>NC_049212.1:18525422-18868723 GCF_013347855.1 Anguilla anguilla | reverse complement strand
AGGAAGGCTAAAATTCATATGGTGTGCATGGTCTGTTTGCTTTCTGATTTCTTAAATAATTTTTTTGTAGTAGTAAGAATCGTAGCACGGTGAATTTCCTTGCAGAGCCAGCTGACTTTTCAGTGCTTGATCAGGTAATGTTTTGTAATGTAATGTTTCACAAACATAAAAACGGAACCTTTGTGTAAATGTTACTATGTGTTCAACCAGCCAGTTGCCAGAGGAACCTTTCCAGAACTCTAGCTCTCATTTGACCCATACAGTTCTGGAACATTGCTGGATGAGGCTGCATGTGTGAAAAGGGCTTATAAGAATTATAAAGTCTGTAATGGGTTTTTCCTTTCAAATATTTTTTATTGTCACATAACAATTTATTGACAGTTTGTTCTTTGTATGTTCTTCCATAATCTTGTGTATTGCTAAATAACACCCAGCCCTGGAGATTCAGGGACCTGCTCACATGTCACATTCATGTTGGATTTATATACATGCATGGCCTGATTTACGAGTTTTATGCACCCAACTATGAAATAAATGCAGTTACAGTTAATAACATATTTGAATTATATCAGTACTGAGTACAAGAACATGTCATATCACTACATATAATGAATGCAATAAAATGTGTATTTTTTGGCCACAATTGAATAAACCAGTTGTAGGCCCTAATGGTAGTTCAAAATAGGGTCAGCCAACTAAGCGTGCCACAGAGTGCAAGAATTTTCATCAAGTGAGCGCAGGCTTATGAACATCATTTCTTCCATTTATATATCTTGGATACCTTGTAAGTTAATATGTAAGACATAAAATTCTTATTTCACATATTATGGATCTCTGGTCCAGTCAGATCTGGGTCAAATATGTATTTGTTTTGGATTTGAATACTTTTCTGTGCTCTATTGATCTTGCCTGGTGTAATTGAGCCTGCCAATATGACCAGAAGCCGGGGTTTGCACTTTTTGAGAGTATTTTATTGGTTCCAGTGCACCAGACAAGACCAGTGAAGCGTAGAAAAGTATTTTAAGCCAAAACAAGTTCTGGGTCCAGTTATATTGCGTAAAATATACATATATGTTGGGTATAAAATGGTGCAGTGAATCATTGAGATTTCACATCTGTTTTACCCATTATATGTTTTCTTGTATTTTGCTCAGGTCTGAATAATATTATATAACATTTTGGAAGAAAAATACAGAACAGTAAACCAAAACTAGATGCTAAAATGGCAAATATTTCTACAGCTACAGTGAACTTTCCAGGTGAGCTGAAATAAGCTGGTATAAAGGTGATCCAGACTGCACAGAATATGAGCATGCTGAATGTGATGAATTTGGCTTCATTGAAGTTGTCAGGCAACTTACGAGCCAGAAAAGCTAAAGCAAAGCACAATATAGAGAGGAGACCAATATAACCCAGTACAGCCCAGAACCCTACTGCTGATCCTACATCACATTCTAGAATGATCTTTTCTTTGTAGTGCTTCATGTTCTTTTTGGGGAAAGGAGGGGATATTGTTAACCAAAGCACACAAATAAGGACCTGTATGAGAGTGAAAGCAAGAACACTCAGTCTCTGCTGGGGCGGCCCAAACCACTTCATCACATTACTGCCTGGAAGTGTAGCCCTGAAAGCCATTAACACCACTATTGTTTTCCCCAGAACACAAGAGATGCAGAGGACAAAGGTGATCCCAAACGCAGTGTGGCGCAGCATACAAGACCACTCAGAGGGCCGGCCGATGAAGGTAAGAGAGCAAAAGAAACACAGTTCTAATGAAAAGAGCAGCAGGAAGCTGAGTTCTGAGTTGTTGGCTTTCACAATGGGCGTATCCTTCTTTATAAAGAACAGCACAGCCACAAATGCAGTAATACATGCTCCAAATATAGAAAAAATAACAAGCAGGATTCCCATAATTTCGTGAAATGACAGAAATTCGACAACCTTAGAAACACATTGATCTCTTTTAGCATTAGACCAATATTCTTCCATACACTGAATACAGTTATTCGAATCTGTAAAGAAATAATATCATTATTAGAACCATCTGACAGCGATGGCTGTACAGTAAAATGAGCATATACAACACAATAAAAAAGTGCAACTTAGACTGGTTAGAATTGACTACCTGTGGTATTGCTGATTTCTCCCTCAGCACAGGGCACACAGTCATAGCAGCAGACAGGCCTTCCTCTCTGCACAGCTTTCCGGGTGCCTGGGGGACAGCTCTCACTGCACGCTGACCTGGGTTTCTGTACAACATGCTTCAACTGTCAACTCAAAGCACCCATGTTCAATGTGATGTGTAAGTAGATCATAATAATTATTTGCACTACTTTATCATATAGATATGGAGCCCATAAAGTGGGCTTTTAAATACTTTTGTGAGATCTGTCATAGTGTCTTTGGCATTTGATCCCCCAGAGAAGCGGATTTGTCTTGTCTGCACTGGCTGGTGGAGAGAGCACACACTTGGGTTGCATTATCTAACCAGCTCAGGTGCTTAAATGTGTGTTCCTCTCCACGGTTCGGGGTCCAGACCAGGAGCATACGCAGAGAGCGAGTTTTGATTTTCGTTCATGTAGTTTCAGTTTTGTTTTTCCCAGCAAGAGCAGAAAGTTAAAACTGCCACTGAAAAGTTGGAGGAGATTGTCTGCTGAAAAGCGGGCCAGCTATGAGCGGTGAACTGAAATAGTTACTGCTCAGTTTGGCTTTCTTTTGTCTTTAGTATTTTAGTTTGTTGTTTTAGTTTATTGTTTTCGCCCGTAACCTGTGAGGGGGAAGGGTGAAGATGTTGGTTTATTTGATTTCATGTTTGTGTGGATGCGCTCACTCTCTCCTTGCGGCAACTAACGGTGCACTCCCGGAACTGCCACATATCCTTCTCAGGCGTGTTACACTTGCGTGTGACAGTGTCATTTCCTGGGGAACAGTAAACATGGAGGAGCAGATAATTGTGTTTTGTTTTGAAATCGACTTTGAATGTGAAGATCTTAGCTAGGCTATTGTGAATACATGCAGCCTACAATCAGTCATTCCTCTGTCACAGAGGAGTAAGCAAATGCCGTGTATGTATTAGCTAGCTAGCTCTGTCTTGCTTGCTAGCGATTGTTCTTTTTAGCTGGCAAGAGATAAATAGAGCTAGCTGTCGCTGGCCACCTATATCTTTTGCTGGCTAATATGTACACAATCATAAATAAATGGATTCCTAGCTTCTGTCAGGATTTACAGTACTCCTTGAGTACCCTTGGGTATATGCCATCAGGGCCTACTGCCTCGTTTGTCTTTAGTTTATGTAATTTATCCAGTACTTCTTATATCTCAATATCTGCTTAGACATTCTGACTACTGACTATGCCTTCCAGTGTATTAGTAACCTCTTTTCTAGTTAAACTCTCAACAAAGTAACTATTTAAGGCATTCTTATAAAGGAATGCCCCTTCTTCATTTCTGATACACATGACCTTTTCCTTCACTTTGCTATTCCTACTATAGTATTGAAAGAAACATTTAGGATTACTTTTTGCATCTTGGGCAATTTGCCTGTCAAAGAGCCCCTTATCTTCCTGTCGTTCTTTTTTAACCTCTGTTTTTAGCCTGCATTTCACAATGTTCAGTCTTTGTACTCTCAGTGCTTTCGTTTTTATATATCTGATACAGTTAATTTTCGTTTTCCCAAACTCACCGGTATAGCTTTATTCATCCACTGAGGAGAACCTGCCCCACTTTTCATTCTCGGTCTTGCAATCAACAAGTTGGGCCCAGACAATATTACTTAAATTTCCATGCATCATGTTAAAATGGACTCGTCTAAAATAAAACATTCTGGCTGTAGAGGTGGCCTTGTTAATTTTCCAAAATATATCAAAACTAACTCCAGAATGATTGCTAGTCCCAAGTGGCTTGATTACCTCTATGCTAAAAATTCTGTCAGGATCATTACATAGCACCAGAACCAGAATTAATATCCCTCTGACAGTAGGCTGACATACTGTCCCAAAAAGGTCATTTATAAAATCTAAAAGTTCTTCCTCACTTTTTACTTGTTCGGTTATCAATTCTTAATTAATAGCAGGGTAATTGACGTCACCCATAATAATAGTTTTGCCTTCCTGACAAGCTTGTTTTATGCTTTCAAAGAGCTGTGAATTTACATTGCTGTCGGAAGCTGGAGGCCGCTAACACGCCTACCGTAAGGCCCTTTTTGTTTTCCCCATGACCTTAATCTAAATATTTTCACTAGGCATGAGCGGGTCAATTCTGAAATTTCCTGTACATTAAACATTTCTTTTACATAGAGGTCTACACCCACCTCTCTTAATGGATCTATCCTTCCAAATGAATTTGTACCCCTTTATATTATATTCATCACCCTCCTTTTCCCCAAGCCATGTCTCTGTAATCCCAACTACATCATATTGATAGCAGCCTCATGTTCCAAAAATTTACTTCTAGCATTTAAACAAAGACATTTCAAATTATTACTACTACACATCCTCTCCCGTTACGCCACGTCCCGCCATCCCAAACCACCCTTACTAAAATTTTGCTTTAAGAAGATTTCATTTGTGTTCGCAATATTATTGGTAGTCTTGACAGCTTCCATCCAGACAGTCTGCACCCACCTACCCTTTTCTCTCTCTGACCTCCCTGCCTCCCAGGTCCCTAATTTAAATAATCCTGTGCTACCCTAAGGATACGCTGGCCCACTGCAGCTGTACCCCTCTGGTTCAGGTGCAACTCATCATGCATGTACAGGTCACTCCTGTCAGAAAAGGAGTTCCATTGCCCCATAAACCAGTACTCGTCTTTCCTACACCAGGTTTGTAGTCAGGTGCTAAACCTCTAAATAAAACTTTGCTTCCCTCTGCTGGCATGTGGCACCGGTAGTATTCCAGAAGAAACTACCGTGGAGGTTCTGCTCCTAATATTTTCTGCTAGCTCCACAAATTTGTCCTGCAGAACCTCAAACCTACCCTTACCTATGTCATTTGTTCCTAAGTGAAACATGACCATTGGATCCCTCCCAGCTCTGGCCAGGAGCTTGTCCACACGCTGCTGGAGATCTACCCTGGCACCAGGCAGGCAACACACCGTACAGGATTCCTTTTCATGCAAACAGACTATGCTGTCTAACCCCCTAATAACCGAGTCCCCCACTTTCACCAACCGCCTTAACTGGGAGGATGTGGCCATCTAGGTGCCCAGTGGCTCATCAGTCCTCCCACTCTCAGGTTCAAGAGCCTGGTTCAATTTCTGCAAGGGCTGGAATTGGTTGGACACCACCAATCTTTTGGACATGCTGCCCCTGTGTGGTGTACATGCCCTTTTCTATGCTTGTAACCTACTCTCACCCAACTATCTTTCCCTGCATGCTCTGGATGCTCCACCCTTCCCAGCTGTGGCATGCTCACCAGTTGCTTAAGGGACATGCTACCTAGTTGCTAGAACTCTACCAATTGCGAACTGTTGTATAGTCCAGCAAGCTGACCCTCAAGGTAGAGGATTTATCACACTGGGAGTATATTCATGATGAAGATCTGCAATGTCGATGAAATGTGCACAATTTTACAATGCAAATTAAACAATTGTATTACTGACCTATTTGCCTATGTGAGGGAACTGGTTATATCTGATGGTATTTAACCTCTTAAGGCACAAGCCAACTCTTGCCAATCCTTGCCCATTTAGGGGGTACCCTATTTAAAGCTTCATAACTCCAGATGTGAACACCACAAAGACTTGAAAAATGGCTTAAAAGAAGCAAGACATTTGTACAATTTACAATACTAACGCAGATTAGTTTATATTCATAATTTTGGAAGAAATAAAGTGCCACAAATGCAATTGTTTTGACAAAAAAACAAAAATAAATTTGCACTTTTTAAGTTTGCAGTGAAATACTGAGAGATTGCATATATACAGGAGGTTTGCAAACTATACATGTGCTAGGTCAAAAACTTCTTGACCACAAGTTCATAAAATCTAAGGGTGGATATGTAGAACTACTATAGATGTATGAAGCAAAAACTAAGCAGTGTACCCAGCATCTCCAAATCTATCCAAAATGTCTAAATTATGCATTGCTGTAAATCATAACATATCCACGTATTTCACTACAAATCAACTGTTTTGACTCAAGAAAATCACTGTTGCATAATTTTCAAATGGGAATTACAAGCTTTCAGTCAGTACAGTGGTCTAAAATAGCTAGGTGTCCAGAAACATATCCAAAATCTCTCCAAAATTGAATAAAATGCTTTTTGTCCATTATAAAGCATATAAATGAGCCCCTTATGAGGGTTTAAGATGAAACATTGCTATCAGATTAAAAAAATAATACAAAAATATTGTCACACAATGTGGTACAGTACCTAAATGTGTAATAATTAACTTGTGTGTATTTCTATACTCTGTACTCTCGTATGTTTTCTCGTATGGGGATGAGACAACATGAAAACAATTTTCACCCGTCCACCACGTTTTGGCAATGTTCCAGCTCTGACGTCATCACTGTTGCATGCTTCACAAAAACTATTACACTTCCATCTAACGCTTACATTACAGTGTGAAATATTTACATTATATAACACCACTAACCTATTTAAAGATACTCAATTTCAAAAATAACAAAAATAAGATATTCTCACGGGAAGTTTTTTAGGAACAAAATAAGGTGCACATGCATAGATGCAATGTTATTGCGTTGGTCTGCACTCCGACAGGTTCTGCGCCAGAACTTGATCCATTTATACCAAAAGATGCTGGCTAACTCTACCTATACAGGTATCAGCTGCTCCTCCATGTTAATTGTTCCCCAGTAAATGACACTGTGACAATGACCCGTAAGTACATGCTGTAATTTGTAGATATTATTAAGTATGTGCTGTAATTTGTAGATATTATTTTCTCAGGAGAATGCAAACTTTTTACAAGAGAACGGAAAGGTTTTGTGACATCTCACTAAAGTATTATTTTTTCCCTCCTCAACCATGTCCCTTCAGGGTAGTGGTAACCAACCCTGTTCCTGGATATCTACTGTCGTGTAGGTTTTCACTCCAACCCTAACAAAGCACAATTCATTCAACAGCTTAGTATCTGCATTGAGCTGCTAAGACAGGTTTGGCAAAAACATCAATTAGTGGATACAAATTATTGATACCATACCTTTGATAGCTCTGGACTTTCTACAGTAACATTATCGTCTTCCCTCACATGTTTGCCAGTTTTGTCCTGCTGCTTCTTTTATTTATATATGCCGCTGAACTGTTTGAACTGAACTGTCATATTTAATTATTTATCTCAATCAGTGCTAATAGCTGCACACAGGTATACAAGCGCATGCTGACATCAGGCCACCTTTTCATGCTGTGCATAAACACTTACCTGTTTTTGTCCACCAGCCCAAACCATAGTAACAGGGCTCATCACAAACTGCTGCCCAGCTGGTAAAGAAGCATCATAGTAGCCGACCACTCTGAACTTTACTGCACCATCAGGACCAAGCTGCCAGTTCACCACTTCATATCTGGCCACTGGGTCACCATTCCTGTCAAAAAAGACCTTCTCTCTAGTTCCCAAAGTTAAGTTAACTTCTTTCAGAGCCTCAAGTACCTGTAGAGAAACAAAAATTTAAGCTGAGATAAATACATGAGTGGATTTTTTCATATTGAGGATTTTATTAGCTTTGTAAGAAGTGTTTATTTATTTACCTGCCAGGGCTCTGTATTCACACTGTTTGTACAGCCTTGATGGGGTGTACATGCCAACAGGCCATGTAGAGAATGAGCAACAGCGTATACTGCTTTGTAAACATTGTTGGAGATTCTCAGCTCTGATACATCAGTGTATTCATTTTTCACTTCAGTTAAGCTCTCAAATCCCGAGCACGGATTCATGTGAGGTAGATTGTTTTCATTTGTGATGGAACATTGAAACACATTTTCCCAAAAGTCTATGACAACAGTATTATTTGGGTACTGGGATGGGTGAAGTTTCAACAAAAACTCTTTAAAGCCATTTATTTTGCCTTTGGGGACAGCAAAGCCAATAGACCCTCCCAGTATGCTGAAACTTGTAGGTGTTACTAGATTGCTTGCTGTTATCCAGCCTTCACTGCCAACCATTTGGAGACCTGTAATATTCTGAAGTGTGAGCTGCTCCAGTAACTTGATCATTTCACCCTGACCAAGAAATGCTACAACTACCTTTGCAGTACCTCTTTTGATGACATCTACCACCTTCAGTAATTTCTCTGATTCTGTCCTGTAAAATTTCTCTGAATACTCAATGCAGATCCCTTCTTGTTGAGCAGCTTTTATAAACGTGGCCATCCCGTTGTTGCCATAGTCACTGTCACTTCTCACTGCTCCTATCCAGGTCCAGCCAAAGTGCTTCACCAGCTGAGCCAGTGCTCTGCTCTGGTAATAGTCACTGGGAATGGTTCTGAAGAATGTGGGATATTCTTTTCTGTTGCTCAGACATGCACATGTAGCAAAGTGGCTGATCTGAATACAACACAAAAGGACAACTTCATCATAACTTTGTATAGACAATGATTCCATGTATACTATAGTCATTTTATAGATCATGATGCAAATACATTATGTGTGTGAGTATCTGCAATATGTCTGTGTGTGTATGTATCTGTGTGTGTGAGTGTGTGTGTGCGCGCGTGGGTGTGTGTGTTGTACATGTGTGTAAGTGTATGTGGTTGAACCAAAGAGCAACTCAGTCACATGCAAATATGAGTTACAGTTGTCTCCATCAGTATTAGTACATCCCATAATAGTACTTTCCCACAATGCCAAGTCAGTTTTTTTACATCTGTTTCATTTCTTCTCATAGGTATAATGTTCTTCAACCATCTTTTTCTCGCTGTTAAACAAAATAGGTGAATCTATGTTTACTATGCTTCTTTGGAATGTCTTTTGCCCATATATATCACAATCACCTCGCAAATGTTTTTATTCAGAGCAACTTACACAAGTGGAATATAAAAGAAAGAGTTCTCTTGGGCTCTGGTACATTGTCTAAGTTGCATGTCAGTTTGCAATATCCAATACATTTTAAGAATGTGAACATATTAGAAAAAAACCATTTCTGACACATATAATGTGAATAATATATTTTACATATGTAATCTGCAAATGTCTACAGAAACTCTGTTAAAAAAGTGGCAAAAGTTATTCAATTTTCATTTGCAACTTAAATGTTATGTAAATTAAAATTAGTACTAATACGTCCACATTGATGAATCTGGGGATTCTGTAAATTATGCTATTTCGTTCAATAAAGTTTAGTAAATTGTTTTCAACATTAATGTTTCTGTCACAATACATCATAATACACCTGTCAGAAGAATGAATAGTTTGCTAGGGACTCATTTGTGATTGTTGGAAACATATAATCACCAAAATAAATTTGTAATTTCAGAGGACTTTCCAAAAATGTTTTTTCCCAGAAACATATCATATAAATTTAATATTTTCTGTTATTGCTATTCACACAACATAGAAAATGCTTTCTCTTTTGCTACTTTAATGTTTAAATATCAATGAATGGCTACTTCTTTTGCTGTAACTGTAAAACTAAAACAACTTACCACTGGAATTTGAAATAATCCAACTGTTGCAGCAATTGCAATAGTGGTAGTAGAGCCTGAGTCTCCAATGATGGCCTGCACTACGGCTGGTGTGGAGCAAGATGTGTCGGTCAGTGTTTCCTCATAACCATTCATCAGAGCCATGGCTGCTTGTATAGAAAATGCTGCAGAGACACAGGTGTCATATATTTTATATCCAAGAGATACTCCTGGGAGGAGGTCAGTTCTGTTGTTTATTTCTTCAATGGCGAAGATCATAGTTTGGGCCACCCGGAATTCTCTGAAAATTACTCTAGAAATGACACATTATGTTGACTGTTTTAATGACCCTTTTAATACTAATAATAACTATTTTATCATATTTTACTCATTTCACTCTTTGAAAAGTCATTCATCACATATTTACCTAACAGGCAAACCTAATACAGGGTAACATATATAGAGTAAATTCAATAGCTTACATTTTTCACATTATTGATATTACTCTTAGGATTGTTGGAATTACAAAAAACATTATCATCAAATTACCACCAATACAAACAATTGTTGCAGGTTAACCTCACCGAGAGCATCTCAGCGGTTCTGGTTTGACGTCATATTTGATGGTTTTGTCAAAAGGAGTTTGGTGCAGGGAGAAGACTCCGCCGATGTTAATGTCTCCATGTTGATAGAAGCTGGGCTTGGCTGCTCTCCCCAGTATTCTGCATGGTGGGGTCTGTGCTGCAGCCCAGAGGACTGTCTGTGCCAGCAGAATGATCTTTAGTGCCATCCCACTGCACATCTCTGATCCAGCACTGTTGTGTACCAGGTTTAAATACAGCAGTTTTAATTCTCCTTTGATCCGTGATTCTCAAAGGTGGGGCAAATCGCAAAGCAACAGAGGCAACAGAAAAAGTAAATCACAATTTGAAGACACTGCAATCTTTGTCTGTTCTTTTCAGTTTAGTTATCTAATGTGCTTATTTGACATTACAAATGGACAAATAGTCTGAAATGCTTATGTCTAGACTGTGCTTGACACTTCGAATAAATCATGGGCTCCAGTTTTATTTGTTTCTTTAGGATCCCCTGCACTGAAAGACTAACTTGCTCCCATGATCTCTGGGCACAGCCACATACAGCGAATCAGCATTTCCGTTGCCTTCCCACATTTGATGCACAGAACTGGTATATAATTGTTATATTTATTCAGTTTTTCTGGGTGACATAAATATGCATAAGCAAATTACGTAGTTGTTTAACACGTATATTTTAACGTATATATTGTGTTTGTGTTTAGGCCTCCTTGCATGCTTCTGTCCATTCTTCAAAAGTAATTTCCTCTTGCCAGTCCACTCTTGACTCATTCAGCTTAGATTCAGATGACTTTGAGGTTTCAGATACCAGTAGATCATATATTTCAGATATAATGCCTTTTGTATGGCAGTCTATTGACATCATTTTCTTTAATGTGGACTGGGAAACAATTGTCAGCGATCGATTTAGCTACAATGAAACTTCTAATTTGTAAATTTAAAAAAAAACATTTTTGTCAGAAGTACACAAGCTCTTCACATGGCATTAGTATTCCCTGACTGGGCTTGGAAATATTTTTTTGAAAATGAAAATGTCTCATTTCTTTTTCAGCCCTAATTTTGAAGCCCCCATCCAATCTACCTGTTGTGAAATGTTCATTAGACCATATCAAACAGTTCACATGTGGTTAAAGTACAGATTCTCAGCTTGTATTTAATGGCGTTATAGGGTACACTGGTTTCAACAAGTAGAAATTACAGCAGCTTTCATACACAGCCCAGGGCACCATAATGTTTTGGACATATTAACATTATGTAAATGAAAGTAGTCATGTTAGTACTTTGTCACATACATCTTGCATACATAGACATCACCAGGTGCTGACTCTGTCTGGTGATGCTCTGCTGGGCCTGTGCTGCATCCATCTTTAGCTCCTGCTGGTTTGAGAGGCTAGTTGCCTTACGTTTATTCTTCAGCATATTAAACGCATGTTCATTTTGATTCAGATCAGGTGCCTGACTTCAAGAATTTTCCAGTTTTTGGACATCCATTTCATATACTGAAGAGAACCCCTAAGGCAAGCCGCCCCGAAACATGCAGGAGCTGAAGACGGCTGCGCACAGGCCTGGCAGAGCATCATCTGAGAAGATACTCCGCTCCTGGTCACAGAGTAGGTCACAGACTTGAAGCAGTCTTTGCAAGCAAAGGATATGTGAGAAAGTATTAAATATGACTACTTTCATTGACATAACATGAATCTGTCCCAAACTTTGTAGTGCCCTGAAATTGGGGGGCTAAGTATAAAAACTGTAGTAATTTCTACTTGGTAAAACCAAATTGTATAACAATATGCAAAATAAAAGCTGAGAATGTGCACTTCAACCATCTGAATTGTTTGATTACAAATTTAAAATTGTGGAGTACGAACTCCGAACCATGTTTTGCTAAAAAAAGAAAAAAAACATGGGTTGTACAGGATTTAAGTATAGCAGAGAGGAGAAAAATGTGTTCTCCTAGCTCACCACCATAACCAGAATTCATCTCTGCCTTTTTAAGATGTCTGAAAATAGGACTTTTGCTGCCTGTTAGTTCATAAGTAAGGAATTCTAAATCACTTTTTGCAAATGAGGAATTATATATCTATCTATCTTGCCAAATGTAAGCATACTAAAATTACTATGATTATTTTTACTTGATTAGTATTTTATTTCTTGAACATTTGTAATTTAATATTTATGGTAAGTAACGTAGCCATAGGTTACGCAGAATAAATCTCTCCAAGCTGTTCAGTGCTCACGATAAAGTTATAGTATGTTTCGAGGTGGGAACGGCACACTGTGTTGAGTCTTTTCCAGCACCACCACCCCACATGTGAGTAGATCCATAGCTGCTTTTGCACATGGAAAACGTTGCCATATTGTTATTTCCAGCAAGCAGGGTCACAAAACCAAAGACTCCATTATTTTACTAGTTGGATAGCATTCACACATGACGGTGCCAGTAATTATTGTTTCAACAAGCAGCAAACTAAATACTGCAAAAGAGCTAAGAAAGTCAGTCAAGAAAATAACCAAGACATAGGCTATATGTGCAGTCCTCCCGGCAAGGTATGATTTTGTTAATTCTGGCTTACTAGTAAGAGAAGCCAGCTCATGTTCTCAAATTAGCTTGAAAATGAAAAAGCGAATCATAACAGCTAACATAACAGCCACATATAAATGTGCATATAGACCTGTTATAACTTTAGAAATGTTTGTCTAACTGCCATGATGGACAGAATGTGTACTACCTCACTAGCTTATTAGGTAGCCTATCATTTATTTTGTATGTCTGCTTCATTTAATTTCTGATTTGTGGTAAGAAACAACACAGCTTGATGGCTTTGCGGAGCAGGGTGAGTTTTGCATGGTTGATCCAGTAATATGGCAGGTTTGTTCACAGTAACGTAAAACATGAACATTTGTGTAAATGTTACTACATTCTGAGCCAGAATGTTGCTAGAGCAACTTTTCCAGAATACTAACTCTGGCTCTCATTCATACCCATAAAAGCTAAAGGTCTGGTATAAGGCTGTATGTGTAGAACCACACAGTCTGTCATGGCTTATAGAATTCAAATAATTTGTATTGTCCTATAACAAGTCATTGCACAATTATTGCTTGTTTTTGTTTTATTCTTCAATTATCTTGCATATTGCTGAATAACGATCAGAAGTCAAGATGCAGGGCCCTGTTCACATATTACAATTTATTTCTGTTAGATTTATATGCATATGTGACTTTATTGTCCATTTTTTACGCATCCAGGTTTTTAAATGTATAATGTATAATATAATATACTGTAGCTTATTCTTCTGCCTAGTTGGCTTTGCAGAGGTTAGGTCAGAATAGTGTTCACTGTGTGAACTAAACTGTGTTCTTGGCTAGAAATAGCTGTACAAAATAAGTATTGTATCTTATTGAACCTGTGTTTAGTAGTTGTCTATGACCATGAAATGCACTTTGTGTATGTCGCTTTGGATAAAAACGTCTGCCAAATAAATGTAATGTAATGATACAGTTAAGAACATGTTGAATTATATCAGAATTTAGTACAAGAACATTTCATAGTATTCATGCAATATTGAGGAAGTATTTTGCTACAATAGAATGAACCAGTTGTATGGGTAGTTCAAAATGAGTCACAGAGACATTTGTGTTTATGAAGTTTATGAGGTTTGCTATTAAGGGAACACAGGTTAATGAACATAATTTCTTCCATTTGTATATTTTGTGAACCTTATGTAAGGGAAGACATCATTACGTTTTTATTTCACATACTATGGCTCTGCGGTCCCGTATCCTAAAAAAAAAATTATCTTATGGATAAAGCAATTAGGGCAATCACTGAGATTTCACTTATGTTTTAGCCATTACATGTTTTCTTGTATTTTGCTCTGGTCTGAATAATATTATATAACATTTTGGAAGAAAGATACAGAACAGCAAGCCAAAACTAGATGCTAAAATTGCAAATATCTCCACAGCTACAGTGAATTTTCCAGGTGAACTGACATAAGCTGGTATAAAGGTGATCCAGACTGCACAGAATATGAGCATACTGAATGTGATGAATTTGGCTTCATTGAAGTTGTCAGGCAACTTACGAGCCAGAAAAGCTAAAACAAAGCACAATATAGAGAGGAGACCAATATAACCCAGTACAGCCCAGAACCCCACTGCTGATCCTACATCACATTCTAGAATTATCTTTTCTTTGTAGTGCTTCATGTTCTTGGTGGGGAAAGGAGGGGATAGTGTTAACCAAAGCACACAAATAAGGACCTGTATGAGGGTGAAAGCAAGAACACTCAGTCTCTGCTGGGAAGGCCCAAACCACTTCATGACATTACTGCCTGGAAGTGTAGCCCTGAAGGCCATTAACACCACTATTGTTTTCCCCAGAACACATGAGATGCAGAGGACAAAGGTGATCCCAAACGCAGTGTGGCGCAGCATACAGGACCACTCAGAGGGCCGGCCGATGAAGGTAAGAGAGCAAAGGAAACACAGTTTCAATGAAAAGAGCAGCAGGAAGCTCAGCTCTGAGTTGTTGGCTTTCACAATGGGTGTGTCCTTCTTTATAAAGAACAGCACAGCCACAAATGCAGTAATACATGCTCCAAATATAGAAAAAATAGCAAGCACGATTCCCAAAATTTCGTGAAATGACAGAAATTCGACAGCTTTTGAAACACATTGATCTCTTTTAGCATTAGACCAGTATTCTTCTGTACACTGAATACAGTTGTTAGAATCTGTAAAGAAATAATATTGTTATTAGAACACTCTTACAGCTATGGCTGTACAGTAAACTGAGCACAATAAAACGTGCAACTAGGGAATGTTCTCCATAGACTGGTTAGAATTGACTCTACCTGTGGAATTGCTGATTTCTTGTTCAGCACAGGGAACACAGTCATAACAGCAGATCGGCCTTCCTCTCTGCACAGCCTTCCGGGTGCCTGGGGGACAGCTCTCACTGCACACTGACCTGGGTTTCTGTGCAACATGTTTCAACTCTCAAAGCACCCATGGACAATGTGATTTGTACGTAGATCGTGATAATTATTTGCACTACTTTATCATATAGATATGTGGCCCATAAAGGGGGCTTTTTAATACTTTTGTGAGAACTGTCATTGTGTCATTTCCTGGGGAACAGTAAACATGGAGGAGCAGTTACTTTTGTTTTGCTTTGAACTTAACTTTAAAAATGAATATTTTAGCTAGACTATTTTCAATATGTGTAGCCTACAATCATTCCTCTGTCACACACAGCAGTAAGTAAATGCTTTGTATGTATTAGCTAGCTAACTCTATGTTTTGCTTGCTAGCGATCGATCTCTTGCTAGCTAACAAGCTTTTGCAGGCTAATATGTACACAATTGTAAATAAATGGTTCCCTAGCTTCTGTCAGGATTTGCAGGGTAGATGAACTACCTTCGTGGCTATCTCCTGGAATGATGACAGAAGCTAGGAAGGAAGAGTTGTTATTTCAATCCAGCACTCAAAAATTTGCTATATGTTCTATTCATGATTCAGCTGATGATTGTGACACTTAGCCAACCTAAATGCATCACAGCACTCCTGTCAATGTACCAGTCGTCTATGAGGTGCCGATTCATTCAAAATTATGTTGAGAACAGCGCAGTGCCTGTAATTTGTCAACTGGTGCAGTGGATCACATTTAACTAGTGTAGTCTGTCGAGTTATTGGCGAGGGGCGTGTCAGGTTAACTGGCAGATTCTCTCTTGGAGTTGGTGCGCAGGGCATGTCGACAATTAACTGGCTCAGTGAATCGAGGATAACTGGCGCAGAGCCTGGCGGAGTGCTGATCAAACAGGGGACCGGGGCATTGCCATTCTCTGTGAAGCTTGCAAACTTTAGTGGTTACTCACGGTATTGCAGTTTAGTAAGCCCCTGGTGCCAAAAAGAAAATTTCCCCATTGAACTTCATTCAAAACTTGGAATTTATTCTGGCCAAAGTAAATTATTTTGGACAATACTTTGAAACTCTAAAATGTCTCCACACCGAACTAATTTCTCTCGAGGCACCAATTATTTTTTTGAGCGCCACACACAAAGATATAAGATTTATTTCATTCCAATTTGGTCCACGTGGTTTTACATCACAGTGCACGCACCTGCATACTTGGGCACACCCGTTCATGAACGTGTATGAGGCTACGATCGATGCTGAAAAAAGCTGAACGGAGAGAGTTGTCTGCATAGAACCGCTGTATCAGAATACATTAAGTATTAATCATGACCTAAGATTACATGAATCCACCGTCATTATTGTTTCATTATATTGAAATTTTAACACTATTACTAATTACTAATTAATATTACTAATAATAATGTACCTACCATAAAGTTATTGCATCCATTGTGTATGGTGATGAATCGTGATGAATAAATAACTAATAAATAAGTAACAAAGCTGGCTCTTAAATTAAGATGCTATTATGTTGATTCCAGTATATTATCATATTGACCACATTGTAATTTTGATATATCCACAAATAGCATACTATTATGAAAAAATTTTCATATTTGTAGCATTTCTGTCTTGACATGATGGTGCTGGTGATGACAAAGAGTAATCACATCTGAAAAATAAATAAGCCAGGATAAATAAATAATGAGAATAGCTTTATATTTTTTATTTGCTCTTAAATTGCTATGCTGCTGATTAAGGTAAAGCGATGATGAAGATGATAAACATGTCAATTACAAAGATGATGACTTCATGAATATAAAATAATGCATACGAATAATTTATCAACCGATTTCATGTCATTTTTGCTTTTTATTTATTTATTTATTATTTACAGGCTACCCTCACAGTTCTTTGCAGATATAGACAGTGTATTGGCATTCGACTTTTAATTGTAGGCTATATAGCTACTAACTGCTTTCAAATGTGAATGCTCCTTTTTTTTTGGTGAATTTGCAATTTCTTGTATTCCATGATAAAAAACACAGTCCCATAAAGATTAATTGACCAGCAGAGTTTTTCAGTGATGAGGTACATTTATCAAGGCTACGTAATGACATGTTGAGTAATTTACACCTTGTACTGCTTAGAAGAAAAACCAAAATGGAATTCATGACACATGCAGATTTTTTTTTGTGCATATTTCTGGTGTATGAGATGAGGAATGCTAACTGTAAGTGTTATGCACAATCCTGTTCCGGTGATAGCATAAGGAAACAGCCATGAACAAGTACTGATAAGAAAAAATGATGAATGTCAACATTTTCGTGAAAACATGCTTACATACAGTTTATGATCAAATGTGATCGTATACATGCTTCGTGAATGAGGCTCATTTCTTTTATACATGGCCAAAAATATAGTGTCTGCTGATATTCTACTGTCAATATCTGTTACTAAATATGGAATAAATATAAAACCTTACCATTGATTTTACTCATAAAGATGTCCCTTTCGAGACTGAGTGATCATATATGGCCTTGGACAATCCGTTTGTGTAATGTATGCTCATTTGTGATTCCTGCGTACCTTCCAAAATAGCTGTTCGTAATACCACACATGTTGTTTATGGTGTTGTTTTTAGTTCAATCTGGCTTGATTGACAATTAATTTATCCAGTAGGTGAGAGTATTATCTTTCTAACAATGTATAACATGTCTTATTTTACCAATGGAATAGTGTTCTATAGCCCCGCGTAACCTAAGGTTTTGTCCCATCATCACCTTACACATTCACTTTGTGGTAGCAGTAAAAGACACTGCACCCGGCAAAACGTTATTGATGAGTTTCGTCATTTGTTGGAAAATATTATTATTCTTGAGAACTTATGAGCATGTCTAATGCGGTTGGATATATGGCAGTGAGTAGCTGCTGGCAATGATTTCCACAGCCTACCACACCAAAACGTTTGGAAGCTACTAGCTTGCCCTTTTCAGTACTTAATGAGTTCGCTGTAAATTTGATAGATAAATTAGACATACTCAAACAACCCCTTTATAAAGTCACAAAAATGCATGCTCACTTCTATAGTGTACAGTTGATAACTAGATAAACATCAACACGAGTTGGTTGGATAACGTTAGATTGCTTTTGTGTCATTTTTATGAACATACACACGGATAGCTAGCTATCATCCGATTCATACAGAAGCAAGTTAGTTAATGGAAGATAATAATGTAAGATAGATAATGTAAGATCATTTGATTCTTACAACTAATTAAGTATCACTGCTGCTCAATTATGAGCAATATCTTACATTTTTTCATCTTAGGCTAACTTAGCAGATATTTAATAGTGTCATCTCACGGGAAGTTTATTAGGAACAAAATGAGGTGCGCTTATGCAGATGCTATGTTACTGCTTTGGTCTGCACTCCGACAGGCTCTGCGCCAGTTATCCTTGATCCACTGGTACCAAAGGTTCCTGGATAACTATACCTATACATGTATCAGCTGCTCCTCCATGTTAATTGTTCCCCAGTAAATGACACTGTGCCAATGACCCGGAAGAACAAATGTGCTGTTATTTATAGATATTATTTTCTTGGGTGAATGAAAAATTTTACAAGGGAACAGAAAGATTTGTGATATCACACAAAAGCATTTTTTTTCCCTCAACAACGTCTCTTTAGGGCAGTGGTAACCAACCCTATTCCTGGTGATCTACTGTTGTGTAGGTTTTCACTCCAAACTTAAAGTCATTCAATAGCTAAATATTTGCATTGAGTTGCTAATTAATAGAGTCACGTGTGCCAAATAGGGTTGAAATGAAAAACTACAGGATGGTAGATCTCCAGGAACGGGGTTGGTTGCCTCTGCTTTAGGGGCTTCATATATAGATTAAAGCCGCAAGCGGTGTTGGGAGGGGTCCAAGCATTGGCACAATTGCGCCCCCTATGGAGCAATTTTTAAATGGTTTTGTCCTCATGATCATATACCTTCACCCAGCATATCTACTGCATCGCCATGGATGTCTCCTAGCCGCTAGGCGTAAAGGCCTTTATCATAACACTAAAGGCTGTTTTATACTTCTGCATAGTACACGTAAAAATGGGTCTGTGTAGGGGTTGTGCGCAATGTGCGGCATGTGCGACGGTTGCAGACCACAGCCACGTTGAAGACGCATACCTCTTCAAGAAATTAAAAGCGTGTAGTTAGTAACCAGTGCCCGCATACACCGTAAAGAAGATGATTGGTTGACTGCTGACATGAGGTCACTGGAAACGTTAAATATGCGACTAAAAGCGCTTTTGTCAGGTGAATGTCTTCTTGCAACAAGTTACATCTGGCTGAGCATTTTTGTGGTCATTGTTGCAGTATTTAGTAGGTTTGTAAATATGAATGAAGGTGTTGTCTTTTGAACTATAACGGTCAGTAACAAAATCTAATTACGTTGCCTGCGCAACCTGTGCTATATGCTGCACATGTATAAATGATCTGGCCCTTCGCGAGTGCCGCACACAACGGAAATGCAGACTACACAAAAGTATAAAACAGCATTTAGATGGTCTGGCTTCCGCGCCGCAACTAAAATAGGCATCAGACACATATCCCAATCCATTGCTCATCTTAGCAGAGAATGCACATTTCAGAGCGCCTCAGAAACAGATAGAATAATAACACATACATACACGTTTCAAATAATAAATATGACATTGAGAAAAAACAAAACAAAAGACGAAATATCAACTCGCGACCTGCGTGCTGTGCGCAGAGTAGCCTAGAATTAATTTAGACATTGGCAGATAAGAAAATTTTTGGTTACGCTGACCTACAAAACGCTATTCCAAAAGCAAAATCAGACATGTTATACATCGTTAGAAAGCTTATACTCTCACCTACTGAATAAATGAATTGTCAATCAAGCCAAATTGTACTAAAAAGGGCGACAACGCCATAAACAACAGGTGTGGTATTACGCACAACTATATTTGAAGGTAGCCTACCCAGGCATCACAAATGCGCGTATATTTCACAAAAGGATTGTCCAAGACAATATATGACCACTCAGTCTCAAAAGGGACATCTCTCTGCGTAAAACCAATGGTAAAGTAGTATATTTATTCTATGGTTAGTTCCAGATATTGACTGTAGAATGCCATGGTATAATTGTTAAAAACTTTGTATCGTTTATTTTGTTATTCAGTGAGCAGCGTTTTCACTGTTGCATTGGCATATTTTAGGGCTAATGTCAGGTTTATCTTGTTGCTATGGAATACGATTTCTCTCAGCATAATGGCGGATTAAAAGACTAAACGAACTCACCCGATATTGTCTTCAAATGGATCCATGCCAAAGAAAAGTAATGATTCATCCTCTCAAAGCTTTTACTAACAAACTTTTAGTAGCAAAAAACGAAATATCAACTCGCGATCCCTGCTACCTGCTTCCTGCGCTCAGATTACCGTATTATTTATCTCATAAAAAACACGTTTTCAACATACAAAAATGCCAAGTTGCTCACACATACAAGACATACCCCGTCTATAACTCATTCATTCAGACTGCCAAAATCCAGGCCTGCGATTAAAAGTATTGATATCAAAATGATGCCAAGTTACGGTACTACAAACAATATAGGCTATCTTGCCTCACCGAAATTACATTAGATGTATTCCAAAGCAATGCTACCCAATATTTCCTCAATTCTTTCAAGCCACTTGGCCCTGTGTTTTGTAATCTTACCATTTTACAATGTCATGCAAACTTTGTGTCAGATCAAAGTGTCAAATATTTCGAATTGCCTCATGGAACACATTGAAATTCATGTAGAAAACTGCTGGTCAGTAACTACAGGAAGCATATTTCTCCGGAAAACATATGTTTACACTTGCTTCTGAACTGAATTTCAGTAAATGTACAAGTGATTGTATATTTGCTACGTACAATAAATACTGCATGTAAAATACATATTGTACATACATACATACATACATAGAGAACTTCTTTATCCCCATGGGGACATTTCCCTCGCAGCATGTTACATTCACATTTACGAACAGACATTTATACCAAGAAACATACAATCATTCACGCAACAGAAAGGCTGGGCAGCAAAATACATACATACCAATAGGACATATAGACGCCTATTCAATCAATCTTGACTTTGAGAAAGCCATCCACACATATGTTTGGCCTGTCCATGTACTGCATGCTTATACACACAGGGCCAAGTGACTTGAAAGAATTGAGGAAATATTGGGTAGCATTGCTTTGGAATACATCTTATGTAATTTTGGTGAGGCAAGATAGCCTATATTGTTTGTAGTACCGTAACTTGGCGTCATTTTGATATCAATACTTTTAATTGCAGGCTTGGATTTTGGCAGTCTGAATGAATGTGTTATAGACGGGGTATGTCTTGTATGTGTGAGTAACTTGGCATTTTTGTACGTTGAAAACGTGTTTTTTATGAGATATCATTTCTTTTTGCAAAGCGTCTTATTATGAGAGTGAGAAATGCGAAGTGACCCTGTAAGAAACGGTTGTGGATTATGGCTATCCTTGTGTGAAGTTGTACAGTCTGATGAGCATGTACCGTTTAGCAGTTTTGGTTTGCTATATATGTAAAACAGTGGCTGTGACAAAGGGTGCGGTGGCGTAAACGTAAACGCATGAGAAACGCAGGTGAAATATGGCCAGTGTATGTACTCATGGCCATCCAACAAGCCTTGATTGACAAAAGAATCAGCGAACTCGTAAAATTAGAGCTCCCTAGGTTGCAACTTGTGTAGCCTTCTGTCCTGCTCTGTTGTCTGTTATTTCGTGGAGATGCACTTTTAGTGTTTGTAAGGTTTATAAGGCATTTTGATAGGCTTATGTGCAGGTAGGAATCCTCTTCGCTGTTTTGCTAAGCTAGAACCGGAAAACGTGATAGTGGAGAATAGGAGCAGACGCATATGTCCCAGCAGGCTTTGCATATGAGAAAATAACAACAGTGTGAGATAAATTAGGAGAAATTATGAAATTGCGTAGTTGAAACAATACGTTTTTAGCAGAATGGGCATGTAGGTGAAGGTTGACATGATCACATGATCACAGACTACAGTGCAAAGTAAATGAAGTGACCATGAGCGAGCTTAGTTGCCTTATCGAACGGTATAGAAACATTAGTTGCTGAAGTGGAGGGTTAAGTAACGTGTAATCTATTGCACTGATGCGCTTTTGTCATATTTAGTAGTAGTTATAATTATGAGTGAGTCATGATTTTAAATGTAATGTTTTAATGCGGAGTTGAAGAACGTACATACGTAGTAATTGTTTGTATGTGGCTAGATAGAGAACAGGGCGAGGTAACATGAATGTAGAAACGTGGCGTTTGCTGATAAGTTTTGTACGGTAGCCAAGTGAAGAAATATAGTTAGTAGAAATGGCACAGTAGTGAACTGGTGTAACTTTTTAATAAAAGGAATACATTTGCCGCCGTGAAATGCATATGGGTGGCCGTGAGTGAGTTTTGGTAAAGCAAATATAAGCGTAAGAAAACGTTAGTGTAAACGAGGAAACTATCTGCCTGAGGGCGAGGCGGGATTCAATCCTTCAACCGGAGGTTTACCAGTCTGTGACTTTGTTAGTGCAGCACCGTGACATAGCTATGCAATGCGTGAAATATCATTAGCAAACCTGTTCGTGGTTTTAAAGAAGAACACAGGCCAGTAAGCACAGAAGAGCTCCCGTTGAATCCATATGGCTTTGCAATATTGTAGCCGGTTAATAACTGAACGTGCAGACGGTACGTGATAATGCAGTTCAGTTCGGTATACGTTCGGTGAACGGCGGGTAGATATGGTGCAAAAGCAATAATTGAGAAGTAGTAGACAATTATTAGTGAGGGTAAAAACAGGTTAAAGAAACGTTCCTAGCTGGGCTTGAACCTACGACCCCATGTTCCCAAGACTGTAACCTTGCCCACTAGGCCACAGGCAGGCAAGCTGTTTAAGCTGAAAATGTTTCAGAGTAAAAAGGTATGGGTATTTTGCGTGTGTAGGAGAGTTTTTGATTGGGTCGTGTAGGTGAAGATTTGGCTGGTGTCGGTAAAATGTCCAATGGGGAGACATGTTGTTCGTGGGATAGGCGGCAGGAAAAATAAGAATGAGAAGAAGAAGAAGAAGAAAGAGAAGAAGAAGAAGGAGAAAACGCAAAATCCCCTTAGTTTGGGGCTTTATTGTGTGGACATGTGAAGTTGTTTATGAAATCTGTCTGTTGAAATGGGGTCAGAATGTACAGAATTTAATGTTTTTAAGGGCTGAGTGTCTGTGGCTGTTGTGGTTGTTTCTGTGGGGAACCCTGAAAAGTGCCAAACTCTCGGTGCTGTATAGGTATGGGGCATGCCCTCGCCAAGGCGTAACTTGGCGGGATGGCATACCTGCCATCCCAATTTAGACATTGGCAGAGTACAGCATAAATTGTGTCTTTTGTTTATATTCAATATTAGTAATTGCAGCAAGAAACTGCAGCTGTAGACACAAGATAGTGTGTTATGTTATGGTAGCAACGGAACGAAGCGGACTATATATGTATTACCGTCATTGTTTTATTATACCAGCGTGTTTTCACGCATTTGCACAGAAACTCAAATACTATCAATAAAATGGTTTAGCCATTTCTCAGCATAATGACAGATTCAAAGACTAAACGAACTCACCCGAAACTGTCTTTAAATGGATCCATGCTCAAGAAAGGTAATTATTCATCCTCTCAAAAAGCTTTTACTAACAAACTTTTGGTAGCCTAGCATGCACTCTGGCTGACACTGTCTTCCAGTGCTTCCCCGACGTTCAGACCCTCCCCTGATAAAAACTAGACCCTACGGTGTCGGATTACTTGCGTCGCCATAGATGTCTTCTAGCCACTTGCCGTAAAGAAGTTTACTAGATGTCGTAACACTTTAGATGTGGAGCTACAGCTCTTCCGCACCCCAACTAATACAAAAGGTCCAAATGGCGGGCAGACAATATGGTGGACATATGTGGACCCAATAGCAAAGTTGTAGAGCATATTCAGATGCATTGGTCAATTAAGTTTTGTGTTAATCTGACTTACGGTGTGGGAGTTATGACCTTTTAAACATGACCCTTTGTTATAGTGCCACCATCTGGCCGACATGGGTTATTTGTAGTGCCTGAGTAGTGGGGGGACATAGGAACCCACCTACCAAATTTGGTTGGTCTACAACTTATGGTTGCTGAGCCTCAGACATTTTAGAGGAGAAAGGTTCCACGCCCCAACTAAAAAGTCAAAATGGCAGGCAAACAATATGGCGGCCATAGGTGGCCCCAATAGCAAAGTTGTAGTGCACGTTCAGATGCATAGGTCGATGAAGTTTTGTGTTGATCTGACTTACGGTGTGGGAGTTATGGCCTTTTACACACGACCCTTTGTTATAGCACCACCATCTGGCCGACATAGGTGATTTGTAGTTCCTGAGTAGTGGGGGCCCATAGGAACCCACCTACCAAATTTGGTTGCTCTAGGACTTATGGTTGCTGAGCCTCAGACACTTTTAGCGGAGAAAAATAATAATAATAATAATAATAATAATAATAATAATAATAATCCTAACAGATACAATAGGGTTCCACCAGCTTCGCTGCTTGGACCCCTAATAATCCTAACAGATACAATAGGGTTCCACCAGCTTCGCTGCTTGGACCCCTAATAATAATAATCCTAACAGATACAATAGGGTTCCACCAGCTTCGCTGCTTGGACCCCTAAATATCAAATGCTGGAAACAGATTACTGTCACACATGTTTGCTAATTCTGGACTTTCTACAGTAATATTAGTCTTCTCTCATACATTTTCCATTTTTGTCCTGATGCTAGTTCTATTTACATATGCCGCTGCACTATTTGAACTGAACTGTCTTATTTAATTATTTTTCTCAATCAGTGCTAATAGCTGCACACAGGTATACAGCTGCATACATGTGCTGTCATCAGACCACATTTTCATGTTGCACATAAACACTTACCTGTTTTTGCCCACCTGCCCAAACCATTGGAACAGGGCTCATCACAAACTGCTGCCCAGGTGGTAAAGAGGCATCATAGTTGCCGACCACTCTGAACTTTACTGCACCATCAGGACCAAGCTGCCAGTTCACCACCTCATATCTGGCTGCCGGATCTCCATTACTGTCAAAAGAGACTTCCTCTCCAGTTCCCAAAGTGAAATTAACTTCTTTCAGAGCCTTAAGTACCTGTTGGGGAACAAAGATTTAAGCTGAGATAAATACATGAGTGAATTTATTCATAATGAGGATTTGATTAGCTTTGTAAGAATGGTTCATTTATGTACCTGCCAGGGCTGTGTTTTCACACTGTTTGTACAGCCTTGATGGGGTGTACATGCCAACAGGCCATGTAGAGAGTAAGCAACAGCATAAACTGCTTTGTAAACGTTGATGGAGGTTCTCAGCTCTGATACATCAGTGTATTCGTTTCTCACTTCAGTTAAGCTCTCAAACCCTGTGCACGGATTTATGTGAAGTAGATTGTTTTCATTTGTGAAGGCACATTGAAACACATTTTCCCAAAAGTCTATGACAACAGTATTATTTGGGTACTGGGATGGGTGAAGTTTCAACAAAAACTCTTTAAAGCCGCTTATTTTGCCTTTGGGGACAGCAAAGCCAATAGACCCTCCCAGTATTCTGAAACTTGTTGGTGTTACTAGTTTGCTTCCTGTTATCCAGCCTTCACTGCCAACCATTTGGAGACCTGTAATATTCTGAAGCGTCAGCTGCTCCAGTAACTCGATCATTTCACCCTGACCAAGAAATGCTACAATTACCTTTGCAGTACCTCTTTTGATAACATCTACAACCTTCAGTAATTTCTCTGATTCTGTTCTGTAAAATTTCTCAGAATACTCAATGCAGATCCCTTCCTGTTGAGCAGCTTTTATAAATGTGGCCATCCCATTGTTGCCATAGTCACTGTCACTTCTCACTGCTCCAATCCAGGTCCAGCCAAAGTGCTTCACCAGCTGAGCCAGTGCTCTGCTCTGGTAATAGTCACTGGGAATGGTTCTGAAGAATGTGGGATATTCTTTTCTGTTGCTCAGACATGCACATGTAGCAAAGTGACTGATCTGCAAACAACACAAAAGGACAACTTCATCAGAACTTTGTATAGACAATGATTCAATAGTATAGCCATTTTGTAGATCATGAGGCAAATATATTGTGTGTGTGTGTGTGCACGTGTGTGTGTGCGTATGTGTGTACGTATGTGTGAGTGTATGTGGTTGAACCAAACAAAAACTTTGTCACATGCACAGAATGTTGCTTCTTTGAAAAAGTCAGATATTGACTTTTGAATATAACATTTGAGTATGGATTTACATGTCTAAATATGAGTTACGGTTGCCTCCATCAGTATGCTGTAATAGTACATCCCATAATATATAATCTCCGCAATGCCAAGTCCATTTTTTTGCATCTCAGTTTAATTTCTTCCTACGGATATAGTGGTTTTCAATCATTTTCTCACTATTAAGCAAAACAGGTGAATCTATGTTTGCTATACGTCTTTGGAATGTCTTTGTGCCAATATATTACAGCCAACTAGTAAATGTTTTTTTATCCAGAGCAACTTACACAAGTGGAATATATTCAAAAAGAAAGACAATATACCAAACAAAACTCTAAGTTGCATGTCAGTTAGCAATATCCACCATATTTTAAGAATGTAAACAATGCCATTTCTGACACATACAATGTCAGTAATCTATTTCACAAATATAATCACATGTCTGCAGAAACAGTATGTTAAAAAAGTGACAAATGCTATTTTCATTTTCAGGTTAAATGTTATGTAAATTACAATCACATTTTTATTGCAGATTTAATACTTCCACATTAATGAATCTGTGGTTTTTATAAATTATGCTATTGTTGTCAGTAAGGTTTAGTAAATTGTTTTGAACATTCATTTTTCAACCACAATACACTAAAATGCACCTATCAGAAACATGAATACTTTACTAGGGTCTATTCATTTGTGATTGCTGAAAACATTTATTTACCAAAATAAATTTGTAATTTTAGAGGGCTTTTAAAAAATGTTTTCCCCCAAACATTGAACATAAATATTTTCCATTATTGCTATTTTTTCCCTAACATTCACACAACAGAGGAGATATAGAAAATGTTTCTTTTTATGCTACTTCAGCTTTTAAATATCAACAAATGGCTACTTCTTTTGCAGTTATTGTAAGACTAAAATAACTTACCACTGGAATTTGAAATAATCCTACTGTTGCAGCAATTGCCATAGTGTTTGTAGATCCTGATTCTCCAATGATGGCATGCACTACGGCTGGTGTGGAGCAAGATGTGTCGGTCAGTGTTTCCTCATAACCGTTCATCAGAGCCATGGCTGATTGTATAGAAAATGCTGCAGAGAAACAGGTGTCATATATTTTATATCCAAGAGATACACCTGGGAGGATGTCAGTTCTGTTGTTTATTTCTTCAATGGCGAAGATCATAGTTTGGGCCACCCGGAATTCTCTGAAGATAACTCTAGAAATTACATATTGTATTGATAGTTTGTTTTAGTGAGCTTTTTAGTACTAATAACAACAATTTTAACATCATATTTTTCATTGTCATTTGACACTCTTTGAAAAGTCATTCATCATGTATTTACCCAGAAGGCAAACCTAATACAGGGTAACATGTCTAAAGTAAATTCTATAGCTTTCATTTTTCACGTTATTGATATTACTCTTATGATTGTTTAGTCACAAAAAACAATATCATCAGATTTTCACCAATACAAACACCTGTTGCAGGTTAACCTCACCGGGAGCATCTCAGCGGTTCTGGTTTGGCGTCAAATTTGATGGTTATGCCCAAAGGAAGTTGTAGCATGGCGAAGACTCCGCCGATGTTGATGTCTCCATGTTGATAGAAGCTGGGCTTGGCTGCCCTCCCCAGTATTCTGCATGGTGGGGTCTGTGCTGCAGCCCAGAGGACTGTTAGTGCCAGCAGAATGATCTGCAGTGCCATCCCACTGCACATCTCAGATCCAGCACTGCTGTGTACGAGGTTTAAATACAGCAGTTTTAATTCTCCATCGATCTGTGACTCTCAAAGGAATGTCTGAGTCCCAGGGTAAGCAGACTGAGGTGAAGCAATTTGTAAAAGCAACTGACGCAACATAAAAGTAATTCACACGTGAAGGCACTGCGATCAACAAGTGTAGTCTTTCAAAATTATGTTTGGGTTTTGAGGCTTATTTTGGATTACAAATGGACACATATTTAGATATGCTTGTGTCCGCAGAGACCAGGGTTCAATTCTCAGCAGCTGTACTTCCGGCTTGGTCAGACGTTCCTACACACACAATTGCCAGTGTTCGCAGGTGGGAAGCCGGTGAGGGTATGAGTCCTGATCATTGCATTAGTGACTCCTATTGGTTGGTCGGGCCGCCTGTTCAGCAGGGAGGGGATCTGGGGGAGATAGCGTGAACCTTCGCACATGTTACGCTCTCCCAGTGAAACTCCTCGCTGTCAGGTGAAAAGAAGCGGCTGGTGACTCCACATGTATCGGAGGAGGCATGTGGTAGTCTACACCCTCCCCAGACCAACGTCACCAGATGAATGTGTAAGCAGTAGTGATGCACAAATGGGTTAGTTGATAGTCTGCCTTTCATAGAAATCAAATCATATCTAGCTTGCATAAAGTTAGCCATTTCTCAATCGACAATAATCAGTTAAAATGGTTATCTTTATTGCAAATGACAAATCAAAGATGTTTAAGTTTGATCATTTATATTTGGCATGGATACAGTTTTAATTAAATATCATTTTTGTGTCTACCATGCTCCAGCTCGAGACCAGTTGCCTGCTGCATGGGATGCACATTCCAGCCATTCCTGAGGTACACTGTACTTGCAGATAACATTGCTGCTTACTGGTTATGAGCTACTTTCCCCCTTAGTGGCTGTAGGTACCTTAATTTTGGTTAGTGCATACTTATGTGGAGTGTTTTCCCTATTATGCATGGAAAATAGTGCCAACACCAACAAAGTGATTCATATTTTTGTCTGTCCACAGCTTGAGATTTGTAGTTTGCCATTTATAGTTTTGCTATATTTTGCTATTAACATAAGAAGTTATGTTTCTCCATGCTAACACCATATTTTAGCAAGCTATGCAATAACAGAAAGGCCCGTAATACATACATGGCATGGCCAAAAGTGTGTGGACACCTAACATCCAACATCTCATCCAACCATCCAGTTGGTCCACCCTTTGCTACTATAACAACCTCCACTTTTCAGGGAAGGCTTTATACTAGATGATGGGAGCATTGCTGCAGGGATTTGCTTCCATTCAGCCCAAAGAGCTTTAGTGATTTTGCACACTGATTTGGTGATTAGGCCTGGCTTGCAATTGACATTCTAATTGATCCCAAATGTGATGGATTGAGTTTAAGGTCAGGGCTCTGTGCAGGCCAGTCAATATCTTCCACACCACTCTTGACAAAAATATTTTATATAGACCTCGCTATGTGCCCACGGGCATTGTCATGCTGAAACAGGAAATTGTAATTAAGGTGCCTTGCGCAAAGCATGAAAAACAGCCCCAGTCAAAGGGGTGTCCAGATATTTAGCATAATTTTGTTCTTAATTTAGCAAGCTATGTAATACCATAAAGGCCTGTAAAATATAAAGTTTTCATTTATTTGTCTAGTGGCTGGTGTAAAAAAAGCATCTGCCTAGCTTGCTAACTGCCTTAGCTAATTCATTTGATATTTGGTAATAAATACAGGGCTGCCAACTCTCACAGTCAAAGCAAATGACCATGGTCTTATGCCAGTCCTCTGATTTCTCACAATGGAAAATCCATCTCCAAATTACAATTTTCCAGAGCCGTTGTACGAGACAATCCTGATAACGGTCCGCAGTCGCAAGGTCCGGCCATCTGTGATTGCAACCTCCTTACCCACCTGGTCCATGATCGCAAACGTCACCCCACACCCCCATTCTCCCCACCAGCAAGCCTGATAAATGGCTACTTGGTGCTGTTTAGTTTCACTATCTAGCTACCACAAGTATAATTAATCATCTACTGTTTGCCTCCTCAAATACAGTAAATACAGCCCCATTACCTCTGTAGTGAGCCTACACCTACCTAAACCTGCCTCTTGGTCAGGTTTGTTCTGAACAATGGAGTTCAACAACCAATCAGAATTATGTATGCCTACTGAGCTCAACTTAGTGAAATTTCATAAACACGACAATGGTTTGGAAATAAAAGATCTATATTTATTGGCTATGATAATGAATAAGCTAATTGAAAAAAAAAATCATTTGCATAATATGAGACAATAATATACAATTAGTAAGAAACCCTTCTGGTTCACCAAACGATAGGTCAAGGTCACCATCTGTAAGAAATCAAAACTTGTCACGTCAAGGTCACCAGCTGTAAGAAGCCCCTCCAAACCAAAAAACAGAAGAATCTGATGAAGGATAAAGAAGTGTAGTCTTACCCGGTGCTTTTGGTATGGGATTACATTAGTGTTTATCTAGATTTTAACCTTTCCTTTGTTCTAACAGTTATGCATAGACAAAGGAGACTGCTGTCCGCCAGTAGTTTTTCTCTCTATCTATCGCTATCTAACTTGGTAGACGCGGAGATGTCTTTGGCATGAGTAGCCTGCATAAATACAATTGTGTATCTTGCTACGACTCTTGTTTATACACCCTAAACAGTCCACCAATCAGTCGCAGGGCACACACACACAATTGACTCCCCATTCACTCGCAAACTCATACGTAGGGACAATTTAGAGTCTCCAGTTAGCCTACCTGTCTTTGGACTGTGGGAGAAAACCCAGCGGAAACCCGCACAGACATGGAGAGAACATGCCAACTCCACACTGAAAGTGAAATGTAATAGCTAATATTCTCAGAAATGTAAATATTCACCTATGATATCATGATAAAAATTTGTATAACTATATGACATGACAGAGAGAATGTGTACCAGTAAGCAAGTTACTTAGAAAGCCTAGCATTTGTATGGTGTGCATGCTCTGTTTACTTTCTGATTTTTTATTTATTTTTTTGTAGTTGTAAGAATCACAGCATGGTGAATGTCTTTGCAGAGCCAGCTGACTTTTCTGTACTTGATCCAGTAATGTTACTGTTTAGTTAACACAAACATAAAAATAGAACATTTGTGCAAATGTTACTATGTGTTCAACCAACATGTTGTCAGAGGATCCTTTCTGGAATGCTAACTCCAGCTCGCACTTAACCCATAAAGTTCTTGAACATTGCTAGATGAGGCTGCATGTGTGAAAAGAGCTCATAAGAACTATACAGTCCTTTCAAATTCCTTTAAAATATGTTTTATTGTCATATACCAATTTAAATTCACAGTTTGTTCTTCATATGTTCATCCATTATCATGTGTATTGCTAAATAACACCCAGCCCTGAAGATGCAGGGCCCTGTTCGCTTAACACAATTATGCGTACATTTATATGCATGCATGGCCTGATTTACAAGTTTTATGCACCCAACTTAAGAAATGAATACAGATACAGTTAAAAAAACATATTTGAATTATCAGTACTGAGTACAATAACTTTTTATATCACTGCATATTATGACTACAATAAAAAGGTGTATTTTTGGCCACAATAGAATAAGCCAGGTGTAGGTCCAAATAGTAGGTCAAAATAAACCACACAACTAAGCCACAGCATGCTTGGTAAAGTTCTTGAGGATTGCCATCAAGTGAACGCAGGTTTCTGAATTTTCAGTACTCAGTACAAGAACAAGTAGCATAAACCAGGTGTAGGCCCAAAGGGAAGGTCAACATAAGTCAGCCAACTAAACCACAGCGTGCCTTGTAAAGTTCTTGAGGATTGCCATCAAGTGAACACCGGTTTATGAACATCATTTCTTCTCCATCATTTATATACCTTGGCAACCTTGTAAGGTAAGACATATAAAATTCTTATTTCACAAATTATGACTCTCTGGTCCAGAAACCTACAAAATTATTTTGAGTATATCAGAGACTCAAATTTGTTTTACCCATTATATGTTTTTTTGTGTTTTGCTCAGGTCGGAATAATATTATGTAACATTTTGGAAGAAAGATACAGAATAGTAAGCCAAAACTAGATGCTAAAATTGCAAATATTTCCACAGCCACAGTGAACTTTCCAGGTGAGCTGACATAAGCTGGTATAAAAGTGATCCAGACTGCACAGAATATGAGCATGCTGAATGTGATGTACTTGGCTTCATTGAAGTTGTCAGGCAGCTTACGAGCTAGAAAAGCTAAAATAAAGCACAATACAGAGAGGAGCCCAATATAACCCAGCACAGCCCAGAACCCCACTGCTGATCCTACATCACATTCTAGAATGATCTTCTCTTTGTAGTGCTTCATGTTCTTGTTGGGGAAAGGAGGGGATATTGTTAACCAAAGCACACAAATAAGGACCTGTATGAGAGTGAAAGCAAGAACACTCAGTCTCTGCTGCAGAGGCCCAAACCACTTCATCACATTACTGCCTGGAAGTGTAGCCCTGAAGGCCATTAACACCACTATTGTTTTTCCCAGAACACAAGAGATGCAGAGGACAAAGGTGATCCCAAACGCAGTGTGGCGCAGCATACAGGACCACTCAGAGGGCCGGCCGATGAAGGTAAGAGAGCAAAGGAAACACAGTTTCAATGAAAAGAGCAGCAGGAAACTCAGCTCTGAGTTGTTGGCTTTCACAATGGGCGTGTCCTTCTTTATAAAGAACAGCACAGCCACAAATGCAGTAATGCATGCTCCAAATATAGAAAACATAACAAGCAGGATTCCCATAATTTCGTGAAATGACAGAAATTCGACAACCTTTGAAACACATTGATCTCTTTTAGCATTAGACCAATATTCTTCTGTACACTGAATACAGTTATTCGAATCTGTAAAGAAATAATATCATTATTAGAACCCTCTTACAGCTATGGCTGTACAGTACAATGCAACACAATACAAAGGACAACTTAGAAATGTTCTCTATAGACTCGTTAAAGTTAACTACCTGTGACATTGCTGATTTCTCCCTCAGCACAGGGCACACAGTCATAGCAGCAGACAGGCCTTCCTCTCTGCACAGCCTTCCGGGTGCCTGGGGGACAGCTCTCACTGCACACTGACCTGGGTTTCTGTACAGCGTTTCAACTCTCAACTCAAAGCACCCATGGACAATGTGACATGTAAGTAGATCATAATAATTATTTGCAATACTTTGTCATATAGATATGAAGCCCAAAAGGGGGCTTTTTAATACTTTGTGAGAGAGGGAGCGATAGATAGACCTTTTGCTGGCTAATATGTACACAATAGGGTTACTAGCATCTGTCAGGATTTGCAGGGTAGTTAAACTGCCTTCATGGCTGTCTCCTGGAATGATGACAGAAGCTAGGAAGGAAGTATTTTTATTTCGATCCAGCACACAAATATTTGCTTAACATTTTATTCTTTATTCAGCGAAGGATTGTGACATTAAAGTAGGCAGTATGCTTCGTAAGAAGTAGAACTTTTTGAGCAAAAATATGCAATGAGAACAACTGAAGAACAAAAAGACGTTGTGTTGTGTGTTCTCACGGTACAGTGTGCGACGGCCTCCAGGGAGAAATTTTAGAAAATGTCTTTCTAGTTCTCAGACCCCCCCCTCTCAGCTATTGGTCCAAATATCACATGGTTGGTTACGTCACGGTTGAGAGTTCAGGGGGCAGACTTCACATACTAATGTACGGAGAGTCAACGCCAATCTCTCTTCTGTAGAGATGGGAACTCTGTGAGTTCCCGCATGTTTGATGAATGGTGCTACTCGTTTCAGAAAGTCATCAAAACGCCTAGCACACATTCGGAAATAAGAAAAAGTGGATCCACTCATCTAAACTCCGCATTTGCGGAATGTACAGACAAAACTCTCCATTCTCCCTCCCACTCTGATTTAGAGGGTGAACGTACCATCTCCTTCCCCTTTTTTCTTCTTTTGCATAGCTAGATAAACTAAAGCCACTTTAAACTTTTTGTTTTGTGTTGTGATCTCATGTAGCCCTTCTCTTTATACATCCATGGTGTAGCTGTGAGACGGAGGTCTGGGGGAGATTTCAGCCCCGGTTAATAGCTGCCTCATAATTATTCATGCCCCAGCTGCGTGGAGTGACTTTAAACGGTGCAGTGTTCTCACTCAGTATACCGACAACAGTGTTCATGGACATGTTCGCCAGTGGTTCTCAATCCTGAAGTTCTTTCTTCTTACTGAGTATACTGCCAGCTTTAGTCAACCTAAATGTATCTCAGCACTACTGTCCTTTACCAGTAGTCTATGAGACAGTGATTCATTCAAAATTGAATGGGACTGTCATTTGTCAACTGGTGTAGTGGATCAAATATAACTGGCGTAGTCTGTCGAGGAGTTATTGGCAAGGGACGTGTCAGGTTAACTGGCAGATTCTCTCTTGGAGTTGGTGCGCCAGGCGTGTCGAGAATTAACTGGCTCAGTGGATCGAGGATAACTGGTGCAGAGCCAGGCGGAGTGCTGATCAAACAGGGGACCATTCTCTACGAAGCTTGCAAACTTTAGTGGTTACTCACGGTATTGCAGTTTAGCTGGCCTCCGGTGCCAAAAAGAAAATTTCACCATTGGAGTCCATTCAAAAAAAGGAATTTATGCTGGCCAAATTAAATTATTTCGGACAATACTTTGAAACTCTAAAATGTATTCACGCCTAACTAATTCCTCTCTAGGCACTGATTATTTTTCTGAGCCCCACAGACAAAGACATAAGACCAATTTGGTTTGCATGGTTTTAGATCACAGTGCACGCACTTACATACATGGGCACGCCCGTGCCTCCAAATGCCTATTTGAAGTAATAGGCAATTATTAGTTTGCAAATAAGCTTGTGTAACAAATTAGAAATTTAGGTGGGATTGGATCTCTGACCTTGTAGGTCCCATAGGCAAGCGTGTTACACATTTATTTGGTCAGAAATATGTATGTTCAGTTTGCGTGTGTATGGGATGTTTTGATTGGCTGGTGTAGCTAAATGTCCAATGGGGAGATGTATTGTTTGTGGGCCTGGAGTATGTGTGATGATGTAATGGGCAGAAAAAGAAGAAGAAGGAAAAAATGCAAGTTTGGGGCTTTATTGTGCGGACTTGTGAAGTTGTTTGTGAATTCTGTCTGTTGACATGAGGTCAGTGTAGAGAAATTAATGTTTTTAAGGTCTTAGAATCTGTGGTCATTGTGGTTATTTCTGTAGGAAACCCTGAATTGCCAAACCCTCTGTTTTTCGCTAATTGACTCGAATTCTAGCTTGTCAAACATAGCCTAATAGTTATTTAGTTAACTAGCGAACCACAACTTGCAGAAATGTTAGAATCCACATTAGGAATGTCCTTGTCACAATGAGTCACTTGTTTTCTTCCATAAAATCCTGTACCTACTCAGCTACTAGATGCAATGTCACAGTTTGTCAGATGACTTTAAAGCTCTCTCGGATCTCGCCCCAGTGGGTTCACTTCATTGTTCTGCGTTTACCAATTTACCCTGATTCTTCATGTTAAGGTACACAGTGTGCAACATCTTCTGCTCCTAATAAACTTCTGGCGAGGCAAAACTTTTAATAAATCTCCCTGCTAAGTTAGCACTATGCTAGACTTACATTTTTAAGTGTTCCCATTATTGAGCAGCAACAATTCTTAATTAGTGGTAAGTTTTAGATTATCCAGTTATCTTGCATTAACTAACTAGGTGCGATATAAATAGAATTATACCTGCCTATGTGTATGGTCTTAAAATGACACTAATGCAGTCTGTTATCCAACTAGCCAGCTCATGTTGACATTTAGCTAGTTATCAACTGTTCACTATAGAACTGCGATGCATTTTTGTGACTTTATGAAGGGTTTCTTTAAATTTGTCTAATAAGTCATGAATGGGGTAAGCCAGTATCTCCATAACATTTTGGTGTGATTGTCATATATCCAACCACATTAAGAAGTAGCTGGCTTCATTGCTGCTAGAAGTAAGGTGTAGGCTAGTGTAACTTCTGCCTTTATGAAGAGTAACTAGAGAAGCTAAGTTTTTAAAGTAGCATACACAGTATGCACAGTATCTTGGCTACTTATGACAAGGTTAAAAGTGTCATTTCTAATGTGCTTTCCATAGACGACTATGAGTAACATTACCCGTTCCATAATTGATAACTAAACATCAATGTGAGCATGCTAGGTAGCTAACTTGCATTCAGGTTGTTTAAAGAACATATACATGGCTATAGCTGTCATACCGTATTTGTACAGCTAGCTAGTTACTTAACATTGGACAATTTAAAACTTACCAGTAATGAAGACCGATCAACAACAGGAATGATCATAATAATGATGACAAACTGAGCACAGCTTAGATTGAATTCTTCATTGAGGCCATCTAGGTGCAGTGGTTTCAAATGAAAAATCAGTTTACACTGTGCTTGTGGCAGTTTCTGTTCAATAATGCCACATCTCTATGCTTTAATGTAAATCTGTGTGAATAGCAAAAAAGGAGAGGACTGAAACAGGATGATGGGCTTGATCTTAACATCTTGCAAGAAAAGAATGAATGTCCATCCCTACACATATCACTCTTAAGTGCAAAAATGCGTGTTTTGACTGCATGTCTTCCTTACATACTGTAATTTACAATGACAAGAAACCAAATAACTAACTGTTGAAGTACAGGTTATAAATTGTCTGAATTGTATTCCTTTGAGGTAGTTTAAATATGATCTCACCTAAACCTTTGTGTACCTTGGGTATGTGCCATGAGGGCCAACTACCTTATTTGTCTTTACTTTATGTAATTTATCCAATACTTCTTCATTCTCTATCTCAATATCTGCTAAGACATTAGGAGTACTGAATATGCATTCCAGTCTATTAGTAACCTCTTTTCTAGTTAAACTCAACAAAATAACTTTTGAAGGCATTCGTATGAAGCAATGTTCCTTCTTCATTGCAGATACGCCTGACATCCTCCTCCACCTTTCTTTTAGTACTACAGTATTGAAATAAACATTTATGATTACTTTTTGCATCTTGGGCAATTTGCCTTTCAAAGAGCAAAATAAGGTGTGCATGCGTAGATGCAATTTTATTGCTTTAGTCTGCACTCTAACAGGCTCTGCACCAGTTATCTTTGATCCACTGATACCTAAAGATGCTAGCTATCTCAACCTATAAATGCATAAGCTGCCCCTCCATGTTAATTGTTCTCCAGTTATAAATGACACTGTGACATTGACCCGGAAGTACATATGTGCTGTTATTTATCTATATTATTTTCTCAGGAGAATGCAAAACTTCTACTAGGGAAAGAAAAGGTTTCATGATATCTCGCAAAAGTGTTTTCTTTTTTTGTCTGCAACCATGTCCCTTTAGGGCAGTGGTAACCAACCCTGTTCCTGGAGATAAACTGTGTAGGTTTTCACTTCAACCCTAACAAAGCATACGTAATTCCACAGCTAAATGTCCACATTGAGCTGCTAATTAGTAGATTCAGGTGTGCCAAATTAGGGTTGAAATGAAAAACTCCTGAATGGCAGATATCCAGGAACAGAGCTGGTTACCACTGCATTAGGGGCTCTATATATAGCATCAAATACTGGATACATATTATGCTGGACTTTCTACAGTACCATTATAGCCTTCACTCATACATGTTCTCTTTTTGTCCTGCTGTAGTTTTTATGTGTGCTGCTGAACTGTTTGAACTGAACCGTCATACTTAATTATTTATCTCAATCAGTGCTAATAGCTGCATACAGGTATACAGCTGCATGCTGTCATCAGGCCACCTTTTCATGTTGTGCATAAACACTTACCTGTTTTTGCCCACCTGCCCAAACCATAGTAACAGGGCTCATCACAAACTGCTGCCCAGGTGGTAAAGAGGCATCATAGTAGCCGACCATTTTGAATTCTACTTCACTATCAGGGCCAAGCTGCCAGTTCACCACCTCATATCTGGCCACTGGGTCTCCATTACTGTCAAAGGAGACTTTCTCTCCTGTTCCCAAAGTAAAATTGACTTCTTTCAGAGCCTTAAGTACCTGTAGAAAAACAACCGACAAATACTTACTGAGATAAATACTGAAGTGGATTTTTTCATAATGAGGATTTTATTAGCTTTGAAGCTAAGAAGGATTCATTTATTTACCTGCCAGGGCTGTGTTTTCATCCTGTTTGCGCAGCCTTGTTGGGGAGTACATGCCAATAAACCATGTAGAGAATTAGCAACAGCGTATACTGCTTTGTAAACATTGCTGGAGATTCTCAGTTCTGATACATCGGTGTATTCGTTTCCCAGTTCAGTTAAGCTCTCAGATCCCTTGCAGGGATTCATTTGAGGTAGATTGTTTTCATTTGTGAGGGAACATTGAAACGCATTTTCCCAAAAGTCTATGACAACAATATTATTTGGGTATTTTGATGGGTGAAGTTTCAACAAAAACTCTTTAAAGCCATTTATTTTGCCTTTGGGAACAGCAAAGCCAATAGACCCTCCCAGTATTCTGAAACTTGTTGGTGTTACTGCACTGCTTGCTGTTATCCAGCCTTCACTGCCAACCATTTGGAGACCTGTAATATTCTGAAGCGTCAGCTGCTCCAGTAACTTGTTCATTTCACCCTGACCAAGAAATGCTACAATTACCTTTGCAGTACCTCTTCTGATAACATCTACAACCTTCAATAATTTATCTGATTCTGTTCTGTAAAATTTCTCTGAATACTCAATGCAGATTCCTTCTTGTTGAGCGGCTTTTATAAACGTGGCCATCCCATTGTTGCCGTAGTCACTGTCACTTCTCACTGCTCCTATCCAGGTCCAGCCAAAGTGCTTCACCAGCTGAGCCATTGCCCTGCTCTGGTAATAGTCACTGGGAATGGTTCTGAAGAATGTGGGAAATTCTTTTCTGTTGCTCAAGCATGCACAGGTAGCAAAGTGACTGATCTGAAAACAACACAAAAGGTAAAAGTTATAATAACTTTTTTTTATATATAAACTCTGAATATGAGTTACTGTTGTCTCCATCAGTATGCTATAATAGTACATCCCATAATAGTACATCACCACAAATGCCAATTCATTTTTTTTTACATCAGTTTAATTTCTCCCTAAGGTATAGCGTTTTTCAACCATCATTTTCACACTGTTAAACAAAAAAGGTTAATCTAAGTTAACTATGCTTCTTTGGAATGTCTTTGTGCCTATATATTACAATCACCTGGCAAATGTACTTCATCCAGAGCAACTTACACAAGTGGAATATATTCAAACAGAAAGAGTTCTATTGGGCATTGGCATGTCCGTTTGCAATATCCACCACATTTTAACAATGTAAACATATTAGAAAAAAGCCATTTGTGACAAATACAATGTCAGTAACCTATTTTACAAATGTAATCAACAAACTTTTATTATGTTAAAAAAAAGTAACAAGAGCTATTCAATTTTAATTTGCGAGTTAAATGTTATGTACGTTAAAATTATATTTTTATTGCTGATTTAATACTTCCACATTAATGAATCTGGGGATTTCCTGAGTTATGCTGTTTTGGTTAATAAAGTTTTGTAAATTGTTTTGAACATTAATTTTACCACCACAATACACCTATCAAATGCATGAAAACTTTGCTAGGGACTATTGATTCATGATTGCTGGAAGCATGCAGTCACCAAAATAAATTCGTAATATCAGAGAGTTTTTAAACAATGTTTTTTCCTCAAACATTTAACATAAATACGATATTTTTTATTATTGCTATTTTTACTATGCCGTTCACACAACAGAAAACCCCTGGACAGGAGACTTAGAGAATGTTTCTTCTTATGCTACTTTAACTTTTAAATGTCAATAAATTGTGACTTGTTTTCAGTAACTGTAAAACTAAAATAACTCACCACTGGAATTTGAAATAATCCTACTGTTGCAGCAATTGCCATAGTGTTTGTAGATACTGAGTCTCCAATGATGGCCTGAACTACTGCTGGTGTGGAGCAAGATGTGTCGGTCAGTGTTTCCTCATAACCGTTCATCAGAGCCATGGCTGATTGTATAGAAAATGCTGCAGAGATACAGGTGTCATATATTTTATATCCAAGAGATACTCCTGGGAGGAGGTCAGTTCTGTTGTTTATTTCTTCAATGGCGAAGATCATCGTCTGAGCCACCCGGAATTCTCTGAAGTTAACTCTAGAAATAACACATTATGTGGATTGTTTGTTTTAATTACCATTTTAATGTTAATAATACTTTTAACATCATATTTTACACTGTCATTTGGCACTATTTGAAAAGTCATTCATCATGTATTTACAAAGCAGGCAAACCTAATGTAGGGTAACATTGACTAAATTCAATAGCTTACGTGTTTCACGTTATTGATATTACCCTTAGGATTGTTAGTATCACACACAACATTATCATCAAAGTGCCACCAATATAAACAACTCTTACAGGTTAACCTTACCGAGAGCATCTCAGCGGTTCTGGTTTGGCTTCAAATTTGATAGTTGTGTCCAAAGGAATATGGTGCATGGAGAAGACCCCACCGATGTTGATGTCTCCATGTTGATAGAAGCTAGGCTTGGCTGCCCTCCCCAGTATTCTGCATGGTGGAGTCTGTGCTGCAGCCCAGAGGACTGTTAGTGCCAGCAGAATGATCTGCAGTGCCATCCCACTGCACATCTCAGATCCAGCACTGCTGTGTGCCAGGTTTAAATACAGCAGTTTTAATTCTCCATCGTTCTGTGATTCCCAAGGGCATGACTGAGTCCCAGAATAAGCAGGCTGAGGAAAATTGCAAAAGCAGCAGAGGTAACAGAAAAAGTAATTCACAATTTGAAGACACTGCAAACTTTGTCAACTCTTTTAAGTTTAGTTATCTAATGTGGAGGGAAGTGTAGTGTTGTCTACCAAAATAATGTTTGGGCGTTGTGGCTTATTTGGTATTACTTATTTGGACACATATTTTGAAATTCCTATGTCTAGCCTGTGCTTGACACAAAGAAATGGCTCAGAATCAGTGGGGCCTTTTATTTTTATTTGACGGCAGTATTATAACCCTGATGGAAAGGCAGCACTCAAATTTGCATTTAATCACTGAGCACTGTAGTATATTTATTTAGACATAGCTATTGATGGTATTTATTTCATTGCCAACCATGTTATTCACAGGAACAATGTTGTATGAATTATCAATATTAGAACTGTTTCTGTGTATTTATTTATTTTACACCTTCCCCTGTTGTCTTTTGTGGAAAATGTTATTATCCTGTAGTTTTATTTGCATTATTCCCAGAGAAAAATCTAAAGATAATGTTTAACAACAAGGGTCGCAGTGTCATATTTTGAATACTTTATGTTTTCAATTCTGCTACCACAGAGTGAATGCGTAAGGCGGCGATAATGAGACAAAGCTTTTGGTTACGCTGAGCTATAAAACGCTATTCCAAAAGTAAGATTAGATGTATTATACATCATTAGAAAGCTTATTCTGTCACCCATTGAATAAATTAATTGCCAATCAAGCCAGGTTGTATTATAAAGGGCGACAACACTGTAAACAGCATGTGTGGTATTACCCACAGCTATTTTGGGGGCGTCACAAATGAGTGTATATTTCACAAACGGATTGTCCAAGACTATATGACCACTAATTTTCGAAAGGGACATCTCTACGCGTAAAACCAATGGTAGGGTTGTATATTTTTCCATGTTTAATCCCAGATATTGACGGTAAAATGACATGGTATAATTTTAGAAAAATTCCTCTTGTCTATTTCAGTGTTCAGTGAGCAACGTTTTTCACAGCTGTACAGGCATACCTTTGGCTATTGTTGGCTTTATTTTGTTTCTAAGACGGAATATGACTTTTTTGTGGTAAAAGAATATTTTCATGTTTGCCCAAATGACACTATTGTCTAGTGTGTCATGCGTGGGGGGTGTAGTTACAGATGAGACTGCAGGGAGCGGGTGCTCGTTAAATGGACAACCAGCAACACGACAATGGTGGCTCTTTGAGTTTGTGTTTTCAACTCATAATATGGTTGCAGGAGCACAGAATGTCTGAATTGAGCAATCTAGGCAAGCCGGCGTGCCGACCACTAGGGGTATTGTGCAAAGGGGTTAACCAGGTGAGCCAGTGCCCTACTCTGTTTATAGTCACTGGGAATGGTTCTGAAGAATGTTGGGAATTATTTTCTGTTGCTACATTTGAAATATTGTGATATTACTTTTAGGCCATATAACCCACCACTAATTTGATGTGCCCTTCTCTACGTAGGATGCCACATTCAAAGATTTAATATAGATATTCCATTATGTAACAATAGGGGTCAATTAACTGGAATCAATGAGTCAACTCCAGTGACTCTCAACGATGGAATTGAAGTCGACTCGAGTCATACATCACTATCACTAATGGTAATGTAATGCTACAGATAATTTGTTTCTTGCAGAAACAACTACTGTCTGACTACTACAAACCAATGTCCATAGTCTGAGGACCATATTGCATGTTTTAGCTGAGTGTATACAGTGCTGAAATGAAAGCTAAAAGTAGGCTAGACACAAGCGAAGTCCCTCACCTGAGTCCCGTCTATAAATACCATTGCTCAAATTTCGAACTTGCAACTTGCCAGTTCTTCTCAAACACCTGTGTCTCATTCTCGGCACTTGTACTGAAAAGATTAAGGTGTGTTTACGCACACAGGGCTTGCCAAATGCAGGTATAATTCGACAGTGGCATGTAACTCCATCACTCTGAGCGAGAAACCACTCATCCTCCAACAAGCAGGGGCGTCGTAATTGCCTCCATGAATTTTAATGGGAGCTGAGTTTTCACGTCCACAAGGCATGCTGGGATCGCTGGTGATGCAAGGTAAGTGGGCGGGGAAACCAGATAGATAGGGAACATGTTGCCATAACCAATCAGATTGAAGATCCGACGTATAACTTGTCTCCGGTTTTTTTTTTTCCCTATTCCACATGCTTCTGTTAATGGGGACTGGTTAATTATCGCTGTGTAGGTATTTCCAAAATGTACGATCGATTTACATGCCAGAGGTGCCAGGCGATCTCATTGGAGGATGTGTGCTTCACCCTTCCTAGCCACTTTGGCAAGTGATCTTTTGGTAGCATTTTCTATGAAAAAAAAAAAACACAAAAAAACATTGTAGTTTACAAAAGGCATCTTAAATTACTACATTTGAGCTGATACTACACGATACTACAACTCCCATGAACTCTGGGTGCACACTTTGTGCTCATCGAATTGGCCTATCCACTTCGCCCTCTCACATCTTGTTTCCTCAGTGAAGCTTAGAGTAGGCTGATATGAAGGCGAATTCGGTCAAAATTGGACCACAACCATACATAGCGCTGCATTCAAACGTGTATATACTTATTGTCGCTTCGTATTGTGTGTTTAGTGACAGTTCACGCCAGTGGAGAGAACAGGTTCAGACTCCGCGATTGCGATCAGAAAACACGGAAGTTACAACGATTGCTGCACCAATCACAGAAAACAACAATGGCTTGGCAAAGAAGCATAAATGTGGACAGAAGTATGTCCATCATTTTAGTTGCTTTAGTTTATTTAGTGCTGCACAAAAACAAAAGAAGAAAGTCTGTCACAATGTTTGGTTTCAACCGGTGGCATACAGTGCGTGAGTCTACACAGGTGTATCACAGTATAGTATAGTATTATATTTCTACAACAACAAAACTGATATTTTGTAGCCTAATTGCAATTTAAAAATAAAGTAAAGAAATAGATGTGCATCTTCACAGCTTCAACGTTGACGTTACTGAATACACATAAGCAAATTATAATTATATGGTGAAAATGCTGAGTGGCAAGTGGAAAACCACTAGCCTCAGTGGCTGGTGAGCCAATAATTTAATGTCAAGACATGTCTATGCAGGAAAAACAATACTTGTCCTTTTATGCATGCTTAACAACGTTTACACTGTAAGAAACTTAACTTAATTGGCTAAAATTCTTCCCTGTCATCACAATAACAGTTTGCAATTGGCTGGCTGTGTACTGGGAAGAAGTTGTGGTGTCCATGTCCATGTTGAATTTGTGTTTGCGCAAGGCAGGTCCCATTGGCTATACTGAGGGACTGCTTGGCCAGTACTGGTCAGAGAACCTTGCTGGTGGACACATCTTTTTTCCAGAGAGTATGTAAGTATTTAACCATTTTACCCTGAGACCCCAGGGGGGTCTCAGGGTAAAATGAGGCACACTGGTGATTGTGCGATGCTCTGACATTTGTGTAAATTTCATCAACTTTATATACAGTGATTCCAAAATGTTTCATATCTTTGTTTTCAGCACAGACTCAGCTACAATAATATGGCAGCAGTAAGTAGGTCATAATCATGTGTGGATTGTAAACTGCTCTAAAAACACACAAACTGTAAACAGTAGTTTTGAACATGCACAGTAATGTTGTAATAAAGCACACTGAACAATTGTGACTAAGACTTTTGGTCACTGAAATGTGTTCATCAAGGTCTTGGGTATCAAAAGATGACAAAATATTTTAGCAAATCCAATGAGAAATATAAAATACATTGCTAAAAGTTAGTGTTGTGACTACTATTTTTCAACACCAGGTGAGAATGGGAGGGCAAATGGCCTTTCTGTAATGAATATGCATTGGGTAGGACGACCTGCCAGCTAAGTAGGCTATTCACACCTGGCCGCATGCCTCCCCACCACTAAGACAAAGACTCAGTGAGCCATTTAGAAGACAGAAACAAAGACATCTTTTGATTTTCAGAACATTTATTGAAGCAAACTATACGCATGGAAGATGAGATGAGACTGGTGTACTCTTGCAACGCTTGCGTGGCCTCTTCGCTAGTGGTGAACTAGGCCGTGTTTCCTGATCAGCATCTCTGTAAATATGATAAAAACTAAATTGTTAGGAAATGTGACCTCAAATCAAACTTTATTTATATAGCACATTTCCTTCAACAGGTGAAAATTAAATGTGCTTTACAAAAAAGGGGCAAACCACTAACTAATGAAAACAAAACTTAGGAAATGTGACATGGTTACATCATATACAAACAAAGAACCAAACAAACACAACCAGACGCAGAGAGGTAGCCTATAATTTTGAGAAGCAATGGTTAGAATCGTTCGTAGTGTGGGAATTTACAAGCGCGCATATTAGTGAATATTCCTACAAACACACAGAGAATGCAATACAGCACACATTTACGAATAATTCAAGCTATCAACGAAACAACATTACCTAAACTAAATAAACATTGCTATTCCAGCTCAACTACAAGCAACTCATCAATAACAATGCCTCAATCTGAAGTAGGCTAGGTCTGTTTAGCTAAGTGGTTATTATATTGCTATTTCCTGAAATTACTTACAGTATGCTAATATTGATTGTGCGAGGACATCAGTTTTAGAATCTTAGCCACGCCACGGGCTATTTATTACCAATATGATCGAAAAACATACAGTCTACCTGATACTTCTAACACAACCAGACGCAGAGAGACTAGCCTATAATTTTGAGATGCAATAGTTCGAATCGTTCGTAGTGTGGGAATTTACAAACGCGCATATTGCTGGATATTCCTACAAACACACAGATACGTTGCAATACAGTACACATATTTACCAATATGATCATAAGAAATATACTTACGCATGAAGTTGATCCTCAGCTGGATCAGTTCGCTGTTCGAAATGACACCGCTCTTCATCAGTGTCGGCTTCCGGACGGACCATTTTCCAAAATTAAACGAAATGTTCACCTCAAAAGAAGTTAATTAGGCGACACTTTGACATTCTATCCCGCTTTCGCAGACTTGGCATTTCTCACATGGATCTCGCATCGCCCCTCCTTTAGTCTCCTTCTATGGAGAGTAATTATAATGTTGTTAACATGTGAATGCGATTTGGGCGGACTTCCTGCTGAGCGAAATTCACATAGTAATGAGTAAATTTTAACGAAGCATACATGATCTAATTAATCAAATTTAGAACATTTAAAATAATTCATATTATTTGCCAATGGGCGCATTGGAAAGTCACGATTCTAAGGTTTCTGTCAATGTTTTTGTTGCGTCTGTATGATAACAGCATGTGAAGTTAATCATCCAAATAGAAACGAAAGTTAATTTCATCTTGTGAAACCCCAGAGGGTTAAACTGGAGATAACAAAAGAGTAACATTTCCTATGTACACAGTACCTGTAAAAATTGATTTTATATTTTCATTCATGTAACATTTGACATGTTGATCCATCCATCCATCCAATATTTATACCTGCTTATCTGGGTAGGAGTCATGGGGGGTGCTGGAGCCAATCCCAGCATGCATTGGCGAGAGGCAGGAATACACCCTGGACATGATGCTAATCTATCGCAGGGCTAACTAGCAATTTGTCAGAGAAACCGTTCCAGAATGCTAACTCCAGCTCGCACTTAACCCATAAATTACTGTAACATTGTTGGATGAGGCTGCATGTGTGAAAAAAAAGTATGTAACTCCTTTCAAATATTTTTTTATTTTCATATAACAAGTTACATACACAGTTTGTTCTTCATAAGTTCTTACATTATCTTGTATATTACTAAATAAGACCCAGCACTGGAGATACAGGGCTCTGATCCCATAACACATTTATGTTAGATTTAAATGCACGTGTGGCCTGATTTACAAGTTTTACACACCTAACTTAAGAAATGAACACAGATACAGTAGACATATTTGCTTTATATCAGTACTCAGTACAAGAACAAGTAGCATAAACCAGGTGTAGGCCCAAAGGGAAGGTCAAAATAAGTCAGCCAACTAAACCACAGTGTGCCTTGTAAAGTTTTTGAGGATTGCCATCAAGTGAACACAGGTTTATGAACATAATTTCTTCTCCATCATTTATATATCTTGGCAACCTTGTAAGGTAAGACATATTTCTTTCACAAATTATGGCTCTCTGGTCCAGAAACCTACAAAATTATCTTGGATATATCAGGGAATCACAGAGATTTCACATTTGTTTTACCCATTATATGGTTTCTTGTATTTTGCTCAGGTCGAAATAATATGATATAACATTTTGGAAGAAAGATACAGAATAGCAAGCCAAAACTAGATGCTAAAATTGCAAATATCTCCACAGCTACAGTGAACTTTCCAGGTGAGCTGACATAAGCTGGTATAAAAGTGATCCAGACTGCACAGAATATGAGCATGCTGAATGTGATGAATTTGGCTTCATTGAAGTTGTCAGGCAGCTTACGAGCCAGAAAAGCTAAAACAAAGCACAATATAGAGAGGAGCCCAATATAACCCAGTACAGCCCAGAACCCCACTGCTGATCCTACATCACATTCTAGAATGATCTTTTCTTTGTAGTGCATCATGTTCTTGTTGGGGAATGGAGGAGATATTGTTAACCAAAGCACACAAATAAGGACCTGTATGAGAGTGAAAGTAAGAACACTCAGTCTCTGCTGGGGAGGCCCAAACCACTTCATTACATTACTGCCTGGAAGTGTAGCCCTGAAGGCCATTAACACCACTATTGTTTTTCCCAGAACACAGGAGATGCAGAGAACAAAGGTGATCCCGAATGCAGTGTGGCGTAACATACAGGACCACTCAGAGGGCCGGCCGATGAAGGTAAGAGAGCAAAGGAAACACAATTTCAATGAAAAGAGCAGCAGGAAACTCAGCTCTGAGTTGTTGGCTTTCACAATGGGTGTGTCCTTGTTTATAAAGAACCATACAGCCACAAATGAAGTCACACATGCTCCAAATATAGAAAACATAACAAGCATGATTCCCATAATTTCGTGAAATGACAGAAATTCGACAGCCTTTGAAACACATTGGTCTCTTTTAACATTTGACCAGTATTCTTCCGAGCACTGAATACAGTTATTAGAATCTGTAAGGAAATAATATCATTATTAGAATACTCTTACAGCTATGACTGTACAGTAAAATGAGTAAATGCAACACAATACAAATGCACAACTTGGAAATTTTGTCTATAGACTGGTTAGAGTTCACTACCTGTGACATTGCTGATTTCTCCCTCAGCACAGGGCACACAGTCATAGCAGCAGACAGGCCTTCCTCTCTGCACAGCCTTCCGGGTGCCTGGGGGACAGCTCTCACTGCACGCTGACCTGGGTTTCTGTACAACATGTTTCAACTCTCAACTCAGAGCACCCATGGACAATGTGATGTTTAAGTAGATCATAATAATTATTTGCAATATTTTATCATATAGATAGGGAGCCCATAAAAGAATGTTTTTTAATACTTTTGTGAGATCTGTCATAGTGTCATTTATTGGGGAACAGAAAACATGGAGGGGCAGTTGCTTGTGTTTTGCTTTGAATTTGACTTTAAATATGAAGATCTTCGCTAGACTATTATGGATACATATAGCCTACAATCGGTCATTCTTCTGTCACACACAGGACTAAGTAAATGATGTGTATGTATGTAACTCTATGGCGTGGTTGCTTGCGATCATTTTATCTCTTGCTGGCCAACTTGCTAGCAAGATAGATCACTCGGTAGCTATCAAAAAAGCTAGATATCTATCTGTCTGTCTGTCCGTCCATCCATCTGTCTGTCTGTCTATCTTGCTAGCTGGCAAGCTAGTAATCTTCCAAGCCAGTGAGAGAGGGAGAGAGAGAGAGAGAGAGAGCTGTCACTGGCCTGCTATATCTTTTGCTGGCTAATATATACACAGGTGTAAATATATTCCTTCCTAGCTTCTGTCTGGATTATCAGGGTTGATAAACTGCTTTCATGGCTGTCTCCTGGAATGATGACAGAAGCTAGGAAGGAAGCGTTGTTATTCTGCACCAGTTATCATGGATTCACTGATACCAAAAGATGCTAGCTGTCCCTACCTATACAGGAATCTGCTGCTCCTTCTGGTTTACTTTTCCCAAGTAAGTGACACCATGACAATGACCTAGACGTACACATGAGATATTATTTTCTCAGGAGAAGTTTTAGAGGGGAACGGAAAAGTTTTGTGAGATCTCGCAAAAGTACTTTCTATTATTCTTCCTCACCCATGTCCCTTTAGGGCAGTGGTAACCAATCATGCTTCTGGACATCTATTGTCCTGTAGGTTTTCACTCCAGCCCTAACAAAGCACACCTCATTCAAGAGCGAAAAATCTGTATTGAGCTGTTAATTAATAGAGTCAGGTGTGGCAAAAACATCAAATACTGGAAACAGATTATGGTCACACATACGTTTGATAATTCTGGACTTTCTACAGTAACATTATAGTCTTCCCTCACATGTGTGCTGTTTTTGTCCTTCTGTAGTTTTATTTATGTTTGCCGCTGAATTGTTTGAACTGAACTCAACTATTTCACTCTTTAACTCAATGAGTGCTAAAAGCTGCATACAGGTATACAGCCGCATACATGTGCTATCATCAGTTTTCGTGTAGTGCATGAACACTTACCTGTTTTTGCCCACCTGCCCAAACAATACTAACTGGACTCATCACAAACTGCTGCCCAGATGGTAATGAGGCATCATAGTAGCCGACCACTCTGAACTCTACTGCACCATCAGGACCAAGCTGCCAGTTCACCACCTCATATCTGGCTGCCGGATCCCCATTACTGTCAAAAGAGACTTTCTCTCCAGTTTCCAAAGTGAAATTTACTTTTTTCAGAGCCTTAAGTACCTGTAGGGGAACACAGATTTAAGCTGAGATAAATACTTGATTGGATTTGTTCATAATGAGGATTTTATAAGCTTTGTAAGAATGGTTCATTTATGTACCTGCCAGGGCTCTGGTTTCACACGGTTTGTACAGCCTTGATGGGATGTACATGCCAACAGGCCATGTAAAGAATGAGCAACAGCGTATACTGCTTTGTAAACATTGTTGGAGTCTCTCAGCTCTGATACATCAGTGTATTCATTTTCTACTTCAGTTAAGCTCTCAAATCCCGTGCACGGATTCATGTGAAGTAGATTGTTTTCATTTGTGAGGGAACATTGAAACACATTTTCCCAAAAGTCTTTGACAACAGTATTATTTGGGTACTGGGATGGGTGAAGTTTAAAAAAAAACTCTTTTAGGCCATTTATTTTGCCATTGGTGACAGCAAAGCCAATAGACCCTCCCAGTATACTAAAACTTGTAGGTGTTACTAGAGTGCTTGCTGTTATCCAGGCTTCACTGCCAACCATTTGGAGCCCTGTGATATTCTGAAGCGTCAGCTGCTCCAGTAACTTGTTCATTTCACCCAGACTAAGAAATGCGACAATTACCTTTGCAGTACCTCTTTTGATAACATCTACAACCTTCTGTAATTTCTCTGGTTGTGTCCTGTAAAATTTCTCTGAATACTCAATGCAGATGCCTTCCTGTTGAGCAGCTGTAATAAATGTGGCCATCCCGTTGTTGCCATAGTCACTGTCACTTCTCACTGCTCCTATCCAGGTCCAGCCAAAGTGCTTCACCAGCTGAGCCAGTGCTCTGCTCTGGTAATAGTCACTGGGGATGGTTCTGAAGAATGTAGGGAATACTTTTCTGTTGCTCAAGCATGCACAGGTAGCAAAGTGACTGATCTGATAACAACACAAAAGGGAAAAGTTATCAGAACTTTGTAAAGACAGTAATTCAATGTATACTATACTATACTCATTGTTTAGATCATGAGGCAAATATATTTCAGTATGTGTGTGAGTATATGCAGTGTGTGTGCGTGTGAGTGTATGTGGTTGAAACAATCAGCAACTCAGTCACATGCGCAATATGTTGCTTCTTTGAAAAAGGTAGAAATTTATATTTGATTATAACATTTCAGTATGGATTTTTATGTCTAAATGTGAGTGTTGCCGAGTCAGTAATTCTTAATAGGTGTCTCCATAAGTATGCTGTAATAGCACATCCCCACTATTGCAAGTCAGTTTTTTGCATCACAGTTTTAGTTATTCCCACAGGAAGAATGTTTTTCAACCATCATTTTCTCACTGTAAAAAAAAAAATTGTGAATCTATGTTTAATATGCTTCTTTGGAATGTCTTTGCCGATATATTACAATCACCTCGCAAATGAGTGAGAAAAGAGTTATGCTGGGCACTGACATACGTTGCATGTCAGTTCCCAATATCTACCTCATTTTAAGAATGTAAACATATAAAAATACCATTTCTGACACATACACTCTCAATCATCTATTTTAGAAATATTAACAGCAATTTGTTGTAGAAACTCACAGTATGTTAAAAAAGTGACAATTGAGTTTTCTAGTTAAATGTTATGTAAATTAAAATGCCATTTTTATTGTTGAAATAATACTTTCACATTAATAAATCTGTAGATTTTGTAAATTACACCTATTAAGTAATACGTTGAGCAGAAGCATGAATACTTTACTAGGGACTATTCTTTCATGATTGCTGGAAGCATTTAATCATCAAAATAAATGTGTCATTTTTGAGGGTTTTAAATTTTTTTTAACATAAATATAATATTTTCCATTAATGCTATTTTACCATGACATTCACACAACAGAAAACTCCCTGAACAGGAGAATTTTTTAATGCTACTTTCACTTTTAAATATCAATGACTGGGTACTTGTTTTGCAGTATGTGTAAAAGACTAAAACAACTCACCACTGGAATTTGAAATAACCCTACTGTTGCAGCAATTGCCATAGTGTTTGTAGATCCTGATTCTCCAATGATGGCCTGCACTACGGCTGGTGTGGAGCAGGATGTGTCGGTCAGTGTTTCCTCATAACCGTTCATCAGAGCCATGGCTGATTGTACAGAAAATGCTGCAGAGATACAGGTGTCATATATTTTATATCCAAGAGATACTCCTGGGAGGACGTCAGTTCTGTTGTTTATTTCTTCAATGGCGAAGATCATAGCCTGGGCCACCCAGAATTCTCCGAAGTTAACTCTAGAAATGACACGTTATGTTGATTGTTTGTTTTAATGATCCTTTTATTACTAATAATAACAATTTTACATATATTACACTGCCATTAGGCACTCCTTGAAAATACATTCATCATGTATTTACCAAGCAGGCAAACCTAATGTGGGATAACATATGTAGAGCAAATTAAATTTTTCGCATTTTTGATATTACTCTTTGAAGTGTAAGAATCACAAAAAATATAATCAAAGTACCACCAATACAAACAACTGTTACAGGTTAAACTCACTGAGAGCATCTCAGCGGTTCTGGTTTGGCATCAAATTTGATGGTTATGTCCAAAGGAATATGGTGCAGGGCGAAGATCCCACCGATGTTGATGTCTCCATGTTGATAGAAGCTGGGCTTGGCTGCTCTCCCCAGTATTCTGCATGGTGGAGTCTGTGTTGCAGCCAAGAGGACTGTTAGTGCCAGCAGAATGATCTGCAGTGCCATCCCACTGCACATCTCAGATCGAGCACTGCTGTGTACCAGGTTTAAATACAGCAGTTTTAATTCTCCATCGATCTGTGATTCTCAAAGGCATACCTGAATCCCAGGATAAGCGTGGTTTGAGTTGGAGCAAATTCCAGAAGCAACAGAGGCAACAGCCTTGATGGGGAATGGCTCAGAATCATTGGGGCTTTTTATTTTTACCATGTAGGCCTACAAGTTCATCCACTTTACATATACTTTATTTGAAATCAACAATATAACCATAATGGAAAGGCAGCACACAAAATTGCATTTCATCACTGAGCACTGTGGTATATTTAGTGGTACATATTTATTGATGTTAGATTCATTGTCAACCAGGTTATTCACATGAACAATTTTGTATGAATTGTCAATACAAGTACTGTTCTAATGTATTTATTTATTTGTCTCAAAGCTGACATATTCCCCTGTTCTTTTTTATGGAAAATGCTATCATCCTGCCATTTTATTTGTATTTTTCCCAGAGAAAATTCTAAAGGATAATGTTTAACAACAAGGGTCGCAATGTCTTATTTTAAATACTTTATTTTTACCCTCTAAATATGACATGGTTGACATATACCATGTTGGTGGGTGGGGGCCAACTCTGGCACATCTTTGGTTGTGCTGTTATAAACCAACTGTCCCTCATATATAAGCTGCCAGTGCTGATCCAGCAATAGCACTACATTTCCTGAACAGATCATCAGTCAGCAGCAGTGCTATGAGTGAATAAAATTCCAGCAATACATGTGTTTCACATCTCAATTTAGTCCCTTCCTGACCTAGCTGCTACGCAGAGAACTGCTAGAAAGACAACATGTACGCCTCTTGCATGTACTTGAACATGAGCCAGTGTACATGGATCTTTAAACACCAGCATACATTAGAAGATTGACTTCATTAAACTATATTTGCAAACAAATTAATATTAGATTAATGCTATAAAACAGAAGCACCAGATTATTGGACATTGAACATTTCACCCTAGCCATGCCCAATTATCTTTTACCTTCAAGCAATTCAATGCCGAAGGTCACAAGCTAGCTAATTGTGTTAGCAGTAGCGATGCACAATTGTGTTAGTTGATGGTCTGTTTTTCATAGAAATCAAATCATATCTAGCTTGCATAAGGTTAGTCAATTCTGAATGAACAATTACCCATTAACCCTGTGAGACCCAGATATTGATGTAAAGTTCTACACCTAAAACTTTGTTGTAGGAGGTCTCTGATGAGAAATATGTTGGAAACATTTTTTTGTTATAGTAAGAATTGTAGCATGGTGAATGTCTTTGCAGAGTCAGTTGACTTTTCTGTGCATGATCCGGTAATGTTAAGGTATAGTTCACTCAAACATCAAAATGGAACTTTTGTGTAAATGTTACTATGTGTTCAACCAGCAAGTTACCAGAGGAACCTTTCCGGAATGATGACTCCAGCTTGCATTTGGAATTGACCCATAATGTTCTAGAACATTGCTGGATGAGACTTCATGTGTGAAAATGGCTTATAATAACTATACAGTCTCTAATGGGTTATTCCTTTATTTTTATTGTCATAAAAAAAATACATACACAGTTTTGTCATATGTTCCTCCATTATCTTTCATATTGCCAAGTAACACCCAGCACTGGAGATCCAGGGCCCCGATCGCATTACTTAAAGTTACAATCTCAAAGATTTCCGTTTCGTTCTCTTTGGCGGTACCAATGGCGAGAAGCGGTAATTGCAGGTGTGTTTTTGGACCTCACTTCCCATAGACCCAACCGGATCCAACCAGTGTCACCTGTGTGACGTCAGTCAGTTGGCACCTGGGCCAAGCCAACTATTACACTTATTATTTACTGAATAAAAAATGGTTGTTATACAATAACGTTATGTACATACTCATTCATTGTCTAACATTAGGCTAACTTAAGCTGTCTTTACACTGCCGAGCCGGGTTAAAATGCTGTAGCAGACCTGGGGTAGAATTAGTGATGATCAATTTCCACAAACGTTCTTTATCCACCTTTTGCTCGGTATGAACATCTTACACTGCAGAGAAGAATTTGCGGGATTCGCTGTGGCTCGTGCAATTATGTATCTCGTGCACAATGAACAGTCTTCTTCGTGAATGATTGTTGTGTGATATTTCTGAAACAACTGCCTTGTTGTTTCTGGTTTTGCTAGCTAAACTGTTCGAGAATAAAGCTGAGCTGGGTGTTAAATTAGCAATCAGAATAAGAAGAATAAAACAAAAACAAAGGAGATTTCATCAAAAAAGGGCATCAAGGCTGAAGGAACATATGAGGAAGCGTAATAAAATAATAACAACCCTAAACCATACTGCCATATTCTTTTATTTAGTTTTCTCCAGCTTGACATCTTTACACAGAAATCAGACCCGGCTCTGCTCCACCTATACCCCGGCTTTATTCCGATCAATATATTGATGAACTTGATGGCAATGTAAATAACGGTAACGTTAAGGCCAGTTCAGATCAATGATTCGCAATGAGACAAAACGGTTTTAGAATGTTGCAGAGAAAATTGCAGCGGTGTGAACTGGTTAGTTGCAGGGGTCTCAAAAGACCCACCTTGTCAAATCGCCAAGTGCAGTTTTAGAATGTTTACAATCAGACGTCTTGGAATTTTGCAAGTTGCATCCAGTCTCGTTGCGAATCATAGATCTGAACTGGCCTTGGCTTTAGTTAGCTACACTGCAACGTTGCAACGAGGTAGCATTGCATTCGAGAGACGGTTTGCGAGGTCGGTACCGGGCGGTAGCCTTAGCTAGCTTTTTTCTAATTGTTAGCTGACATTAGATTGTGTTAATTACATTATCTAGCTAGCTAACGCAACGTTACCTGATATGAGAGATGGATACTGTGCGCAACGTTGTCTAAACTAATGTTGCCTTTCTTGACATGGTCCGGTAGCTAGCGTTAGCTGTGCAAATAGCTATGTAATTTAGTAATGTTACATTGTCATCAAATGTAATACAAAATCTATATCAACAAATAATATGACCTCTCATGTTACACAAAAACTTTTTAATTAAACCCCCCCCTTTCTCTGTTATTGTAACGCTAGCAGACACCGGAAAAAACAGTACGCCGCTCACACACAAGTGAGTTGAAGAGCAAGCCTGTTGCGTCCACCTACCCTCTCTGGCGGACCAACCAACGATGGGTGATGGAAAACGCGTCACTAACTATGCTCCGCTTGTGATTTTTTACCCATTATATGTTTCCTTGTATTTTGCTCAGGTTGGAATAATATTATGTAACATTTTGGAAGAAAGATACAGAACAGCAAGCCAAAACTAGATGATAAAATTGCAAATATTTCCACAGCCACAGTGAACTTTCCAGGTGAGCTGACATAAGCTGGTATAAAGGTGATCCAGACTGCACAGAATATGAGCATGCTGAATGTGATGTACTTGGCTTCGTTGAAGTTGTCGGGCAGCTTACGAGCCAGAAAAGCTAAAACAAAGCACAATATAGAGAGGAGCCCAATATAACCCAATACAGCCCAGAACCCCACTGTTGATCCTACATCACATTCTAGAATGATCTTTTCTTTGTAGTGCTTCATGTTCTTGTTGGGGAATGGAGGGGATATTGTTAACCAAAGCACACAAATAAGGACCTGTATGAGAGTGAAAGCAAGAACACTCAGTCTCTGCTGCAGAGGCCCAAACCACTTCATGACATTACTGCCTGGAAGTGTAGCCCTGAAGGCCATTAACACCACTATTGTTTTCCCCAGAACACAGGAGATGCAGAGGACAAAGGTGATCCCAAACGCAGTGTGGCGCAGCATACAGGACCACTCAGAGGGCCGGCCGATGAAGGTAAGAGAGCAAAGGAAACACAGTTTCAAAGAAAAGAGCAGCAAGAAGCTCAGCTCTGAGTTGTTGGCTTTCACAATGGGTGTGTCCTTATTTATAAAGAACAGTACAGTCACAAATCCAGTGACACATGCTCCAAATATGGAAAAAATAACAAGCACAATTCCCAGAATTTCGTGAAATGACAGAAATTCAACAGCCTTTGGAACACATTGATCTCTTTTAGTATTAGACCAGTACTCTTCCATACACTGAATACAGTCATTAGAATCTGTAAGGAAATAATATCATTATTAGAACCCTGTTACAGCTATGGCCATACAGTTAAATGCAACCCAATAAAAAGTGCAACTTAGAAATGTTCTCTATAGACTGGTTAGAGTTAACTACCTGTGACATTGCTGATTTCTCCCTCAGCACAGGGCACACAGTCATAGCAGCAGACAGGCCTTCCTCTCTGCGCAGCCTTCCGGGTGCCTGGGGGACAGCTCTCACTGCATGCTGACCTGGGTTTCTGTGAAACATGGTTCAACTCTCAACTCAAAGCACCCATGGACAATGTGACGTGTAAGTAGATCATAATAATTTTTTGGAATACTTTGTCATGTAGATATGAAGCCCAAAAAAGGGGGCTTTTTAATACTTTGTGAGAGAGAGAGAGAGAGAGAGATTGTATACATTACAATATAAGGCTCTAAAAACCCAAGAGGTAAGCCCAGGAAAGTATCCCCTCAGTCAGCTGGTACTGAATCTAAACTATCTCTAATCTAAACTAACCAGTACTAACACAAACTAGCTTCAGATCAGCACTGCTTCATAATCGCCAATTAGAGTTAAGCAAACTATAAAACAAATCAAAATCATATATTTGGAACATTGGAAGAGCTGTACCAAACTCCAAAATAAACTGAATTGCTATCGGGCCCTAAACAGAGAATACACACAGGCAGAATATCTCTTCTCTGTCAGAGATATGACGCAGTGACAGATCCTGACCAAGTACAGGCTCAGTGACCACACCTTAACAATTGAAAAAGGTAGACATAAAAAGTTATGGTTGCCCAAAGAGGAATGTGTATGTGGTCACTGTAAGACAGGAGAGGTGGAGACAGAGATGCACTTCCTCCTAGACTGTGAAAAAATATTCTGCAATAAGGAAAACATATTTCAACAAATTTTCTAAAATTATAAAATCATTTCCTTCCCTGACAAACACAGAAAAGCTGAAAATAGTTCTGGGAGAAGGGTCAACAGCCCCACTCGCAGCAGAATATGTTTCAGCTTGTCACAACCTGAGGGACAGTGAGAAACTACCCATGTAAAAGGTTACCTGTTCAACTTATAACATATACATATAATTAGTTAACAAAATCCTAGTATAAATAGTCTATTGCTTTTCTCTTTCTCTCTCTCTCTCTTTTCTCCTTCTATTTGGAATTCCTGCATGTGTGTGTTTCTTTCTGTTTGTTTTTTATTTTTATGTAATGCTTTGGCAATATTTACTGTATGTATTTCATGCCAATAAAGCAAATTGAATTGAGAGAGAGAGAGAGAGAGTGAGAGAGCTTTTGCCTTCATGTCTGTCTCCTGCAATGATAACAGAAGCTAGGAAGGAAGCGTTGTTATTTCGATCCAGCACTCAAACATTTGCTTAGCTTTTTATTCTTTATTCAGCTGATGATTCTGACACTAAGTCAACCTAAATGCATCTCAGCACTACTGTCCTGTACCAGTAGTCTATGAGGCAGTGATTCGTTCAAAATTGAATGGGCCTGTCATTTGTCAACTGGTGCATTGGATCAAATATAACTGGTGTAGTCTGTCGAGTAGTTATTGGCGAGGGGTGTGTCAGGTTAACTGGAAGAGTCTGTCTTTGGAGTTGGTGCATAGGGCGTCTCGAGAATTAACTGGCTCAGTGGTTCGAGGATAACTGGCGCAGAGCCTGGTGGAGTGCTGATCAAACAGGGGACCGGGATTGCCATTCTCTGTGAAACTTGCAAACTTTAGTGGTTACTCACGGTATTGCAGTTTTGCTAGCCTCTGGTGCCAAAAAGAACATTTCCCCATTGAAGTCCATTCAAAACTAGAAATGTATGGTGGCCAGATTAAATTCTTTTGGACAATACTTTGAAACTCTAAAATTTCTTCACACATAAATAATTCCTCTCTAGGCACTGATTGTTTTTCTGAGCCCCACAGACAAAGACATAAGATTTATTTCATTCCAATTTGGTTTGCATGGTTTTATATCACAGTGCACGCACTTACATACATGGGCACACCCGTGCCTCCAATTGCCTATTTGAAGTAATAGGCAATTGTTAGTTTGCAAATTAGCTTGTGTAAAAAATTAGAAATTTAGGTGTGATTCGATCCCTGGCCTTGAAGGTCCCATAGGCAAGTGTGTTGCCAGCGAGCCACTAACAAAGTAGCTGCAACAGGCACAAATTTGTCAGGTCAAAAATATGTATTTTCATTTTTCATGTGTATGGGATGTTTTGATTGACTGGAGTAGCTAAATGTCCAGTGGGGAGATGTATTGTTTGTGGGCATGGAGTATTTGTGATGATGTAATGGGCAGGAAAAAGAAGAAGGGAAAAATGCAAAATCTCTTAAGTTTGGGGCTTTATTGTGCGGACGTGTGAAGTTGTTTGTGAATTCTGTCTGTTGATATGAAGTCAGTAGGTACAGAAATGAATGTTTTTAAGGTCTGAGAGTCTGTGGTCATTGTGGTTTTTTTTTGTAGGAAACCCTGAACTGCCAAACCCTCTGTTTTTAGCTAAGTGACTCGAAAGCTAGCTTGTCAAACATAGCCTAATAGTTATTTAGTTAGCTAGGGAACCACAACTTTCAGAAATGTTAGAATTCACATTAGGAATATCCTGGTCGCTTTTCTTCCATAAAATCATGTACCTACTCAGGTACCAGATGCAATGTCACAGTTTTTCAGACGACTTGAAAGCTCTCTCGGATCTCGCCCCTGCGGGTTAACGTCACTGCTCTGCGTTTACCAGTTTACCGTGATTCATCACGATTAGGTACCCAGTGTGCATGCTGTGGTGCTAAAAGGCCCCATATTCAAACATGGCAGCCTCCTTATACCCATATTGGCCTCATGCACCAATGAGCCGCACCCATAGGAAATCGGTAAATGGAAGCTGTCTCCTGTTCTTGTATATCTCGATGAGTCCCAAGTAGTAACATTGCTTCTCCACTTGTGCAAGATCTTCTGTTCCTAATAATCTTCTGGCGAGGCGAAACTTTTAAATAGTCTACCTTAGCACTACGCTAGACTTACATTTTTAAGTGTTCCCATTATTGAGCAGCAACAGTACTTAATTAGTGGTTTTAGATTATCCAGTTATCTTACCTTAACTATGTGCGATATTAATATAATGATACCTGCCTGTGTGTACGGTCTTAAAATGACACAAATGCAGTCTGTTATCCAACTAGCCAGCTCAAGTTGATGTTTAGCTAGTTATCAACTGTTCACTATAGAACTTTAATGCATTTTTGTGACTTCATGAAGGGTTTCTTTAAATTTGTCTAATAAGTCGTGAATGCGGTAACCCAGTATCTCCCTAACATTTTGGTGTGATTGGGCGTGGAAATCTTTGCCACCACCTTCTCATTGTCATATATCCAACCACATTAAGAAGTAGCTAGCTTCATTGCTGCTAGAAGTAAAATGTTGGCTAGTGTAGCTTCTGCTTTTATGAAGAGTAACTAGAGAAGTTACGTTTTTAAAGTAGCATACACGGTATGCACAGTGTCTTGGCTACTTATGACAAGGTTAAAAGGGTAATTTCTAATGTGCTTTCTATAGACGACTATGAGTAACATTACCCGTTCCATAATTGATAACTAAACATTGACGTGAGCATGCTAGCTAGCTAACATGCGTTCATGTCGTTTAAAGAACATATACATGGCTATAGCTGTCGTAGCGTATTTGTACAGCTAGCTAGCTACTCACTTAATGTTAAATAATTTAAAACTTACCAGTAATGATGACCGATCAACAACAGGAATGACCATAATAATGATGACAAACAGAGCACAACTTAGATTGAATTCTTCATTGAGGCCATCTAGGTGCAATGGTTTCAAATGAAAAATCAGTTTACACTGTGCTTGTGGCAGTTTCTGTTCAATAATGCCACCTGTCCATGCTTTAATGTAAATCTGTGTGAATAGCAGAAAAAGAGAGGACTGAAACAGGATGATGGGCTTGACATCTTGCAGTAAAAGAATGAATGTCATCCCTACACATATCACTCTTAAGTGCAACAATGCATGTTTTAACTGCAAGTCTTCCTTACATACTGTAATTTAGAATGACAAGAAACCAGATAACTAACTGTTGAAGTACAGGTTATAAATTGTCTGAATTGCATTCCTTTGAGGTAATGTTAGCAGTGAACGTCTTCGTTTTTCAAGAATAATCACACGCTGGACATATGCAGCGGGGGAAAATGAATTAATGATGCTGATGTTGTGTATCTTAATCTTTAACTATTTTACATGGGATTTGCAACATTTTTACCGCCTAATTATTTGTGTTTTGATTACTGACGTGTGTTTTATCTCAGGTCCCCCTTACAAAAGAGATTTTGATCTCAATGGGGTTTATTCCTGGTTAAGTAAAGGTGAAATTAAAATAAATGTAAAAATTATATTATTGTCATGCCCTTAATAGTACTGACTGTCTCCTATTAGTCAATGACATCCACCCGTATTGCCAGGCATTGTGTGGCCTTTAATTTGAACCAATATTTCAAGTGCATATCAACCAGTGACACCCATTCTTGTGCCATGGAGGGCCGAGTGTATGCAGGTTTTCATTCCAACAAATAACTTTATTTGCCGATTTCACAAATGAACACACCTTAAACCAGGGAGCAGAGAACAAATTAACATAAAATAGTGACGAGAACAGACCATTCAGCCCAACAACGCTCGCCATTTTCCTGACTAAATTGGACCTAGTGCTCTCATTACTAGCATACTAGATAATATCTAACACTGTATCAAGCCAGGTCTTGATAATTTGCAGTTTCTGGCTCTATTACATGACCTAGTAGGCCATTCCACACATTGACTACTCTCTGTGTGAAAACAATTGTTCATAATGTCTTTTCAGAATTTGCCTTTTGCTCGTTCAAGTAGCAGAACTAGAAGAATATCTTGTAGTTCACTTTGTTAATCCCTTTTATTAATTTAAAAGCTTCAATCACATCACCCCTAAATCTCAGTTTAATAAACTTGAAGAGATTAAGCATTTTAAGTCTTGATAATTTGATAATTCAGCACTTTGAGATACTGCTTGAAAAGTGCTTTATAAATAAAACCTATTATTATTATTATTATTATTATTATTATTATTATTACTATTATTATTATTATTAAGTCTTCCATAGCTTTTATTCCCAGGAATCAATTTGGTTGCCCTTATTTGAACCTTTTCCAGAGCCTCTATATCTTTTTTGCAGTACAGTCCCCAGCACTGCACACAGTACTCCAAGTGTGGTCTAACAAATGTATGAAGCTAAGTATAACTTTCTCGGATTTACACTCTGCACTTTTGGCTAATATGTCCCAGCATCCCATAGGCCTTTTTTTACTGCTACAGCACAGTTCCTAGAACCTGAAAGACCATTTTTCACATTGACCGCATTCTAGTTTTGTTCCTCCTCTGAATTAATCCTGCTTAATGTTTTTATTTCTTACATAGAACTTTACATTTGGCTATATTGAATTTCATTTGCCAGGATTCCGCCCACTTCTGGATTTTGTTTAAATCTTCTTGGATTACTTTAGTAGATTCCAAACTATTAGCTGGGCCTCCCCGTTTGATATCATCTGCAAATTTGACTAATGTACTTTCTACATCCCTGTTAAGGTCATTGATATAAATAAGAAAGAGCAATGGTCCCAGCATTGATCATTGTGGGACTCCATTTCCCAAGGTTCCCTGCTCAGACAATATCTCTCCTACTACTCTTTGTGTTCTACCCTGTAGCCAGTTCTGAATCCACTCTGAAATACCTCCTATAATTCCTCCAGTCTTCTATAAGTCCCTCGTGGTACCTTATAAAATGCATTTTGGAAAACTAAGTATATAATATTATAAGCCTTTTTATAGTCCAAACACTTGGTAGCTTCTTCAAAGAATGCCAAAAGGTTTGTCAGATGTGACTTTCTCTTGTGAAAACCATATTAGCTATCAATTTAGATGTTTTTATTTTAAGAAACACTTCTAAATTTTCTGTAATGATAGATTCTAGTATTTTACAAGATGCAAGTTAAACTTTCTGGATCAGTACTTTCTTATATATTAGTATTACCTTGCTTGCCTCAGGTATTTCTCCAGGTTCTAATGACTGTGTCAAAATACCTGCCAGTAGTTTAAATATGATCTTACCTAAACCTTTGTGTACCCTTGGGTATATGCCATAAGGGCCTACTGCCTTGTTTGTTTTTATTGCATGTAATTTATCCAATGCTTCATTCTCTATCTCAGTATCTGCTAAGACATTAGGACTACTGAATATGCCTTCCAGTCTATTAGTAACCTCTTTTCTAGTTAAACTGTCAACAAAATAACTATTTAAGGCATTCTTATGAAGCAATGCTCCTTATTCATTCCTGATACACCTGACATCCTCCACTTTTCTTTTCCTACTACAGAATTGAAAGAATTCGGATTTCGGATTACTTTTTGCATCTTGGACAATTTGCCTATCAAAGAGCAAAATAAGGTGCACATGTGTAGATGCAATGTTATTGCCTTGGTCTGCACTTTGACGGGCTCTGCACCAGTTATCTTTGATCGACTGATACCTAAAGATGCTAGCTATCTCAGCCTATACATGTTTTAGCTGCCCCTCCATGTTAACTGTTTTCCAATTATGAATGACACTGTGACATTGACCCGAAAGTACATATGTGCTGTTATTTATAGATATTATTTTCTCAGGAGAATGCAAAACTTCTACAAGGGAAAGGAAACGTTTTATGAGATCTCGCAAAAGTATTTTCTTTTTTTGTCTGCAACCATGTCCCTTTACAGCAGTGGTAACCAACCCTGTTCCTGGAGATGTACTGTGTAGGTTTTCTCTCCAACCCTAACAAAGCACACGTAATTAAACAACAAAATATATACACTGAGCTGCTAACTAGTAGATTCAGGTGTGCCAAATTAGGGTTGAAATGAAAAACTCCTGAATGGCAGATATCCAGGAACAGAGCTGGTTACCACTGCTTTAGGGGCTCTATATATAGCATCAAATACTGGATACATATTATGCTGGACTTTCTACAGTACCATTATAGTCTTAACTGATACATGCTCTCTCTCTGTCCTGCTGTAGTTTTATTTATGTATGCTGTTGAACTGTTTGAACTGAACTGTCATATCTAATTATTTATCTCAATCAGTGCTAATAGCTGCATACGGGTATAAGGCTGCATACTGTCATCGGACCACCTTTTTATGTTGTGCCTAAACACTTACCTGTTTTTGTCCACCAGCCCAAACCGTAGTAACAGGGCTCATCACAAACTGCTGTCCAGGTGGCAAAGAGGCATCATAGTGGCCAACCACTCTGAACTCTACTGCACCATCAGGACCAAGCTGCCAGTTCACCAGCTCATAACTGGCTATTGGGTCTCCATTACTGTCAAATGAGACTTTCTCTCCAGTTCCCAGAGTAAAATTGACTTCTTTCAGAGCTGTAAGTACCTTTGGAGAAATAGCAAACAAATACTTACTGACATAAATACTGAAGTGGATTTTTTCATCATGAGGATTTTATTAGCTTTATAAGAAGGGTTTATTTATTTACCTGCCAGGGCTCTGTTTTCACCCTGTTTGCGCAGCCTTGATGGGGTGTACATGTCAATAAGCCATGTAGAGAATGAGCCACAGCGTATACTGCTTTGTAAACATTGCTGGAGATTCTCAGCTCTGATACGTCGGTGTATTCATTTTCCAGTTCGGTTAAGCTCTCAGATCCCTTGCAGGGATTCATTTGAGGTAGATTGTTTTCATTTATGAGGGAGCATTGAAACGCATTTTCCCAAAAGTCTATGACAACAGTATTATTTGGGTATTTTGATGGGTGAAGTTTCAACAAAAACTCTTTAAAGCCATTTATTTTGCCTTTGGGGACAGCAAAGCCAATAGACCCTCCCAGTATTCTGAAAGTTGTAGGTGTTACTAAACTGCTTGCTGTTATCCACCCTTCACTGCCAACCATTTGGAGACCTGTAATATTCTGAAGCGTCAGCTGCTCCAGTAACATGTACATTTCACCCACACTAAGAAATACGACAATGACCTTTGCAGTACCTCTTTTGATAACATCTGCAACCTTCAATAATTTATCTGATTCCGTTATGTGAAATTTCTCTGAATACTCAATGCAGATTCCTTCTTGTTGAGCAGCTTTTATAAACGTGGCCATCCCATTGTTGCCATAGTCACTATCACTTCTCACTGCTCCTATCCAGGTCCAGCCAAAGTGTTTCACCAGCTGAGCCAGTGCTCTGCTCTGGTAATAGTCACTGGGAATGGTTCTGAAGAATGTGGGAAATTCTTTTCTGTTGCTCAAGCATGCACAGGTAGCAAAGTGACTGATCTGAAAACAACACAAAAGGGAAAAGGTATGAGAACTTTGTATAGACAGTGATTCAATGTATACTATAGTCATTTTATAGATCATGAGGAAAATATATTATGTGTATATGTAGTGTCTGTATGTGTTTGTGCATGTATGTATCTGTGTGTGTGTGTGTGTGTGTGTCCATGTGTGTAAGTGTATGTGGCTGAACCAAAAAGCAACTCAGTCACATGTACAGCATGCTGCTTCTTTGAAAATTTTTGAAATTTAAATTTGATTATAAAATGTGAGTATGGATTTTCATGTCTGAATATGAGTTACGGTTGTCTCTATCAGGATGCTGTAATGGTAAATCCTATAATAGTACATCCCCACAATGCCAAGTCAATTTTTTTTGTATCTGTTTATTTTTTCCCCACAGGTGTAGTGTTTTTCAACCATCTCACTGTTAACAAAACAGGTGAATCTATATTTACTATACATCTTTGGAATGTCTTTTTGTCTACATACGTATATTACAATCACCTAGCAATTGTTCTTCATCCAGAGCAATATATAAGTGGAATATATTCAAAAAGAAAGAGTTCTGTTGGGCATTGGCATGTCAGTTTGCAATTTCCACCACATTTTAAGAATGTAAACATATTAGAAAAAAGCAATTTCTGACACATACAATGTCAGTAACCTATCTTACAAATGTAATCAACAAATGTCTGCAGAAACTTTCAGTATGTTAGAAAAAGTAACAAGAGCTATGCAATTTTAATTTGCGAGTTAAGTGTTATGTAAATTAAAATTGCTGATTTAATACTTCCACATTAATGAATCTGGGGATTTTGTGAGTTATGCTGTTTTGGTCAACAAAGTTTTGTAAATGGTTTTGAACATTAATTTTATAACCACATACACCACAATACACCCATCAAATACATGAAAACTTTGCTAGGGACTATTGATTCATGATTGCTAGAAGCATGCAGTCACCAAAATAAATTTGCAATATCAGAGGGCTTTTAAAAAATGTTTTTCCCCCAAATATTTAACATAAATGTAATATTTTCCATTATTGCTATTTTTACTATGACATTCACGCAACAGAAAACCCCTGGATAGGAAACTTCGAAAAAGTTTCTTCTTATGCTACTTTAACTTTTAAATGTCAATAAATGCTGACTTGTTTTGCAGTAACTGTAAGACTAAAATAACTCACCACTGGAATTTGAAATAATCCTACTGTTGCAGCAATTGCCATAGTGTTTGTAGATACTGAGTCTCCAATGATAGCGTGCACTACGGCTGGTGTGGAGCAAGATGTGTCGGTCAGTGTGTCCTCATAACCGTTCATCAGAGCCATGGCTGATTGTATAGAAATTGCTGCAGAGTCGCAGGTGTCATATATTTTATATCCAAGAGATACTCCTGGGAGGATGTCAGTTCTGTTGTTTATTTCTTCAATGGTGAAGATCATCGTCTGGGCCACCCGGAATTCTCTTAAGTCAACTCTAGAAATGACAAATTATGTGGATTGTTTTAATAATCATTGTAATACTAATAATACAATTTTACACAGTCATGTGGCATTCTATGAAAAGGCAGTCATCATGTATTTACCCAGCAGGCAAAAATAATGCTGGGTAAGATGTGTAAATTCAATAGCTTACATTTTTCACATTATTGATATTACTTTTAGGATTATTCGAATCACAAAAAATATCATCAAATTACCACCATTACAAAAAACTCGTACAGGTTAACCTCACCGAGAGCATCTCAGCGGTTCTGGTTTGGCATTAAATTTGATGGTTGTGTCCAAAGGAATATCGTACAAAGTGAAGACTCCACCGATGTTGATGTCTCCATGTTGATAGAATCTTGGCTTGGCTGCCCTCCCCAGTATTCTGCATGGTGGGGTCTGTGCTGCAGCCCAGAGGACTGTTAGTGCCAGCAGAATGATCTGCAGATCCATCCCACTGCACATCTCAGATCCAGCACTGCTGTGTACCAGGTTTAAATACAGTATTTTTTTTTTACCGTCTTACTGTGATTCTCAAAGGCATAACCAGGAAATGCAAGTTGAGAGCAACAGACAGAGGTAACAGACAAATACATTTCCTAGAAACACTGCGATCATTGTCAACACTTTTCAATGTAGTTAAGTTTTTCCTTTCAGTATTTTGCAAATTGATAAATATTTTGAAATACTTTTGTCTACCCTGTGCTTCACACGCACACACACACACACACACACACACACACACACTTTGAAGACATGACTTTATGACCAAGTGGGATTTTTTGTTTGTTAAATTAGTATTTTGTATTTACTTAATTTATATGTATAACGGATAAACTTAAATATATTTGAAATCATCATTATAGCCATGATGGAAAGTCAGGATATAAAATTTCATTTAATCACTGAGCATTGGTGTATTTTTGGCTGCATGTACATTATGGAAGTGCTGCATTTTTAAACAGATTTTGATGATTAATGCAGTATTTGCCAATAAACACAAAATGTTTTGCATTTAATATAAATACAAACCAAAAATGCAGAAATAAGTATAATTTGTGTGAAACAAGTAATAATAATTGTAATTTCCTTTGAATTAGGTCATTCCTACAATATTGAGCAGTCTAATGTATCTTATTGTTGGAGATTTTAAAATCAGCTTTAACATGTATTTCTTTGTCTATTTTTTTTTTCTACATAAAATGATAATATGCACGAGAAGAAAACTGTTTTCTTTTCTGACTCGTATACTTTATTTCAAATTACTGATGGTCACATAAAATGTCGAAGATAATGGTTTTGAATACATTTTTACAGTCAAAAATGGGTCTGAGAAACAAGAACAGAAGAGAAGGCACCAACAAAAATTTTAAGAGTGATAAATAACTTGATAAATAAGCACAGTGTTTCCATAATTTGTGCCAGTACTGTAGTTACTGGTGTTATTTCTTTCATTGTCGACCGTGGTATTAACATCAATTTTGTTATCAACATCAGTACCAGTCCTTTTTAAGGCACACTATCAAAGTGACATGTTCCCTGGTATTTTTTGTGTAAAATGTTATTTTCCTCTCATTTTATTTGTATTTTTACAGAGCAAAATCTAAAGATAATGTTGAACAACAAGGGTTGTTATGTCTTATTTTGAATAGTTTATTCATACCCTGTAAATATGACCTTGTTGGTATATTGGGGAACTTGGCACATAATTGGTTGTGCTGTTACAAACAAACTTGCCCTCATCTATAAGTTGCCAATGCCGATCCAGAAATACTACTACATTTCCTGAACAATATCTAATCAATCAGCTCCAGAGCTAGCATTCTGAAGAATCCAGTCACATCCCCTCCCTTTTTTGCATCTGTCAATATTAATTGCATTGTTGCTAACTGACTTGGCGCTAATGTATGTATTATCGGTAATAAATTGCTAGCTGGTACTATTTGGTTTCCCAAGCTAGTTAGCACAAATAGTATTTGCATATTGTTTGCCTCCTCAGATACAGCTGGTAAACATAGTATCTAGCTGCCTAGTGCTAGCTGCATCTCTTTTTCTTATATTTTGATTTATTTTCCTTTATTTTTACCTTAACTTGACTCAAGCTAATAAAGTTTTCCTATCATTTCATCAATGTAAAATTTTAAGAAATATAATTTTCCCAAATATATCTAAATATCTCTCCCTTTTTGTGAGACAAGACTGGGCTTTTGTTGACAGTTAGTAAATGAGAAAATCTATGGGTCAGTTGGCACATGTAAACATACCAAAACATGATTATTTCATTTTATAAGTATTTTATTTCCTGTACATTTGTATTTTAATATCTATGATATGTCACCAGATAGCTTTTGACTCTGGGCCAAATTGGCCTCCACGTTGGCACATCTGCATTACATTTACACTAATTTCACGGCCCCATGTTGGGTATGGCCGGAGTGCAGGTTGTAACACTGAAGTGAGCGGAGTCATCTGCACTTTCACAGTCAATCTATACTGGATAAATCAATGTGGATATGGGCCAATTTAATGGTGCTGGCTGCATCCATTCATTTCCAGTTCAGATGGCATTTGACCCCTTATTAGATACAACACAAAGGGCCATATTTACTAAGGATTTGCACTAACGAGATAAATAGCGTTTTTCCATATTTACTAAGGTGCCGCACCAGAGATTTACGCTGGTAAAGCAAGAAAAATGCAGCATCCCTAAAATTTGTGTGTTTGCGTTAACGGCACAAATATGGGAGGAGAGAATGGAAATGTATGCATATGACTTGCTGCATGAGATTTATCATGGCTGGTGGCAATTGCGGCAAAGGTAATTGCGTCTGTTTTTAACGTCTGTGAAAAGCAGGTTGTAAAGGGTTCTCAAGTTCCTCTGCCCACAAACCACACAGTCCACAATTCTGTGTCTCACTCAGGATTTATTGTGTGCTTCCATACACAAACAGGTAAACAAACTAAACACACGTGGCAGATAAAGGGATTAGACGCCTCATAGCTCCCGCGTGCGTCTCTCATTCCCAAGCCCCGGTCTCACTGCAGGCAGAACAGATACCAAGTGTTACCAATCACTGTAGTTGCCTACAGCTGTGGTTGCAGGCCAGCTAAATCGCTCCCTCTCTGCCTGCAGATGGCGCCGTAAACACACCACCCCAGCACATACCCCCACCACCCAACTTGGGCCAGAGAGCTGTAATGGAGCGACAGCATGCTACTCAGCAGGTATCCCTTCTTGCTCCCATACAGAATTAATTGGCAATAGGATATATTCCAATGGTATATTTCCCAAACACTTAAAGAGCTCACATCCTTGCCCTTCCCTTTCAGTGGTGTTCCTTCCGCTCTCAATTGCCCACTGCAGCACATGCAGCATTAAAAATACATTCGCAAAATCATTATTATCAGTCTACTAAATGGCAACATGCATCATTTATCCTTCAGCACCTTAAGTCTTCTATCTATGATATAAACAAATAAGCAATGAAATAAATACATAAATAAAAAGTAATGAAACTTAGCATTAAATAAATAAAAAAGCAATGAAATATATAATGAAATAAATAAATAAGCAATGAAATAAATAAACATCTATTCGTTACTTCATGTCTGTTTTATTTCATGGTGCTTTTATTTCTGAAGGGATCTTATTTATTTCTATACGTATTTATTTCAATGCATATTTTTTTCCACTCGTATTTATTTCAACCAAGCGGCTAAAACCGAGCTTCATTTTTGAAGCTAACTTCCAGGTCTTGTTGAGAGACGTTGCTCATTGCAGCAGTGTGCTTGGCTTCAGGCTTCAAGTGTTTTTGTTCCACCTATCACTGTGAGTCAATGGTAACAATACTGCCCAAATATGAAGTCGATAATTTTTCTCACAAGAAAATCTAGTCACAGTAAGTGTCTAATGTCTCCCCATGTGCGGATTTAAGCTATTGTGTTATTTGGAGAATATTTTAATATTACCATTTAACACAAATTCTTTTCTCAATGCTGCAACTAACAAGAAATCCATAACCATTATATTTACATAACATTTATTTGGCAGACACTTTTATCCAAAGCGATGTACTATAAGTACACAACCATGTTAAATGGAATTTTGCAAGTTTCATCCAGTCTTGTTGCGAATCATTGATCTGAACTGACTTTTTAGTTAGCTACATTGCTACGTTACAACAAGGTAGCATTGCATTCGAGAGACAGTTTGCGAGGTCGGTACCGGTCGGTAGCATTAGCTAGCATTAGATTGTGTTAATTACATTAGCTAGCTAGCTAACGCAACGTTACCTGATATGAGAGATGGATGCTGTGCGCAACGTTGTCTAAACTAATGTTGCCTTTCTTGACATGGTCCGGTAGCTAGTGTTAGCTGTGCAAATAGCTATGTAATTTAGTAATGTTACATTGTTATCAAATGTAGTAGGAAATCTACATCAACAAATAATATGACCTCTCATGTTACACAAAAACCTATTAGGGTTCCATAACCCCCCCCCCCCCTTCTCTGTTATTGTAAGGCTAGCAGACACCGGAAAAAACAGTGCGCCGCTCACACACAAGTGAGTTGAAGAGTGAGCCTGTTGCGTCCACCTACCCTCTCTGGCGGACCAACCACTGATGGGTGATGGAAAATGCGTCACTAACTATGCGCCGCTTCTGATTTTCTGAGTTTTTTCCGGGAATGTCGCCACAGACACCCAGTTCTTTAATCATAAATTATAATAATAATAATAATATAAATTAATATAACAATACGCTCAATCACCATTGTGTTACCTAATTCAGCGATAGATAGTGACTGAACAGACATTTATTTTAATGAAAATCTTCAAGATTATTACTGTAGGAGAATTTTGAGACTCCCCATGATTGTGATGACGTCACATGTTAAAGTTAAGGTATTCCCATCAATGTTGATCAGACTGTTTCCTCCAAACTCTCAATGCTGCATGTTAAAAATATATCACATGTATAACTATATACTAATATAATCAATATGTAATCCAATAAACCTATATCAGTAGTTGCAGCTAAGCTTATGGAAACGCAAGAAACCACAGTGTACACTGTAGAAAAAAAGCAAACGCAGAAGGCTTAAAAAACCATACTTACTCAGCAGAAAATTATTGCCAAATAGAAGTGCTAGAAGACTAATACTTTACAGTGACCCCTGTGTAACCCGAATACAGTAGAAAAGTACAGGAGGCTATACCTCTGTGAATTTGTATGCGTAATGGAAAAATACAGAAAGCGATGACGTGTATGCATAGTGGAAAAGTACAGAGTAAGGGAAAGTTGGGGTAACTTTCCACTACGATAAGATCGCCATAGAACCGAAAATCATTGATACGATAAAATCACCATAGAACCGAAAATCATTGATACGATAAGATCACCATAGAACCGAAAATCATTGTGGTGCCAAGAAGGTCAGGTTGACCCACGAGCAGGAAACTGAAAATCCTTACGCTGCCAAAAAAGATCCTTACTGTGCCAAAAAGACCAGATGGCTGGTATTTTTAGAAATGTGTTAAGGGGGGTTGTGAAGCACAATTTGTGTATAAAATGTGTGCAAAACTGACAATCGAGGTTCAATTCGGCTGAATTGATCCGGCTTTGTGCACCTGTGCAATAAAGTCTAAACTTTCTGAAGAGCTTGCTACTGTTGTGTCTTTTCCCTCGTGAAATTGTTTTCTACAGATTGGCGATAGGCGTGGAAGTCTGTCGGTTCCTAGACACGACATTACTTTAAGACATTGCATTCTTATTTGACAGATGACTCTATTGTCCAGTATCCTATACAGATCTCTTGGGAATAAAATAGTGCGGGCAATCACTAAGATATCACATCTGTTTTACCCATTATATGCTTTCTCGTATTTTGCTCAGGTCTGAATAATATTATATAACATTTTGGAAGAAAAATACAGAACAGCAAACCAAAACTAGATGCTAAAATAGCAAAGATCTCCACAGCTACAGTTAACTTTCCAGGTGAGCTGACATAAGCTGGGATAAAGGTGATCCAGACTGCACAGAATATGAGCATGCTGAATGTGATGTACTTGGCTTCATTGAAGTTGTCAGGCAGCTTACGAGCCAGAAAAGCTAAAACAAAGCACAAGATGGAGAGGAGTCCGATATAACCCAGTACAGCCCAGAACCCCACTGCTGATCCGACATCACATTCTAGAATGATCTTTTCTTTGTAGTGCTTCATGTTCTTGTTGGGGAATGGAGGGGATATTGTTAACCAAAGCACACAAATAAGGACCTGTATGAAAGTGAAAGCAAGAACACTCAGTCTCTGCTGCAGAGGCCCAAACCACTTCATTACATTACTGCCTGGAAGTGTAGCCCTGAAGGCCATTAACACCACTATTGTTTTTCCCAAAACACAAGAGATGCAGAGGACAAAGGTGATCCCAAACGCAGTGTGGCGCAGCATACAGGACCACTCAGAGGGCCGGCTGATGAAGGTAAGAGAGCAAAGGAAACACAGTTTCAATGAAAAGAGCAGCAGGAAGCTCAGCTCTGAGTTGTTGGCTTTCACAATGGGGGTCTGTCTGTACATAAAGAACAGCACAGCCACAAATGCAGTAATACACGCTCCAAATATTGAAAAAATGACAAGCATGATTCCCATAATTTCTTGAAAGGATAGAAATTCCACCATCTTTAAAACACATTGATCTCTTTCAGCATTAGACCAATATTCTTCCAGACACAGAATGCAGTCATTAGAATCTGTAAGAAAACCATACGTATTATTATTATCATTATTAGAACCCTCTTACAGCTATGCATGTACATTACAATGATCAGATGCACCACAATACAAAATGCACAACTTTAAAATGTTTGATGTAAACCTGTTTCAACTCTGAATTACCTGTAGTATTGCTGATTTCTCCTTCAGTACAGGGCACACAGTCATAGCAGCAGACAGGCCTTCCTCTCTGTACAGCCTTCCGGGTGCCTGGGGGACAGCTCTCACTGCACGCTGACCTGGGTTTCTGTGCATGATGTACAAGATGCTTCAACTCTTAAACTCAAAGCACCGAAGGACACAGATGTGTAAATACTTTTATGTGTAATTACTTTCCTCAGTACAGTCATCTCTCATACGTGTGTGATTTATTTTTCTGTTGTAGTTTTATTGATGTAAGCCACTAAGCATTTTACAGTCTGGCAAATGAAGAATTGTGAAAAAAATATTTTGAAGGAACAGGCCAATTGTTTGAAACAATATGCCATTTCTTCTGTTTCGTGAGTTGCACTCTTAGCTATTACATAATGTTTTAGCTCAATCAATGCTGAAAGATGAATACAGGTAGCTGTGATGTTATTAGACCTCTGCATGTAGTGCATGAACACTTACCTCTTTTTGCCCACCTGCCCAAACCATACTAAGAGGACTCATCACAAACTGCTGCCCAAATGGTAAAGAAGCATCATAGTAGCCAACCACTCTGAATTCTACTGTACCATCAGGACCAAGTTGCCAGTTCACCACCTCATATCTGGCTATGGGGTCCCCATTACTGTCAAAAGAGACTTTTTCCCCAGTTTCCAAAGTGAAATTGACTTTTTTCAAAGCCCTAAGTACCTGTAGAGAAACAAGGATTTCAGCCAAGAAAAAGGCTTGCTTGGCTTTGTTCATAGTGGAGGTTTTATTAACCATGTAAGACAGAGTGATTGAGTTACCTGCCAGGGCTCTGTTTTCTCCGTGTTTGTGCAGCCTTGATGGGGTGTACATGCCACCAGGTCATGTAGATAATGAGCAACAGCGTATACTGCTTTGTAGACATTGTTGGAGATTCTCAGCTCTGATACATCAGTGTATTCATTTTCCAGTTCAGTCAAGCTCTCAGATCCAGTGCAGGGGTTAAGATGAGGATTTTCATCTCCATTTCCTAGATAACACTGAAAAGCAGCTTCCCAAAAGTCTGTAACATCAGTGTTATTAGGGTACTTGGATGGATGGAGTTTTAATATAAATTCTTGTAAGCCATGTATTTTGCCTTGGGTGATAGCAAAGCCAATAGATCCTCCCAGTGTTTGGAAACTTCTCAGGGACGCTAGACTGCTTGCTGTTATCCAGCCTTCACTCCCAACCATTTGAAAACCAGTAATATTCTGAAAGGTCAGCTGCTCCAAAAACGGGCTCATTTCACTCTGGCCAAGGAATACTACAATTACCGTTGCAGTGCCTCTTTTGATAACATCTACAACCTTCAGTAATTTCTCTGGCTCTGTTCTGTGAAATTTCTCAGAATACTCAATGCAGATCCCTTCCTGTTGAGCAGCTTTTGTAAATGTGGCCATTCCGTTGTTGCCGTAGTCATCATCACTGCTCACTGCTCCTATCCAGGTCCAGCCAAAGTGCTTCACCAGCTGAGCCAGTGCTCTGCTCTGGTAATAGTCACTGGGAATAGTTCTAAAGAATGTGGGGAACCTTTTTCTATTGCTCAGACATGCACATGTTGAAAAGTGACTGATCTGAAAAAAGTCAATATAAAGAATATGAAAACATAATAATGAATGAGAGAGATAGAGAGACTGGATATCATATAATTGACACAATGAAAAAAAACTTTTGCTTTTTAAAAATTGAAAACAATAAGCAAATTCATCAGGATAAAATATTAGGGACTTTTCAGTTCAAATCCATTATAATTATACTTTGTGTTTGGCAAGATCAATTGATATTAGCAGATGGGACAACTATGTTTATTGTAGTATCATTGTTGAGTTAAAATGTTTTCACATTTCCCATAATCATTGTTCTTTACCATTTCATTTTCACAGGAGAAAAGTCCTGCTTAGGACACCTAAACATACTTGGCATGACTATTCTCATTTCATTCACACTTACATATCAGTGAATTAACTGTTTGGGAGTATATACAAAGGAGTAAAGGAACTCTTACCAGTGGAATCTGAAATAATCCAACAGTTGCTGCAATTGCAATGGCATTAGTAGAAATGGATGCCCCAATAATGGCCTGCACTACTGCTGGTGTGGAGCATGATGTGTCAGACAATGTATCCTCATAACCATTCATCATAGTCATGGCTGCTCTTGAAGCGAATATTGGAGAGGCACATGAATCGTGTATCTTATATCCAAGAGATACACCTGGGAGGAGGTCAGTTCTGTTGTTTATTTCTTCAGTGGCAAAGATCATGGTCTGGGCCAACCGAAATTCTCTCAAATGAATTCTGGAAATTACACACTTTATTATTGCTTGACAGGCCAACCATGTGGAGGGTAACTTACAAAGACTATTCAGTAGATAGGAGTTTCTTGAATATTATTATTGTATACAATTAAATATTTTTTTCTGTAAGAAATATTCTTGATATTATCCTTAGTTTAATATGAATTTCAGAAAAATTGTCAAATAACCACTAATAGAAAGAGTAGCTAAATGTTATTTAATAATGAATCTCACCGTGAACACTTCTGGTGCTCCGGTTTGGTGTCAAATTTGTTGCTTATTTCCCTGGGAATTTGGTGCATAGCGAAGACCCCGCCGATGTTGATGTCTCCATGTTGATAGAAGCTGGGCTTGGCTGCTCTCCCCAGTATTCTGCATGGTGGGGTCTGTGCTGCAGCCCAGAGGACTGTTAGTGCCAGCAAAATGATCTGCAGATCCATCCCACTACACATCTCAGATCCAGCACTGCTGTGTACCAGGTTTAAATATAGCAGTTTTAATTCTCCATCGATCTGTGATTCTCAAAGGCATAACCAAGAAACAAGTTGGGGTGGAGCAAACTCCTAATCAACAGAGGCAATAGGAAAATGCATTCCCAAAAAACACTGCGATCATTGTCAACTCTTTTCACTTTAATTAACTAAGTGCTACCTTTCAATACTATGCAAATGGACAAATATTTTGAAATACTTTTGTTTCCCCTGTGCCTCACAGACACACACACACACAAACGCGCTTTCAAGACATGACTCAGCATCTATGACTAAGTGGGACTTTTTTTTGTTAAATTAGTATTTAGAGTTTAATTATAATTAAATAAATTATAACTCTTATGGAAAGTCAGCACAAACAATTGCATTTAATCACTGAGACACAAATTATGATAACGCTGCATTTTTATACGGATTTAGATTATTAATGCAATATTTGTCAACAACTGTAACATGTAATGCATTTAATATAAATAAATAGCAAAAATGAATAAATTATTAGCATTTGTGTGAAACAAGTAATAATAATTGCACTTTTCTTTGAATTTGTTCATACCTACATAATTGAACCTAATGTATCTTAGTGTTGGAGATTTTACAATCAGCTTGAACATGTATTTCTTTGTGTTATTGTTATTTATTTATTTCTTTATTTTATTTTTTTATTTTTTATTTATTTCATTGTTAACCGTATTATTAATGTCAATTGTGTTGCCTGAATTATTAACTTCAGTACTGGTCCTTTGATATGGCAGTATCATATCAAAGTGACATATTCCCTGTCTTTCGTGGAAAACGTTATTATTCTGTAGTTTTATTTGTATTTTTCCAGAGCAGAAGTTTATGATAATTTTGAACAACAAAGGTTGGTATGTCTTATTGTGAATACTTTATTTGTACCCTTTAAATGTGACCTGGTTGTTATAGTGGTGAACTGGGTGGGTGAAGGTCAGCATTGGCACATTATTGGTTGTGCTGTTACAAACAAACTAGCCCTCATCTATAAGCTGTCAATGCCGATCCAGCAATACTACTACATTTCCTGAATAATATCTAATCAATCAACTCCAGTGCTAGCATTCTGAAGATTCCAGTCACATCCCCTCCCTTTTTTGCATCTGTCAATATTAATTGCACTGTGGCTAACTGACTTGGCACTCGCTGGTACAAGCTAGTAAGCACACATAATATTCACCTATCATTTGCCTCCTCAGATACAGCTGGTAAACAATATCTAGCTGCCTAGTGTTAGTGCTAGCTGCACCTCTTTTAAATTCTTATATTTTGATTTCTATGTTTTATTTTTAGATAAACTTTACTCAAGATAATGAACATTTCCTATCACTTCTTCAATAATATCTCTCCCTTTTTGTGAGATCATAAACAAGAGAGGGCTTATATTGGCAGTTAGCAAATGACAAAATGTATAGGTAAATCTGCAGATGTAAACATACCAAAACATGATTATTGTTACTTGATATTTTATTTCCTGTATATTTGTATTTTAATAATTATGGTATGTCACCAGATATCTTTTGAATCTGGGCACTGGAGTGGGCGGAGTCATCTGCAATTTCACAGTCAATCTGTAGAATCCATGTGGATACGGACCAATGTAATGGCGCTGGTTGCATCCTTCCGTTTCCTGTTCAGGTTTCATTTAACACCTTATTGGATACAACACAAAGGGCCATATTTGCTAAGTATCTGTAGTGTTTTTATAGACACTAACGGGACAAACAGAATTTTCCAACTCCATATGTATTTTAGAGCGTTCCGACTGTAGACCGCAATAGTGACATTGTCAGTGTGTGGGAGTGGGGAAGAGTCCCATAAATGAAATCCAAATTTTTGGGATTTTACTCATTTATTCAGAAAGAGCCTACCACTATGAAATTTTACTCCAAACAGCTTTGAGATGTCAGTAGTCATCAGCCATTTCAATTGCATTCATAACCTATTCAAGTCAGATACAATTAAAACCAAGGTATGTAGTCCGTTGTTACATTCATAGCACCTACTCAGTATGATTGTATTTGGTGCGGAATAATTGTAACAGTAAATGTAAACTCCCTATAGAGTGTATACACATATTTTTTTTTTACTAATAATAACAAGGAAACACATTTATGTAGTATGTGACTAGCAGCATCCTCAAATTATGAAGCATGGGGCTCTATTCATTAAACAATACTGTGATTTAAAAAATTGACGCACAATCAACTTTGTAATTTACCATAAAGCGAGTTGTGGTAATGTCCAAAAAGATGAGGAAAGCTGTTTTTGTTTGTTTCTTAACATCCAGGTTAGCTTTTATAAAGCAAACAGCTGACCACGGACCAATTTGGTGTTTCTTTTCCATTAACACAGCATCCCAAAGATGAGGTCATGTTAAAACAGCAAGCAAATTAGCTGAACCCATTTAACAGTAACAGTATTTTAGGAGGAAAACATCATTTTCACATACTAAATAATGTGTTCACTTGAGTATATTTCCAAAACCGAAAGTGTCAGCTCAGGCATATATCTTACATTGCAAGAATAGGCTGTATGGATTAACCACAGCATAAGGCCATTGCAATAGAACATACCATTGCTTTATAATGCACAAAAATATCAGCAGAGTACCTGGAGGAAATATGTTCTGAGAACTAAAATGGTTAAATCTGTTTTCTTTTATTTTGATGATACTGGAAGCAATTCAAACAATAAACAACTGTTTAACAACAATAAATTATAAAACAAAAATAAATACCTTTAGAAATAACTGCATACAACTACTAATTGTATATATTCTTTTCCATGAACTGAATGATTATTCGACAACAAGCTACTGAAGCAAGTGAAAAACAAAGCCTACAGAATCCCAATGTTTCAAACACAGAGTCAGAATAATTGTAGGCTTTGCAATGCCAGTAAAACAATGGTTATATTCCTATAGTTATAATCGTCAATATAGTTGTGGAATGTATACATCATTTGTATTTAATTACAGGAACCATAAAAACAACGCATGTGTTGTTAAAATACAGTGAATTTGTCGGTTTCAGTTTCACTTTGCCTGGAGATAAACATTCCCAGTGCACTTCCATTTTCACCTCCCGAACGTCATCTTCATCCGTAGAATGAATTATGGCATGAAGTGTTAGCTCTACTAATAATGTTTATTTCTGAAATATGTTTCTTAAGTATTATAACTGCATGCTTTGTGCTTTGTGTGTGTTTTTCACCAGCTAGTACTGTTGGTGACAAAACAGCCGAAATTTAGCTAGTCGCGGTTTTCAAATGCAAATCCAGTTTTATTGGCGGTCAATTCAATATATTTGAGAAAGGTAAGTCTCCACTGCATAACAGAAAAGGGAAACGATCCTACGTTCAGAAATAAGACAGTTCTTAAATGGAGGGAGTGTTTTATGATGCCAATTGGTGTCATCCGGGTCCAAGGAGTTTTAACAAGCATCAGGATCTGCAAGGAGGCGTCCCAAAATGCCTGTCAAACCTGTTGTGCGTTCACAGTGCAGGCAGGGCAGGGCTACACAGATACACAGATAGTGCTAAAGTTAAACCTCCAAACAACGCAAAACTCTGGTGCTACCTAGTCGTTTTATGTTTAAAAACCATTAAAACCGTATTTTTAATCTGAATTTGACATTAAGACAGACAGATAATGAAAGCAAAAATATTTTTCAAGCAAAATCAATGAAAACCAAATATTAACTTAAAAGCTTCAAAATTTGATATTGAGACATAGCCTGCAGATCATGAAAGCTAAGATATTAAAGTAGTTGCTACATGTGACTGGTGACAAATGGCAGTAGCTATGGTCTCAGTAACAAAACTCCGGTGCTAGCTTGTCACCTTACATTTAAAACCTGCAGAACTATATTTTACGCTGCATTCTGGATGAACATACAGATCATGAAAGCCACAACATTTTTCAGGTAAAATCAGATGAAACCCATTAGCTTGTAGCCATGAAAGCAGTCAAGGCGATTCTATGACTAGTCACAATAAGCTGGCCAAACAATGCAAAACTGGTGCTGTCGTGTTACGTTTAAAAGCTTCAATACAATATTTTTACTCTGAATTTGCCATTAGGACATACAAATTATCAAAGCCAAGAGACTGATCTACTGAAGTAAGATGAAACTAAAACACCCAAAAATGTAAATCTTTGACATAAAAATTGCCATAGCGATGTCTGACTGATTATGATAGAACGGGTCACATAGGCTTATGTCCTCTCCATCCAGTAAGAGATCAGGCAGCATGCGTGCATGTGTTTGAAGGGAGGGACTTCGGAGGGAGAGCTGAAGGGAGATGGTGGGAGGTGGTGGATCTTTTCCAAATATAGCACTCTCTTTTCTCCAACCTTGCATACTGCACCTTTAACAAGGAATGAACTGTAAAATACTAGCCTTACTAGCGGTTACTCAGTGCTAAACAAATTGTTAAAATGTAGAGCTAAAGACCAATATAGAAATTGTAACTGGAATGGAACAAGGAAATACTAAAAAAAACACTGTCCTGGCTGTGATAACTCAACTGCAGGCAGTTTGAAATTAGCAGGGTAATTTGTGAAGTCCTATTAGATCACTTTCAATACATAATACTTACCTATCAGTCAACAAGAGAGGGGAGATGGGACTTTGACTTTCTTATGTAGGTTTTTACCTACTTCTGCGTCGTGGATGTGGGCTGGGCTCCAGGTGAAACTAAACAACAATTGTCGGGAACATCTTTGGGTAGCAGTCCATGGTTATTTTTTTGCACAGACTGTGGTGGCATGGCGTAATTAGATTTATTTACTCAAATTGCACAGGACTTTTATTTGCTTTGACCCTGTATCTAGCTTAAAAGCTGAATGATAAAAGTCATGGAAAAATGAGTCAACATCAAGAGTCAAGAGTTTTAATTAGCAACTAGCTTCTTAATGTCTCTCAGTGGTCCAGGAGACAGCCATGAAGGCAGTAGCTAGTTCATTTTAACTAGCAATTAGCCAGATTTGCTAGTTGCTAGATAAATATAGCGTGATAGCTTCTGTCAGTGTTCCAGGAGACAGCCATGAAGACAGTTCATTAACCCTGCTAGCCACTGCAGGTGGGATGTCTAGCAGAATTATCCCTGCTAGTTTGTTAGGTAGCAAGCAATAGGTTTTTATCAGAGGTATTCTTAACTAGCAAACATTACCTAGTTTGCCTACTAAGCGGCTAATGTCACAATCACCAAGCTGAATAATGAATAAAAAATTAAGCAAATGTTTGGGTTCTGGATCAAAATAAATCATTTATTAATCACTAGTTAAAACTTGCTTCCTAACTTCAGTCTGTTCCATTGTTACAGGAGACAGCCATCAACCCTCCTAGCCAGGAACTGTGGGTGGGATCAATAGGATGGGTAGCAGTAGGATTAACTGAGATGTATTTGTGGAATCAAATGCTGACCTGACAATCTGTGCATATATATTCATGATGGGCTCATCAGAGCAGGTTCAATATTTTTCAAGAAAAATCTTTTTGCGAGATCTCAGTATTTTTGTTTTTACTTTCCCATTTCCCTTTAGGAGTTCTGTCGAGCTCCTGATACAGTTACTGGTATAAAGAGTTAGGGGTTGTCAACAGTGCTCTGTTTAGAGCAGTGGTGCTATTTGTGCCATGGAGGGCTGGGAGTATGCAGGTTTACATTCCAACCAATCACTTTACTGGCTGATTTCACAAATTAGTTCCCTCTTCTCTGGTTGAAGGTATGGTAATTAGTGAAATTAGCAGGGGTAGTGACTGGTTGGAATGAAAATCTGCATGCTTTCATCAATCACTGGCACATGATTGGGCTACACTGCCACCCCAGATGTGCGTAAATCATAGCCACTTGCACACATGGAACATACAACATTGTCAGGTTGTCATATTTGTTGCATATTGGTGAATAAAAACCAACACTGGAGATACCCGGCCCTGTTCACATATTACAATCAATTTCTCTTAGATTTATGGCATATTTTTACCAGGTTTATGAATCCTGTTGAGAAATTAACACTGATACAGTTAAAACATATTTTAATTGTATCACTATTCAGTAAAATAACTTTTTTTAATGCAATGACACATTTTTTTTTTCTATGACCACAATAGAATGATGCAGTTTTGTAGTCCCTGGTGGTTCTTCAAAATGAGTCAGCCATAAACCACAAAGTGCTTGGTGAAGTTCTTGAGGGTTGCCATCAAGTGATCGTCATTTCTTTCATGGATATATAGTGAACCTTTTTTTTACGGTAAAACATAATACATTCTTTTTTCACATACTATGGCTCTGTGGTCCAATATCGTAAAAAAAGAATTCTGGTAAAATTTATAAAATGGCGTAGGCAATCAGTGAGATTTCATGTCTGTTTTACCCATTATATGTTTCCTTGTATTTTGCTCTGGTCTGAATAATATTATATAACATTTTGGTAGAAAGATACAGAATAGCAAGCCAAAACTAGATGCTAAAATTGCAAAAATCTCCACAGCTACAGTGAACTTTCCAGGTGAGCTGACATAAGCTGGGATAAAGGTGATCCAGACTGCACAGAATATGAGCATGCTGAATGTGATGTACTTGGCTTCATTGAAGTTGTCAGGCAGCTTACGAGCCAGAAAAGCTAAAACAAAGCACAATATAGAGAGGAGTCCGATATAACCCAGTACAGCCCAGAACCCCACTGCTGATCCGACATCACATTCTAGAATGATCTTTTCTTTGTAGTGCTTCATGTTCTTGTTGGGGAAAGGAGGGGATATTGTTAACCAAAGCACACAAATAAGGACCTGTATGAGAGTGAAAGCAAGAACACTCAGTCTCTGCTGGGGAGGCCCAAACCACTTCATCACATTACTGCCTGGAAGCGTAGCCCTGAAAGCCATTAACACCACTATTGTTTTTCCCAGAACACAAGAGATGCAGAGGACAAAGGTGATCCCAAACGCAGTGTGGCGCAGCATACAGGACCACTCAGAGGGCCGGCCGATGAAGGTAAGAGAGCAAAGGAAACACAGTTTCAATGAAAAGAGCAGCAGGAAGCTCAACTCTGAGTTGTTGGCTTTCACAATGGGTGTGTCCTTCTTTATAAAGAACCACACAGCCACAAATGCAGTAACACATGCTCCAAATATAGAAAAAATAACAAGCACGATTCCCATAATTTCATGAAATGACAGAAATTCGACAGCCTTTGAAACACATTGATCTCTTTTAGCATTGGACCAGTGCTCTTCCTTACACTGAATACAGTTGTTCGAATCTGTAAAGAAATAATATCATTATTAGAACACTCTTACAGCTAAGGCTGTACAGTAAAATGAGCATATACAACACAATAAAAAAGTGCAACTAGGAAATGTTCTCTTTAGACTGGTTAGAGTTGACTACCTGTGGTATTGCTGATTTCTCCCTCAGCGCAGGGCACACAGTCATAGCAGCAGACAGGCCTTCCTCTCTGCACAGCCTTCCGAGTGCCTGGGGGACAGCTCTCACTGCACGCTGACCTGGGTTTCTGTGCAATGGACAATGTGACGTTTGAATAGATCATAATAATTATTTGCAATACTTCATCATATAGATATGTGGCCCATAAAGGAGGGTTTTTAATACTTTTTTGAGATCTGTCATAGTACCATTTCCTGGGGAACAGTAAACATGGAGCAGTTGCTTGTGATTTGCTTTGAACCTGACTTTAAATATGACGATCTTAGCAAAACTATTGTGAATACGTATAACCTACAGTCAGTCATCAGCAATCACCAATCAGAGTAAGTAAATGCTGTGTATGTATTAGCTAGCTAACTATGTCTTGCTTCCTAGCGATCGTTATAACTGACGCTAGCTAGCTATTGAGAGAACTAGACAGATCTTTATCTATCTACCTGTTTATCTATCTATCTTGCTAGCTATCTACTGATCTACCAAGGCAGTGAGAGAGAGTGTGACATAGTTGTCGCTGGCCAGCTATAGTTTTTGCTGACTAATATATGTACAGGCGTATGTAAACTGATTCCTAGCTTCTGTTCTGTCTGGATTAGCAGGGTTGATAAACTGCCTTCATGGCTGTCTCCTGGAATGATGACAGAAGCTAGGAAGGAAGTGTTTTTATTTTAATCCACTCAAATGTTTACTTAACTTCTTATTCATTATTCAGCTGATGATTGTGACACTTAGCCACTTACCGAGCTAACTATTTAGTTAACCTTTTTGCACGTGTGTTCTAAAACATTTCCAACATTTCCAAAGTTTTTCTGCATGTTCACCAGGTGTTCTAGAATTCAACTGTTACATCACCCTAGCCTTGGCATGGTTGAAGTTGCCCTTGATATGAGCGCTGATAATTATTGTAATTATAATAATATCATTTGTGCACATACTCACCCTCGTAGGTGATGATGTAACTCAAAAATTTAGAGTGAGACAGCAATTATTGAGCCACTGATTCGGTGAACAAATCTTTTGAACAAATCTTTTTAGTGAGCTGATTCTACTGATTCAGTACACTGAAAAGAACTAATTTGCCCATTACTACTAACTTAGCAGATATTTAAAACTGGCAACTCATCGGATGTTTACTAGGAACAGAATAAGTTTTGCATGCACAGATGCAATGTTACTGCTAACCCAAACGTTTGATTCAAGTTAAGAAAATAAAAGGCAATGCCACCAAATACTAACAAAGTGTATGTAAACATTTGACCCACTGAAAATCTGATATAGTACATACAAGCTGAAATAAATCTTAGCTATTATTTTGAAATTACCAAAATGGAAATAAAGTAGATACCTTAATTGAATTAACACGGTAAGCAACGGTAAACAATGTATGCTGCTGAATTGTTTGAACTGTTATAATTGCTGCACACAGGTATACAGCTGCATACATGTGCTGTCATCAGACCACATTTTCATGTAGAGCATAAACACTTACCTCTTTTTGCCCACCAGCCCAAACCATACTAACAGGTCTCATCACAAACTGCTGCCCAGATGGTAAAGAGGCATCATAGTTGCCAACCACTCTAAACTGTACTGCACCATCAGGACCAAGCTGCCAGTTCACCACCTCATATCTTGCCGCTGGATCTCCATTACTGTCAAAAGAGACTTTCTCTCCAGTTCCCAAAGTAAAATTGACTTTTTTCAGAGACCTAAGTACCTGTAGGGCAACAAAGATTTAAGCTGAGATAAATATTTGATTGGGCTGGTTCATAATGAGGATTTTATTAGCTTCGTAAGAACGGTTTATTTATTTACCTGCCAGGGCTCTGTTTTCACACTGTTTGTACAGTCTTGATGGGCTGTACATGCCAATAAGCCATGTAAAGAATGAGCAACAGCATATACTGCTTTGTAAACATTGGTGGAGCTTCTCAGCTCTGATATGTCAGTGTATTCGTTTTTCACTTCAGTTAAGCTCTCAGATCCCGTGCACGGATTCATGTGAGGTAGATTGTTTTCATTTGTGAGGGAACATTGAAACACATTTTCCCAAAAGTCTATGACAACAGTATTATCTGGGTATTGGGATGGGTGAAGTTTCAACAAAAACTCTTTGAAGCCATTTATTTTGGCTTTGGTAACAGCAAAGCCAATAGACCCTCCCAGTATTCTGAAAGTTGTAGGTGTTACTAAACTGCTTGATGTCATCCAGCTTTCACAACCAATCATTTGGAGACCTGTAATATTCTGAAGTGTCAGCTGCTCCAGCAACTTGATCATTTCACCCTCACTAAGAAATGCTACAATTACCTTTGCAGTACCTCTTTTGATAACATCTACAACTTTCAGTAATTTCTCTGGTTGTGTCCTGTAAAACTTCTCAGAATACTCAATGCAGATCCCTTCCTGCTGAGCAGCTTCTATAAATGTGGCCATCCCATTGTTGCCGTAGTCGCTGTCACTTCTCACTGCTCCTATCCAGGTCCAGCCAAAGTGCTTCACCATCTGAGCCAGTGCTCTGCTCTGGTAATAGTCACTGGGAATGGTTCTGAAGAATGTCGGGAACGTTTTCCTATTGCTCAGGCATGCACATGTTGAAAAGTGACTGATCTGAAAAAGTCAATATAAAGCATATGAAAACATAACCATAATGAATTAGAGGGACGGGGAATGGATATCATATAATTGACACAATGGAGGAAAACTTCTTTTTAATAAACCAGAAAACAGCTAGCAAAATCATCTGGACATTTTAGGGACTTTTCAGTTGAAATCTATTATAATTATGTTTTGTGTTTGGGGAAATATCTTCTGAATGCAAGTGTCGCAAAATCAGTAATTCTTAATAGGGGCGTCCATGGGAATGCTGTAATAGTACAACTTGTGTATCCCCATAGTGGCAAGTCAATTTTTTGTATCACAATTATTGTTCTCCCCATAATGTTTTTCAACCATCATTTTCTCTCTGTTCAACAACACAGATGAATCTATGTTCACTATGCTTCTTTGGAATATCTTATATTACAGTCACATACCAAATGTTTTTATCCATCGAAACTCACATAAGTGGAATATGTTCAGAAAGAAAGAGTTATGTTAGGCACTGGCATATTTTCTAAGTTGCATGCCAGTTCCCAATATCCACCACATTTTAAGAATATAAAACATTTTCGAAAAAAGTAATCTATTTTACAAATACAATCAGGTAATGTCTGTAGAAATTATGTTTAATAAAAGTGACAAGAGCTATTCAATTTTCAATTGCAAGTAAAATGTTGAAATAATACTTAAACATAAATTAATGTTCGATTTTTTTAATTATGGTATTTTGGACTATAAAGTTGAATAAAGTGTTTTGAACATTAATTTTTCAATCACTATGCACCACAATACACTTAGCAGAAGCATAGAAGAATACTTTGCTGGGGACTATTCATTTTTGATGGCTGGAAGCATTTAATCACTAAAGTTAATGTGTCATTTCAGAGGTATTTTTAAAAATGTTTCCCCCCCAAACATTTAACATAAATATAATATTTTCCATTAGTGCTATTTTTCCATGACATTTACACAACAGATAACCCCTGAACAGGAGACTTCTTATGCTACTTCAGCTTTTAAATATCAATGAATGCCTACTCACCACTGGAATTTGAAATAATCCTACTGTTGCAGCAATTGCCATAGTGTTTGTAGATCCTGATTCTCCAATGATGGCCTGCACCATGGCCGGTGTGGAGCAGGATGTGTCGGTCAGTGTTTCGTCATAACCATTCATCAAAGCCAAGGCTGACTGTATTGAGAATGCTGCAGAGAAACAGGTGTCATATATTTTATATCCAAGAGATACTCCTGGGAGGACATCTGTTCTGTTGTTTATTTCTTCAATGGCGAAGATCATAGCCTGGGCCACCCAGAATTCTCTGAAGTTCACTCTAGAAATGAAACATTATGTAGATTGTTTGTTTTAATTATCCAATTTGAACATCCTATTTTACACTGTCATTTGGCAGTATTTGAAAAGGCATGCATCATGTATTTGCCCAGCAGGCACCAACAATGCCAAGTAACATGTAGAGTAAATTCAATAGCTTACATTTTTCACATTATTGATTTTACTCCTAGGATTCTTGGAATCACAAAACATATCATGAAATTACCACTAATACAGGCAACTCTTACAGGTTAACCTCACCGAGAGCATCTCAGCGGTTCTGGTTTGGCATTAAATTTGATGGTCGTGTCCAAAGGAATATTGTGCAGGGAGAAGACTCCACCGATGTTGATGTCTCCATGTTGATAGAAGCTGGGCTTGGCTTCCCTCCCCAGTATTCTGCATGGTGGAGTCTGTGCTGCAGCCCAGAGGACTGTCTGTGCCAGCAGAATGATCTGCAGTGCCATCCCACTGCACATATCACATCCAGCACTGCTGTGTACCTGGTTTAAATACAACAGTTTTAATTCTCCATCGATCTGTGATTCTCAAAGGCATGGCTGAGTCCCAGGATGAGCAGGCTGAGTTGAAGCAAATTGCGAAAGCAACAGAAAAAGTTGATCAACATTTGAAGACACAGGAATATAGGGCTATAGGGCTATGACTTGATTGTGGGGGGTGTCACCCAACAACTACCTAACACAATAATGATGCAAGCATAACAATCACTGCAACACATGGAACATTACCAGACATTGCACACTGTTACAATGAGACTATTGTCAGCTAATACATACATTGCTCCCACTGGTCATGCAACATGGTCAAAATGACCTCAAAGTAAGAGATACATTATTTGTTTTACATTAATTGATGAGACACAGAGACTGCACACATTTGGCTTCTCAATAAAATCTGCTCGAGGAGCCTATGTTGTAGCGCACTAAACACTCTGTGTAACACTTGAAAATGTTTCACTCCAAACGTGTTGCTAAAATATAGTATAGGCCTCAGGAACCAGGATATGCTGCTCTAAACTGATCTTTGGCAAAAATGGTGTCTCTATAGTGCCTGATAAGAAATTTTGCATTTTTACAACACTGGGTTACATTGTTATCTTTATTGCAAGCGACTAATCAAAGATGTTTACGTTTGATTATCTATATTTGGCATGAATACATTTCTCATTAGATATTACTTCCCTGCGTGCCTGCCATGCTTCAGGTCGAGACCAGTTGTCTTATGCATGGGCTGCACAAATTCCAGCCATTCCAATGTACATAACTTTGCTGCTTACTGATTATTTATGAGCTACTCTTCCCTTTATTAGCTGTAGGTATCTTAATATTGATTAATGTATAAATGTGTATCATGCATGGAAAATAGTACCAACTACCAAAATGATTTATATTTTTGTCTGTCCACAGTTTGAGATTTGAAGACTATTTGTAGTTTTGCTACGCATAAAATGTGTGAATTTTGTTTAAGGTGCTAAACATGTAAATAATATTGGGACTAAACTCGCTCCATAAATTGCTAGCATTCTGAAGATTCCAGTCGAATTCCCCCAATAAAAGTTTTCTTTTTTCTTTTTTTTTTTCAAGTGTTAATTAGTTTGTTCTAAAAGGCCAATCAAATAATTACATTTCTTGCTGATGGAGATAACACTGGCAATACAAATATTTAGTTCACACTGTTTATTTATTTAATTTATTTATTTGGCAGGAGTTAGGCAGTAATGTACTTTGAAACCACTCCAGAAATAAAACATAATAGTTTTATTTTGGTCGAGATCAGTTGCTAGCATTAGATAATATGACATTATTGCTGACTTGTAGCTTTTCTTACTTGTAGCTAACCATCACTTGCTTATAGCTAACAGTCTAACTGACAAAACAAGCAACCTGCTAGCACTTAAAGGGGTATTACACTTTAAAACACATATGGGCTTATTTTATTTCTAATTTTCTTCTAATGAATGTGTCGACCTTCATTTTTCGATTAGTTATTTCATTTTGTTAATATTTTACGATGTTTTGTTGCTTACCTTTACAAATTCAGGAAGTAGACCTAGGCAGCATATCATTGCGCGACTTCAACGCTATGCTTTTCTTTGAAGAAGAAAAAACCGGAAACCGTACTACTATGTGGACTTGCGCTAAAAAAAAAAAAAAGAATTGTTTCTAACGTTAGAAATTTAAAACGAAATAAATAATCGAAAAATGAAGGTCGACACATTCATTAGAAGGACAATATAAACAAAACAAGCCCATATGTGTTTGAAAGTGCAATTCCCCTTTAACTTTAGCTAATATTAGCTTTCCCTTCTAACATACTCAGAAGTATATTGTGGCGAGCGGCAGCAACTAGACGGCCAAATAAGGGAATGGAGAAACAGAACTTGCTTTGATAGCCAACTGGCCCGGTTTTATTGCCTGCCAACAATGGTTCACATCCCCTGCAACTCTTCCAAAAGCAAAATGACCCACCTGCATACTAATAGCCATTTATCCCCTGCAGTGGCATCTCCCTCATAACTCACTCAGTAACACAATACAAATTCATTCCACCCCTCACAGTCCCAGAGTCCACAAGCCCAGTCACAGCGTTACAATATGTTTTCACATAACCAAGATAAACAAATAAATTATGTCCATACTAGCACCATAATTTAGCACTCTATGGAAAATCCATTTCAATTTACAATTTTTCGGAGCCGTTCTTCTGGACAACGCTCACACCGGTCTGCGGTCGCAAAGTCCCCCCATTTGCGATTGCACCCCCCCTACCCACCTGGTCCATGACTGCAACCCCCCCCAATGTACCCCAACGCAACCCCCCTCCTCACCAGCTAGCCTGATAAATAGCTAGCTGATGCTCTTTAGTTTCACTCCCTAGCTGCCACAATAGTTTTACTCATCTATTGTTTGCCTCCATAAACACAGTAAATTCTGCCCCATTACCTCAAAGGTTGCTGCCGTTACTAATGTTAGGTAACTAATCTAGTTTAGCAAGGCTCGCTAGGTACAGTAAGGAACTTTTAATTAGTTTTCTTGCTTGCTTAGTTATCTAATTAATGTCAAGTACCTATATAATGTTTTTGCTACCTACCTGTTTTTAATCTTATTTTTGATATCCCTCACAGGTTCCAGGCCAACATAATGAGTGCTTTTTTAGCTGCACTCAGTTTTTCGGCCAGGTTGCTTTAGCCTACTCTAACATTCAGTCTTCTCATGACTCGCTCTCTCTCTCTCTGCATGAATGCTCCTGGTCTCAACCCCGTGCAGTGGCGAAGAGCACACGCTTAAGCACCTTGGGCTGTTTCGTTATCACACCACAGGCACGTGTGCTCACTCCACTAGTAGACTTCTAAACGTGGTTGAGACTATTCTGGCTAGCTCCGGTAGATTACTGTCCGGCATTATTGTATGACAAGCCGTTTTAGCTTTAGTTCATTTCCGGAGGATATCACAAATTCAATTCTGACTAGTTAAAATGCAAATTTTTGATATCAGATATTAACTAGGTATAATGTGTATTTCTGATATCAGAAATATGATTTTAACTAGTTAAAATGCATATTATTGTTATCAGAAATTAAAGTTTAACTAGTTAAAATGCTAATTATTGATATCAAAAATTCTATTTTAACAAGTGAGATTTAAAACGTTTTTCTCATTCATTTCAATGGGAGTTGGAATTTTGCCTAGTTAAAATGCCAATTTCTGATATCATGAATTCAGTTTTAACTAGTCAAATTGCCAATCGTTGATATCAGAAATAAAATTTTAACTAGTTGAAAATCCATTTGTTCATATCATTAAATCAAATTTTATTATCAGTAATTACATTTTAATTCTTGATATCGAAAATTGTATTTATGATATCAAGTATTGGTATTTGAACTAGTTAAAATTTTATTTTCAATATCAACAATTGGTATTTAAACTAGTTGAAATTGAATTCATGATATCATAAATTGGTACGCTTTAAGTCTCACTAGTTAAAATAGAATTTCCGATATCATGTATTGCCATTTTAACTAGTTAAAATTTAATTTCCGATATCAATAATGTGCATTTTAATTTCTGATATCAGAAATACACAGCATAACTAGTTACAATTGAATTTCTTATATCAAGAATTTTAATTCTAACTAGTTTGAATTGAATTTCTGATATCCTCTAGAAATTAATTAAAGCATAAACAGCTTGCCATATTACTGTTACTTCCAGCAATGCCAGTCATCAAGTGTTAAGCTTAACCTCACTTTCCTGTGATAATAGCTAGCTAGCTACACAAATGAATTGACAGAAATAGTGATCACTGTGATGGTGAATTTATCAAATGTTTGTGACAAATTAATTCTGAATGAATTGAGCATGTTAACAAGCTAACAGTAAGAAGATGCTTAGCCTACCTTAACCACTCACTTTATTGTTTATATGCTGAAGGGGCTGCTCAAGCAGTGTCTGTCTCAAGCGGCCAAAACCAGACTTCGTTTTTGAAGCTCATTTCCTGGTGTTGCAGTTCCTGGTTGCTCACTAGCGCCACTACGGATGGCTCCAGTATAGGTGTTTTCATATCTGGTTTCCATGTAAGTCTACGGTACAAATGCAATCAAAATACAAAGTCAATAATTTTTTCTCACAAGAACAAATAGTCATAATAGGTGTATTTTATTGGTCTTATGACTGTCCATGGGTCGATTTCATGGTTTATTGCGTCATTTGGGCACAGTGCCAATATTTGTTCTGGACCAATGAGGTACAGCTTGCGTCACTTCCGGATTCCTGCGGCGGACTCAGCTACAGTAGGGGCTACAGTCTATGGTCACTGGGGTGGGCGGTGGCGCTTCTTGGCCTTGCCATTGTGGCTCCGGCTACGGTCCGCCTGTGCTAAGTCTGAAAATGCAGGCATCCCATTTCGTGGTGATTTCATTATGGCGTGTGCTATTTACAGCTGCTCTAGACGACCATAAGATAATCCTCCTCTTATGTTTTTCGGTATCCGAGTCATTTTTACTATTTCCTTTAGCCTACTTAACCAAATAATTACTTGGCAGAAAGCGTAATCAGCTTGCTATATTTGGTAGTCCAGTAGTAGCCTGTGCTAAAACAGTTCGCAACTTCGGCTACCAAGCCATTTGACTAGCTAGCTAACCTTAACCGGCAAACATTCAATCTGTCAAACGTGTTTGGCGGCTTGTCAGTCGTGTACATTCCGTAAATGTCAACCTGGGCCATGCTTCACGCATGTGACAAAGCTACTATAATCCCGATTTTGGGATAAACACTTTTTCAGTTTCACGAAGCGAATTAAGAGTTTCAAGGTTCATTTGCTGAATATACAACACACGATGAAATCACACACCCAGAATTTAACGAAATTAACCATCTTGGCATTTAGAAAGGAACATGTTTTTAGCATTTAAGAGACGGACAAGCTAGGCATTTAAGACAGTGGTTCTCAGAATCGGTTCTGGGGGCTCCTTGCGTATATTGGCTTTTCTCCATTGGTTTTGATGATTTACAAGAAAAAAATAATAGCCTAATAATAATTAGAAATTCAACGTAGGCTACATTATTTTTGTCTTCATGCACCAGGTGGAAAACTTGCCGTACAAAGTGCGTTGTCATATTTACACGCCTGCAGATCAGTTATTAAAATACTTGGTAGATTTGTTAATCACCGCTGAGTGTTAATTTTTGTTCGGTAGAAAGTGATTTGCGAACGATCGGTCAGCTAGCGTCACCCAGCAAGTGAACTCCACAAACGGCGATGGAGTAGCTAGTAGTAGCAGGCTCATTATCTGACTGGCGAAAACCTACGACGATAACTTGCTCGGTTAACAGCAGATCTACCAGACAGTTATACGAAAATTTGCCTAGTCAAATCACCAGTAGCCTACACATCTCCGATTGATTGACCATCAGTGTAGTCAATGTTCTTCCCCTGTGGTTCATATTGCTAACGCGTGAGCTAACCACGGACAGCCTACCTAGCTCACTGGCAAGCTGATATGCTAGCTAAGCATATTCGTTTTGCTGAGAAACATAAATTGAAGATAACTGAACATAGCCTAATTGTATTTTTAATGTCATACATATAACGTGATTACATGACACAGTACAGTCACGGATGGAAATCATACATATAACGTGATTACATGACACAGTACAGTCACGGATGGAAATTAAACTCCGTAAACATCTGATAATATATTTTAAAACATAACGGCAGACAGTCAGCTAGCCTCGTTCAGGTTGAGGGGCTTTTCCGCACCGGACTGTCAATCAAATTGTAAAAATCACAAGACCGCTTAACTCTATGGTTTTGGCTCCAAATCGAGAAAATGGCCGCGCCCGCCATTGAGCTTCAAAACGTGTTTTAGAGACCCACGGAGAGTCAATGGGTGACGTCACAGTAGCTGTGTCCATATTTTTTACAGTCTCTGGTCTGTCTGCTCTAGTAGCCTGAGGTAGGCTAATCCGTGAGTGCTGACAAACTGTACAGGATACGTTTTCAAAATCGCTGGTAAATTAATTTGACAGTGAACTAACTGAAAAAGAACTAACTGACCCCCTCAATGACACACGTGACGCAACATGGAGGAGAGCACGTGTTAACTGTGAATATTTTACAACGTTTCGCGGACACGCATTCCGTGAGGACCCAGCGCTTGGTAATGTCTTGGCAAGCTATGATTTTGTTAATTCTGGCTAACTAGCAAGATAAGCAAGCTCATGTTCACCGATTACCTTGAAAATGAAAAAGTGAATTATAAAAGCTAACACATCATTCCATATATAAATGTGCACCTGTGGTAACATTTTTTTTTCTAACTGCCATGACGGAGAGAATGTGTACTGACAAGCTAGGTAATAAAGTAGGCTCATTTATTTCATCATTTATTTTTTATTTTGTAGTATCATTTATTTTGTATGTCTGCTTCATTTGCATTCTGATTGGATTTATTTATTTTGTATTTTATTTATTTATTTTTTTCAGTGGTAAGACAACGCAGCTTGATGTCTTTGAGAGTATTGTATGTTTTGCATGCTTGATCCAGTAATGTGACAGCTTTGTTCACACTAACATCATAGTTTTTATTGTCATAGTAATTTTTTGTACCATTTTGTACCTTTGTCTTGCATGTTGCTGAGTTGTAACAAGCACTGGAGCTGCTGGGCCCTGTTTAAATTCCTGTTAGATTTATATGCGTATGACTTGTTTGTTTGTAGTTCTAAATTAACTCAGCCAACTAAGCCAGACTCATTGGTGAATTTCTTGAGGTTTGCCGTCACATAATTTCTTCCATTCATATATCTTGTGAAACGTATGACGGGAAGACGTCATTGCACTTATTTCACATACTATGACTCTGTGGTCCAGTATCATATAAAAATTCACTCGGGTATGAAATGGTGCAGGTAATCACTGAGATTTCACATCTGTTTTACCCATTATATGCTTTCTCGTATTTTGCTCAGGTCTGAATAACATTATATAACATTTTGGAAGGAAGATACAGAATAACAAGCCAAAACTAGATGCTAAAATAGCAAAAATCTCCACAGCTACAGTGAACTTTCCAGGTGAGCTGACATAAGCTGGTATAAAAGTGATCCAGACTGCACAGAATATGAGCATGCTGAATGTGATGAATTTGGCTTCATTAAACTTGTCAGGCAACTTACGAGCCAGAAAAGCTAAAACAAAGCACAGTAGAGAGAGGAGCCCAATATAACCCAGTACAGCCCAGAACCCCACTGCTGATCCTATTTCACATTCTAGAATGATCTTTTCTTTGTAGTGCTTCATGTTCTTGTTGGGGAGAGGAGGGGATATTGTTAACCAAAGCACACAAATAAGGACCTGTATGAGAGTGAAAGCTAGAACACTCAGTCTCTGCTGCGGAGGCCCAAACCACTTCATCACATTACTGCCTGGAAGTGTAGCCCTGAAAGCCATTAACACCACTATTGTTTTCCCCAGAACACAAGAGATGCAGAGGACAAAGGTGATCCCAAACGCAGTGTGACGCAGCATACAGGACCACTCAGTGGGCCGGCCGATGAAGGTAAGAGAGCAAAGGAAACACAGTTTCAATGAAAAGAGGAGCAGGAAGCTCAGCTCTGAGTTGTTGGCTTTCACAATGGGTGTGTCCTTCTTTATAAAGAACAACACAGCCACAAATGCAGTAAAACACGTTCCAAATATGGAAAAAACAACAAACATTATTCCGATAATTTCTTCAAAGGACAAAAATTCAACAGTCTTTAAAACACATTCATTTCTTTTAGCATTAGGCCAGTATTCTTCCATACACTGAATACAGTCATTAGAATCTGCAAAAGAACAATGATCACAATGATTAGAAAACTCATAGTGATGATAATATGTTCATTTTCAGAGCCGACAGCTTTGACTGAATAGTTAGCGTAAAATAATGAGCACAACAGACTGGTTTGTGTTACCTGTGGCATTGCTGATTTCTCCCTCAGCACAGGGCACACAATCATAGCAGCAGACAGGCCTTCCTCTCTGCATGACCTTCCGGGTGCCTGGAGGACAGCTCTCACTGCACACTGACCTGGGTTTCTGTGCAATATGTTTCAACTCTTAACTCAAAACACTCATTGACAATGTGATTTGTAAATACTTTACAATAATTATTAGAAATATTTTATATTTATAGAACATCACATAGCCTACTGGAAACAGATTATTATCACAGAGAAGTATGATAATTTCTTCATCCACATGTTTTTTAAAATTATTATTTATTATTTTTTGTTACCTGTTTTATATAGTTTTATTTACCTTGCAGATAGCATTTTGCAGTAAAATTAGAACTTTATTTTGATGGGCCAGGTCCATATTGACTTGCTTCAGTTTTGTGAAATTAACTCTTATTTAATTATTTAAATATTTATCTCAGTGCTAAAAGCTGCATACAGGTCTACAGCCGCATACATGTGATGTCATCAGTTTTCATTTAGTGCATAAACACTTACCTCTTTTTGCCCACCTGCCCAAACCATACTAACAGGACTCATCACAAACTGCTTCCCAGATGGTAAAGAAGCATCATAGTAGCCGACCACTCTGAACTCTACTGCACCATCAGGACCAAGCTGCCAGTTCACCACCTCATATCTGGCTACAGGGTCTCCATTACTGTCAAAAGAGACTTGCTCTCCAGTTTCCAAAGTGAAATTTACATTTTTCAGAGCCCTAAGAAGCTGCAAAGAAACAATTATTTTAGTCAAAAGAAATGCTTGGTTGGCTTTGTTGATAATGGTTATTTTATTAAGCATATAAGTGCTTATAGAGTTACCTGCCAGGGCTCTGTTTTCACACTGTTTGTGCAGCCTTGATGGGGTGTACATGCCAGCAGGTCATGTAGAGAATGAGCAACAGCGTATACTGCTTTGTAAACATTGTTGGGGATTCTCTGCTCTGATACATCAGTGTATTCATTTTCCTGTTCAATCAAGCTCTCAGATCCAGTGCAGAGGTTGATGTCTGTTAGGTTGTTTTCATTTATAAGGGAGCACTGAAACAGAGTTTCCCAAAATTCTACAACAGCAAGGTTTCCTGGCTGTTCTGATGGATGAAGTTTTAATAGAAATTCTCTGAGACCATTTATTTTGCCTTGGGTAACAGCAAACGCAATAGATCCTCCCAGTATTCTGAAACTCGTAGGTGTCACTAGACTGCTTGCTGTTATCCAGCCTTCACTGCCAACCATCTGAAGACCAGTGATATTCTGAAGGGTCAGCTGTTCTAGTAAAATCTTCATCTCAACATGAGCAAAAAATGCTACCACTACCTTTGCAGTGCCTCTTTTGATAACATCTATAACCTTATGTAATTTCTCTGGTTCTGTTGTGTGAAATTTCTCAGAATACTCAATGCAGATGCCATGCTCTTCAGCAGCTTTTATAAACGTGGCCATTCCGTTGTTGCCATAGTCATCATCACTTCTCACTGCTCCTATCCAGGTCCAGCCAAAGTGCTTCACCAGCTGAGCCAGTGCTCTGCTCTGGTAATAGTCACTGGGAATGGTTCTGAAGAACGTGGGGAATACTTTTCTGTTGCTCAGGCATGCACATGTTGCAAAGTGACTGATCTGAAAAGACAATGGACACAGTCACATCTAGCAGAGCTTAAACATGTGAGGAAACATGCACATCATTAAAGTAATCACTCAATCACCATTGCAAGGTTGCTTTTACCAGGAAGGTCTGATGGGTATGAGGAACAGGCAGCTGACATTTTTGTGATGGTATATTTGTAAAGGAATACGTGTAAGCGGGGTTACAGAACTATGTGGGATGCAAGAGAATTGTGTCTATATTGTGGTTCAGGTAATGAAACAGTTGTATACCACTGGTTATCTCCATCAGTAAAGTTTCACAACCTATACTATCACACCATCAGTCTTAAAAATATTAATTTGCATGTGTCAGCATTTACAGTGTTACACTGAGTCAGAAAATATCTGAAATGAACCTACAGTGCATTTACTAGAAGTAATATTCAGTACCTTGTCTCATGGCCTATTCATTTGTGTTTCTTTCATATAAATCATTAAAATACTTAAAATCATTTATTTTAGGCAAAACAAATTTCAAAATATACTATGTCATGGGTATCATATCATTGTGGATGTTTTTTGTCAAATGGTCGAGATATTTTTTGATCAGATTATTGTTCCTGTTTTTCCTGTTGTTCTTCATCATTATTGCCTCTCAATAATGCACCAAACATTTGATTATGACACACCAAATGTTTCAGCTGTATTTGATTGATTTATTCTATTTTTTCACCCCATGATAGTTTGCTATTTACCAGAAAACACCTAGTAAAATCTTCAAGATTGTATTTCATGGATTTCTCAGTTGTGTTGTAAATAAGTTGAAATGCATTATAGTTTTATTTCTGTGGTTGACACGATCGATTTAGAAAAGCAGAAGAGACAAGTGATTATAATAATAGACAATAGTATCCTTGTAAACTTCCATTTCACAATAATTATTTCACATAAAGAGTCTTTTTTATCATTAAATCTTCACATTAGAAAATCAATGCTTGGGAAACCAAGCATACTTGACATATATATTCTTATTTCAGTTAAATCTTAGTTAGTTACAGTTTGGTAATATGTATAAAGGAGAAAAGAGGAACTCTTACCACTGGAATTTGAAATAATCCAACAGTTGATGCAATTGCAATGGAATTAGTTGAAGTGGTTTCCCCGATAATGGCCTGTATTGCTGGTGGTGTGGAACATGATGTGTCAGACAGTGTTTCCTCATAACCGTTCAGCAAAGCCATGGCCGCTCTTATAGAGAATATTGTAGAGATGCAGGAATCGTATATCTTATATCCAAGAGATACACCGGGCAGGAGGTCAGTTCTGTTGTTTATTTCTTCAATGGTAAATATCATGGTCTGGGCCTCTCTGTATCCTCTGAAATTAACTCTAGAAATTATACATTATGCTGATTATTTAAGTGTCCTTGTAATACATCATAATGCAGTCTGCAAATTGAACATGAACATACATAATGAAAATGTACCTTAACTTCAAATAACAACCATTACAAACAGGTGTTAAATGCTCCATCTTAATTCACCTTACCGTACACATTTCCTTGGCTCTGGTGTCTTTGTGAATTGCAGGCTCATTTTCCTGGTTTCACCATGGAGGGCAAAGACCCCACCGATGTTGATGTCTCCATGTTGATAGAAGCTGGGCTTGGCTGCCCTCCCCAGTATTCTGCATGGTGGAGTCTGTGCTGCAGCCCAGAGGACTGTTAGTGCCAGTAGAATGATCTGCAGTGCCATCCCACTGCACATCTCAGATCCAGCACTGCTGTGTACCAGGCTTAAATACAGCAGTTTTAATTCTCCATCGATCTGTGATTCTCAAGGGCATGACTGGGTCCCAGGATAAGGAAGGTGGGGGGTTATATTGGCAGTGAAGTCATACCAAATGTAAACAAAATTCTGAGGATATATGAAATCTTTTTTTAACTATTGAATTTTGGGGGAAAGATTGTGCTATCTTGGAACCATCCTGTCTTCAAGGCACTATTCATTTTGTTCCAAATTTCTTTCTTATATTTTTCAGGAAAGAATTTGTAATGAATTATATGTGTTTTACATTCAATGATTCAAAAGTGGGCATGACAAGTATTGCAAGACAGGCCAAATAACCCCCCCCCAAAACAATACAGCATAATGCTGAAAAAAAAATTATATTATATATATATAGTCATCATGCCTGTAATCTAATGTAATGTAAAGAAGTAATCAGGAGTAGGGAGGAGAAATCAGGCCCCTTTTAGTTGGACCGGTTGTCCCTCGATGAGTGTGGCCAGATGTAGATATACTGTAGATTAATTTGATAAACTTAAGAAGGAAGGGGCAGAGACCCAGTATGTGTGGTACTAAGACAGGAATGAGGTACTGACAAGTGTTTACAGATGACTCCAAAGACCCTGACAGCTAAAGAGTAGGATTTGAATTATCCCCCAGCTCCAGATGGCTGCCAAATATGTGATTTATTTGGTTGGTGGAGTAGGCTGGGTTCAAGCAAGCAGTCGCTCTGGAAGATGGGGGATCCAGTGCTCAACCTGACATGGAGGGGGAGGCTATGGTGGAGCTGTATAAGCCAGGGAAAGAGGGCAGTAGCATAAGGTACCTCTGGGTACCTGCTCATGCAGAGATTGATAGCAGCGAGAGTGCAGACAGGGCAGCTTAGGCAACACTGAAGGACAAAGTCGAGGTTAATTTAAGACTAGGAAGGATAGATTGTTGTAGTGTTGTTAAAGAGGGACTCCACTTCACACATGTATGGGTTTTTTTGCATGTGTTTGTCTGTGCACATGCACATTTTTGAATACCTGTGAGAAAAAAATGTGTGTGTGTGTGTGTGTGTGTTCTGGGGGCATGGCGTGGGGCACAACAAGATTGACAAGATTGGACTTCAGCTGCCAGTTAATTCATAAGTAAGGAGCTCTACATGACTGAAAATGAGTGAGCATATAGGCCCATTTGGCAGATACAAAAATACCAAAACATGATTATTCTTGCTTGGTGAATATTTTATTTCTTGTACATTTCTGATGTGATGCATAGATTACATCACCGCTTTCACACATGTAACATAGAACATTTTCATATAGACATTTCTGGTAATCTAGTGGCTTAGCCTGCTTACACAAACAATGAATACCCCATATTCAACTGAGCAGATAGCATTCACATGACAGTGCCAGATATGTTTCCAGTAATTGTTTCAAAAAGTGCTGGAGCCTATTCCAGCGTGCATTAGGCGAGAGGTAGGAATACACCCTGGACAGGCCGCCAATCTATTGCAGGGTACACATACCATTCACTCACACTCATTGATGTGGGCAATTTAGAGTCTCCAATTAGACTCCAAAGACATCAGTTGAGGAAATAAGGGGTGAAATTATGACATGCCATGCCATATTTTCATTCACTTAATAGGCAATTTAATGACAGGACTGCTCCACCAAATTCACTTTGGTGGCACATTCTGACCTCTAGTCCAAAGCTGAATGCATTTAACTCCTGAGGCAACAGGTAAGAAATAAAGAGGGGTGTTGTAGCATTCGGTCCGCCAGAGAGGCGGATTGGTCTCGGCTGCACCGGCTGGTGGAGACAGCACACACACCTGAGCTGCGTTTCCCAGAGTCTCCTTAGCGCTACGTGCGTCGTAAGGTATACCTTAAGGTCTTCCTTTAGGTCTCGAGCTGTTTCCCAGCGCCTCCTTAGCTAAGGTATACCTTCTGAAAGGTATACCTTTAAAAGGGTGGTCTGAAGCACTCGTAAGCTGTCCCTTAGCGATGCGCTCCGCAGTTTTAGCCTTATGCCAACATTTTGTTTTCAAATCGACAGTTGTACTACAGTGCGCATCTAGTAGCACATCTGCAAGTGAAAATTACATAGTTTAATATTAACTTTATGAAAATGAATTATCCAAACAACGTTTCTGTGCATAGCACATCATGAGAATGTTGTCGTTTCACCTGTCTATTCCCATCGCGATGGTAATAAAGTATAGGGCCTATCTACAATACTAATCCAATTTGTGAAAAAATAGGCGTATATTATGTTTACGTAGTGGAGCTTACTGAGGATATGGCTTTTCTGAGTGCATACCCTGTAGAAATTTGTTTGTTTGTGTGTGAGTCAATGATCCCATTGACTTGGAACAAACCGCCGGTTTATTAAGAATACAAAACCGTGTGAGCAAAGCCGACGTTGAGTGAGTATACTTGCATGTCCGAACTAGATAGAACCAAAGCACGTAGATTGGCCTAGCCATAAACACACATACAGGTATGGTGGCTCATAATGAACAAACAGGAGCTCACAACTCCTATATAAAATAAAATAGCACTGGGTAAATATCAACATTACAGAACATTTCTTTCTTAACATGTTGTTTTACGATTTTCAGTAAACAACCCAATAATCTTGGTTAAACTTAAGACTATCCAACAGCAAAACAAGGTGGATGAACATATCACTTTAACAGGTAGGCCAATTCATAAGGCATACCCGGTATAGAATTAATCATGATCAATTTCCACAGACGCGATTTTGCCTTTCATCTACGATCATTTTTGCACTGCAGAGAAAAGTCTGTGGGAATCAGTGGAAATGCTGCTACAGTTGCCTATATATTGTGTGACAAAAACAAATTAACATTAGACCTTTGTTTCAATAAGAACAAAATAATTCACCCATTTGTACCATATATCCTGTTTCCTGGGCTTCCTAGAAGTCCGAGATTATGGCGTATAGGTCCCGATTGATGCTCTCTATTTTATCTTTTGTAGCCTACATTTATTGATTGAAACTATCACAAGGTCTCGTTTTGACCCTTAAAGAGATTAGCAGATGATCTTTAGTAGGCATAGCTTCCTCTTCTGCAATATTAGATTGACAAAAAATGATTATGACAACACTTGTTATAGTAAAACGCCATTCATAAGCCTTTACAAGTGAGACAATTGATTCGCTTGGCATTGATTGATAAACTTTTCAGCACCACAGTGAAGGCCAGCTCCAACTTACGACGTACCTTTGGAAGTGTCCCTTAAGGCAACTGTTAAGGTATAGTCTGGGAAACACTCGTAAAAAAGCGGTTTCCCTTTAAAAGGTATACCTTAGAAACCTTCGTAAGACGTTAAGGTACATCGAAACTGGGAAACGCAGCCCTGGGTTGTGTTAGCTAATCAGCCCCGGTGCATAAAGGTGTGCTGCTCTCCACAGTTTGGGGCCGAGACCGGGAGCTCACACCGAGAGCGCTGTTATGATTGATTTTGGTTTATTTTTATTTGTGGAAATAGGTTTGAGGAAAAAGGAAAGACCAAAAGAAGTAATCCTCAGCTGGGATGCTGGAGGAGTTGGAGCCGGCTGGGAAGGCGGGACAGCTACGGGCGGCACACAGAAAAGCCTTTGCATAGTTTTACTTTCTTGTGTCTTCGTTATTTTAGCTTGTTGCTTTAGCTAATTGTTTTTGCCTGGAACCCGTGAGGGGAAGGGTGAAGGTGGCACTTATTTTATTTCATGTTTGTGTGGGTGCGCGCTCTCTCTCTCCATGCGGCAACCAACGGTGTTCCCTGGCACTGCCGCATCTCCCTCCCAGGGGTGTCATGCAGGCATGTGGCAGGCGTATAATTATGGCAGCATTGCTTTTCTGCCTTGCCATAATTTCACTCCGTCATGTTCACACGGAACAAATTAAAACGGAACACTTGTGTAAATGCTTTTACATTTTTAGCCAGCAAGTTTCCAGAGCAACGTTTCTGGAATGCTAACAGTGGCTCTCATTCACATGAGACCCATAAACACTGAAGTTCTGAAACATTTTATAATGCTGTGAATTAAAGCAGCTTATGAGAATCAACAGATTGTCATAGTATATTCCTTAAACATTTTAATTGTATCAGTATTCGGTGCAAGAGCGTCTCATATCACTGCAGATTATGTGCTAAATTAATTGTATTTTTTCCACAATTGAATGAAGTTGTAATGTTGAAAATAAGTGAGCCAACTAAGCCACAGGTATGGTGAAGTTCCTTTAGTGAAAATGGATTCAGGAACATTTATTTCAATTAAATATCATGTAAGTTAAGACATTGCATGACTCTATCATCCAGTACCCTATACAGTTCTCTTGGGTATAAAATAGTGCGGGCAATCACTGAGATTTCACATCTGTTTTACCCATTATATGCTTTCTTGTATTTTGCTCAGGTCTGAATAACATTATGTAACATTTTGGAAGAAAGATACAGAATAGCAAGCCAAAACTAGATGCTAAAATTGCAAAGATCTCAACAGCTACAGTGAACTTTCCAGGTGAGCTGACATAAGCTGGTATAAAGGTGATCCAGACTGCACAGAATATTAGCATGCTGAATGTGATGAATTTGGCTTCATTGAACTTGTCAGGCAATTTACGAGCTAGAAAAGCTAAAACAAAGCACAATACAGAGAGGAGTCCAATATAACCCAGTACAGCCCAGAACCCCACTGCTGATCCTATTTCACATTCTAGAATGATCTTTTCTTTGTAGTGTTTCGTGTTCTTGTTGGGGAGAGGAGGGGATATTGTTAACCAAAGCACACAAATAAGGACCTGTATGAGAGTGAAAGCAAGAACACTCAGTCTCTGCTGGGGAGGCCCAAACCACTTCATGATATTACTGCCTGGAAGTGTAGCCCTGAAGGCCATTAACACCACTATTGTTTTTCCCAGAACACAAGAGATGCAGAGGACAAAGGTGATCCCAAACGCAGTGTGGCGCAGCATACAGGACCACTCAGAGGGCCGGCCGATGAAGGTAAGAGAGCAAAGGAAACACAGTTTCAATGAAAAGAGCAGCAGGAAGCTCAGCTCTGAGTTATTGGCTTTCACAATGGGTGTGTCCTTCTTTATAAAGAACAGCACAGCCACAAATGCAGTAAAACACACTCCAAATATGGAAAAAACAACAAACATTATTCCCATAATTTCTTCAAAGGACAGAAATTCGACAGCCTTTAAAACACATTCATTTCTTTTAGCATTAGGCCAGTATTCTTCCATACACTGAATACAGTCATTAGAATCTGCAAAAGAACAATGATCACAATGATTAGAAAACTCATAGTGATGATAATATGTTCATTTTCAGAGCCGACAGCTTTGACTGAATAGTGAGCGTAAAATAATGAGCACAACAGACTGGTTTGTGTTACCTGTGGCATTGCTGATTTCTCCCTCAGCACAGGGCACACAATCATAGCAGCAGACAGGCCTTCCTCTCTGCATGACCTTCCGGGTGCCTGGAGGACAGCTCTCACTGCACACTGACCTGGGTTTCTGTGCAATATGTTTCAACTCTTAACTCAAAACACTCATTGACAATGTGATTTGTAAATACTTTACAATAATTATTAGAAATATTTTATATTTATAGAACATCACATAGCCTACTGGAAACAGATTATTATCACAGAGAAGTATGATAATTTCTTCATCCACATGTTTTTTTAAATTATTATTTTATTATTTATTATTTTTTGTTACCTGTTTTATATAGTTTTATTTACCTTGCAGATAGCATTTTGCAGTAAAATTAGAACTTTATTTTGATGGGCCAGGTCCATATTGACTTGCTTCAGTTTTGTGAAATTAACTCTTATTTAATTATTTAAATATTTATCTCAGTGCTAAAAGCTGCATACAGGTCTACAGCCGCATACATGTGATGTCATCAGTTTTCATTTAGTGCATAAACACTTACCTCTTTTTGCCCACCTGCCCAAACCATACTAACAGGACTCATCACAAACTGCTGCCCAGATGGTAAAGCAGCATCATAGTAGCCGACCATTTTGAATTCTACTGCACCATCAGGACCAAGCTGCCAGTTCAGCACGTCATATCTGGCTACAGGGTCTCCATTACTGTCAAAAGAGACTTGCTCTCCAGTTTCCAAAGTGAAATTTACATTTTTCAGAGCCCTAAGAAGCTGTAAAGACACAATTATTTCAGTCAAAAGTAAATGCTTGGTTGGTTTTGTTTATAATGGGAATTTTATTAAGCATATAAGTGCTTATAGAGTTACCTGCCAGGGTTCTGTTTTCACGCTGTTTGTACAGCCTTGATGGGGTGTGCATGCCAACAGGTCATGTAGAGAATGAGCAACAGCGTATACTGCTTTATAAACATTGTTGGGGATTCTCTGCTCTGATACATCAGTGTACTCATTTTCCTGTTCAATCAAGCTCTCCGATCCAGTGCAGAGGTTGATGTCTGGTAGATTGTTTTCATTCATAAGGGAGCACTGAAACAGAGTTTCCCAAAATTCTACAACAGCAAGGTTTCCTGGCTGTTGTGAGGGGTGAAGTTTTACTAGAAATTCTCTGAGGCCATTTATTTTGCCTTGGGTAACCGCAAAGCCAATAGATCCTCCCAGTATTCTGAAGCTCGTAGGTGTCACTAGACTGCTTGCTGTTATCCAGCCTTCACTGCCAACCATCTGGAGACCAGTAATATTCTGAAGGGTCAGCTGTTCTAGTAAAATCTTCATCTCAACATGAGAAAAAAATGCTACAATTACCTTTGCAGTACCTCTTTTGATAACATCTATAACCTTATGTAATTTCTCTTGTTCTGCTATGTGAATTTTCTCAGAATACTCAATGCAGATGCCATACTCTTCAGCAGCTTTTGTAAATGTGGCCATTCCGTTATTGCCGTAAGCATCATCACTTCTCACTGTTCCTATCCAGATCCAGCCAAAGTGCTTCACCAGCTGAGCCAGTGCTCTGCTCTGGTAATAGTCACTGGGAATGGTTCTGAAGAATGTGGGGAATACTTTTCTATTGCTCAGACATGCACATGTTGCAAAGTGACTGATCTGAAAAGACAATGGACACAGTCACATCTAGCAGAGCTTAAACATGTGAGGAAACATGCACATCATTAAAGTAATCACTCAGTCACCATTGCAATGTTGCTTTTACCAGGAAGGTCTGATGGGTATGAGGAACAGGCAGCTGGCATTTTTGTGATTGCATATTTGTAAAGGCATAAGTTTACGCGGCGTTACAGAACTATGTGGGATGCAAGAGAATTGTGTCTATATTGTTGTTCAGGTAATGAAACAGTTATAAAACCACTGGTTATCTCCATCAGTAAAAATTCACAACCCATACCTTCACACCTTCAGTCTTAAAAATATACATTTGCATGTGTCAGCATCAGTGTTACACTGAGTCAGAAAATATCTGAACTGAATCTACAGTGCATTTACTAGAAGTAATAATTCAGTACCTTGTCTCATGGCCTATTCATTTGTGTTTCTTATATATAACTTGTTAAAATATTTAAAATCATTTATTTTTGGCAAAACAAATTTCAAAATAAACTATTAAAGGGGAATTGCACTTATAACACTTCTGCTTCTCATGACTGATATTGTCTTTCTAATGAATGTGTCACCCTTCATTTTTCGATTAGTAATTTAATTATCTTAATATTTTACACTATTTTGTTGTTTTCCTTTACAAATGCAGGAAGTAGACCCAGGCAGTTTAGTGTCGAACTCGAGAATTCATATCATTGCGCGACTTCTGATGTGGGCGTGCCTGCAGACAATAACATTAGGTTGGTCGTAGAAATAGTATTGTATTACTACTAGCTAGCGAAACCGAAAATGTCTGAGGACGAAATAAATGGATGGTGGCAACCTTATAACAACATCCAGCAAGCCATCTAACTTACCGTGGACATCCCATGTATCACAGACAGACGCGATAGCGTTAGCCAGCCCGCTTAGTACCTACCTCCAGCAGTTGGACCAACGATGACAAAACCGGTACAGCTCCAGGCTTAAGAGGGTTGCCTTTGTAGTTGGTGGCTTCAAGTGGTCGCTGCATTAGTCCTTGTTTGCGAACTTCTTCGGCTGTTATGTTGGGGTGTCTGATTACATCCAGCCATGTCTGGCACAAAGTTGCATCACGTGGAAAACTATGAAAATGTGCTTTCAAGGCAAGTTTAACGGGGGCATTATAACAACAGGGTACAATGCACCTCATTATTACACCGATATCGCATCAAACAAAATGTTTGATTCGACGCTAAGTTAACGGAATGTTTTGCTTCACTTCTCGATTTTGCCGCAAAACGAAATTGAAGAAGAAGGGGAAAAAAACGGAAACCGTACTACGAGGACTTGCGCTAAAAAAAGTCTTTCTTTCTAACGTTAGACATTTAAAATGAAATAACTAATCGAATAATTAAGGGTGACACATTCATTAGAAGGACAATATCAGTCATGAGAAGCAGAAGTGTTATAAAGTGCAATTCCCCTTTAAGTACTTTGCTCTTGCTGAGCTCACCAGTGCTTCTTAATAATGCACCAAACATTTGATTATGACACACCCAATGTTTCAGATGTATTTGATTGATTAATTGTATTTTTTCACCCCACAATAGCTTGCTGTACTGCCATCGACACTTCTATGGTCCTTATGTTGAGTAACAACTGCAACACACTCCAAATATAAATTTCACACTGAATAAACTATAGACCTTTAGCTAGCTTTTTGTGCATTAACTAACGATGCAACAACACATAGCTGACCGAGAAATAGCTGAGTAGCCAATTGTCCAATAACTTTTGGTTCCCAAAAATCAAGAGGTGAGAACATCATTATTGACACAATGGAAATCACCTGCTTTATTTACCATAAAACACCTAGTAAAATCTTCAGGATTGCATATCATGGATTTTTCAGTTGTGTTGTAAATAATTTGAAATGCATTATAGTTTTATTTTTGTGGCTGATACGATCAATCTATAAAAGCAGAACAGACAACTGTTTATAACAGTATCATTGTAAACTTTAATTCCACTACATTTCCCATAAATAGTCTTTTTATCATTAAATTTTCACATTAGAAAATCAATGCTTGGGAAACCCAAACATACTTGACATATATATTCTTCTATATATTCTATATATTTCAGTTAAATCTTAGTTAGTTACTGTTTGGTAATATGTATAAAGGAGAAAAAAGGAACTCTTACCACTGGAATTTGAAATAATCCAACGGTTGATGCAATTGCAATGGAATTAGTTGAAGTGGTTTCCCCGATAATGGCCTGTATTGCTGGTGGTGTGGAACATGATGTGTCAGACAGTGTTTCCTCATAACCGTTCAGCAAAGCCATGGCCGCTCTTATAGAGAATATTGTAGAGATGCAGGAATCGTATATCTTATATCCAAGAGATACACCGGGCAGGAGGTCAGTTCTGTTGTTTATTTCTTCAATGGTAAATATCATGGTCTGGGCCTCTCGGAATCCTCTGAAATTAACTCTAGAAATTATACATTATGCTGATTATTTAGGTGACCTTGTAATACATCATAATGCAGTCTGTAAATTGAACATGAACATACATAATGAAAATGTACCTTAGCTTCAAATAACTACCATTACAAACAGGTGTTAAATGCTCAATCTTAATTAATCTTACCGTACACATTTCCTTGGCTCTGGTGTCCTAGTGAATTGCATGCTCATTTTTTTGGTTTCACTGCTGAGGGCGAAGACCCCGCCAATGTTGATGTCTCCATGTTGATAGAAGCTGGGCTTGGCTGCCATCCCCAGTATTCTGCATGGTGGAGTCTGTGCTGCAGCCCAGAGGACTGTTAGTGCCAGCAGAATGATCTGCAGCGCCATCCCACTGCTGCTCCAGCACTGCTGTGTACCAGGTTTAAATACAGCCATTTCAATTCTCTATCGATTTATGATTCTCAAAGGCATGATTGGGTCCCAGGATAAGGAAGGTGGGGGGTTATATTGGCAGTGAAGTCATACGAAATGAAAACACAATTCTGAGGATATATGAAGTCTTTTCAATTTAATGATTGGATTTTGGGGGAAAGATTGTGCTGTCTTTGAGCCATCCTGTCTTCAAGGCACTATTAATATTGTTCCAAATTGTTCAGCAAAGAATTTGTAATGAATTATTTGTGTTTTACGTTCAAAGTTTCAAAAGTGGGCATGACAATATTTGAAATATATCTATGACGTAGCCTTGTTATGGATGGATGTGACATGCAGTATATGAACTCATTTACAGTCTCATTCAAGGGCATGGGTGGGGGGGCATTGGGGGGTTACAACCCTCCCCCAGTCACCCAAGTATTACAAGACAGGCCAAATAACCCCCCCCCCCCCCAATCAATACTGCATACTGCCGAGAAAAATAATGATATGTATATATATATATATATATATATATATATAGAGTCACCAAAAAATGTAACAAGGCGGCACGGTGGTGCAGTTGGTAGCACTGTCGCCTCATAGAAAGAAGGTCGAATCTCGGCTTGCAGCCTTTCTGTCTGTGTGGGTTTCCTCCAGGTACTCCGGTTTCCTCCCATAGTCCAAAGACATGCAGGAAGGCTAATTGGAGACTCAAAATTGGTATAAGTATGTGAGTGAATGGTGTGTGTGCCCTGCGGTAGATTGGCGGCCTGTCCTGGGTGTATTCCTGCCACTCGCCAAATGCATGCTGGGATAGGCTCCAGCACCCCCCGCAACCCTGCTCAGGATAAGCGGGTATAGATAATGGATGGATGGATGGATGGAAAAACTGAGGATCCACTGATCCACTATAACAAATAAAGCTGGCCCTGATTTCAAGGGGTAAGATAAAAGGATTAGGCCCCTGATGCAAGGTACCTAACCTGCATCACGTCAGTATATATCCAGCTGTATAAATGGATGCAATGTAAATGCTATGTAAAAAAACAAAAAAGCTGTGTAAGTTGCTCTGGATAAGAGTGTCTGTTAAATGCCTGTAATCTAATGTAATGTGAAGAAGTAATCAGGAGTAGGGCGAAATCAGGCCACCTTTAGTTGGACCGGTTGTGCCTCGATGGGTGTGGTAAGATGTAGATATACTGTAGATTTATTTGATAAACATAAGAAGGAAGGCGCATGGACCCAGTATTGTGTGGTTTGGGACAGCTACGGGCGGCACACAGAAAAGCCGTTGCGTAGTTTTACTTTCTTGTGTCTTTGTTATTTTAGCTTGTTGTTTTAGCTAATTGTTTTTGCCTGGAACCCGTAAGGGGGATGCGTGAAGATGGCACTTATTTTATTTCATGTTTGTGTGGGTGCGGGCTCTCTCTCTCCATGCAGCAACCAACGGTGTTCCCCGGCACTGCCGCATCTCCCTCCCAGGGGTGTCACGCTGGCGTCTGACAGGAGTATTCACATGTGACCCATAAACGCTGAAGTTCTGAAACATTTTATAAGGCTGTGAATTAAAGCGGCTTATAAGAAACGACAGATTGTCATGGTATATTCCTTAAACATTTTAATTGTATCAGTATTTGGTGCAAGAATGTGTCATTTCACTGCAAATTATGTGATGAATTAATTGTGCTTTTTCCACAATTCAATGAACAAGTTGTAATGTTAAAAATAAGTGAGCCACAAGTTTGGTGAAGTTCCTTTAGTGAAAATGGATTCAGGAACATTACTTTCAAATATATATTTCTTGTGAACCTCATGTAAGTTAAGACATTGCATTCTTATTTGACAGATGACTCTATTGTCCAGTATCCTATACAGTTCTCTTGGGTATAAAATAGTGCGGGCAATCACTGAGATTTCACATCTGTTTTACCCATTATATGTTTTCTAGTATTTTGCTCAGGTCTGAATAAAATGATATAACATTTTGGAAGAAAGATACAGAACAGCAAGCCAAAACTAGATGCTAAAATTGCAAATATTTCCACAGCTACAGTGAACTTTCCAGGTGAGCTGACATAAGCTGGTATGAAGGTGATCCAGACTGCACAGAATATGAGCATGCTGAATGTGATGTACTTGGCTTCATTGAAGTTGTCAGGGAGCTTACGAGCTAGAAAAGCTAAAACAAAGCACAATATAGAGAGGAGACCAATATAACCCAGCACAGCCCAGAACCCCACTGCTGATCCTACATCACATTCTAGAATGATCTTTTCTTTGTAGTGCTTCATGTTCTTGTTGGGGAATGGAGGGGATATTGTTAACCAAAGCACACAAATAAGGACCTGTATGAGAGTGAAAGCAAGAACACTCAGTCTCTGCTGCAGAGGCCCAAACCACTTCATGACATTACTGCCTGGAAGTGTAGCCCTGAAGGCCATTAACACCACTATTGTTTTCCCCAGAACACAGGAGATGCAGAGGACAAAGGTGATCCCAAACGCAGTGTGGCGGAGCATACAGGACCACTCAGAGGGCCGGCCGATGAAGGTAAGAGAGCAAAGGAAACACAGTTTCACTGAAAAAAGCAGCAGGAAGCTCAGCTCTGAGTTGTTGGCTTTCACAATGGGTGTGTCCTTTTTTATAAAGAACAGCACAGCCACAAATACAGTTACACATGCTCCAAATATGGAAAAAATAACAAGCACGATTCCCATAATTTCGTGAAATGACAGAAATTCGACAACCTTTGAAACACATCGATCTCTTTTAGCATTAGGCCAGTATTCTTCCATACAATGAATACAGTCATTAGAATCTGTAAGGAAATAATATAATTGTTAGAACCCTCTTACAGCTATGGCTGTACAGTAAAATGCAATACAATAAAAAGTGCAACTTAGAAATGTTCTCCATAGTCTCGTTAGAGTTAACTACCTGTGACATTGCTGATTTCTCCCTCAGCGCAGGGCACACAGTCATAGCAGCAGACATGCCTTCCTCTCTGCACAGCCTTCCGGGTGCCTGGGGGGCAGCTCTCACTGCACACTGACCTGGGTTTCTGTGCATGATGTGCAAGATGTTTCAACTCTTAAACTCAAAGCACCAAAGGACAATATGATGTGTAAATACTTTATAATAATTACTTGTAATATTACTTTTCACAGTACAGTCATCCCTCATACGTGTGTGATTTCTTTTTCTGTTATGGTTCTATTTATGTATGCCGCTAAGCATTTTACAGTCTGGTAAGAGAAAAACATTTTGAAGGGACAGGCCATTATGCTGTTTCATCTATTTAGTGAGTTGGACTCTTAGCTATTACATTTTGCTTTAACTTATTCAACGCAGAAAGATGAATACAGGTATCTGTGCTGTTATCAGACCACCGTTTCATGTTGTGCATAAACACTTACCTCTTTTTGCCCACCTGCCCAAACCATACTAACAGGTCTCATCACAAACTGCTGGCCAGACGGTAAAGAATCATCATAGTCGCCGACCACTCTGAACTTTACTGCACCATCAGGACCAAGCTGCCAATTCACCACCTCATATCTGGCTACTGGATCCCCATTACTGTCAAAAGAGACCTTTTCTCCAGTTCCCAATGTAAAATTGACGTTTTTCAGAGCCCTTAGTACCTATAGAGAAACAAGGATTTTAGCCAAGAGAAATGCTTCCTTGGCTTTGTTCATAATGGAGGTTTTAATAACTATGTAAGACGGGCTGATTGAGTTACCTGCCAGGGCTCTGTATTCACACTGTTTGTGCAGCCTTGATGGGGTGTACATGCCAGCAGGTCATGTAGAGAATGAGCAACAGCGTATACTGCTTTGTAAACATTGTTGGATATTCTCAGCTCTGATGCATCAGTGTATGCATTTTCCATTTCAATCAAGCTCTCAGATCCAGTGCAGGGGGTAACGTTTGGCTTTTTGTCTCCATTTCCGAGGTTACACTGAAAAGCAGCTTCCCAAAAGTCTGTAACATCAGTGTTATTAGGGTACTTGGATGGATGAAGTTTTAATATAAATTCTTGCAAGCCATTTATTTTGCCTTGGGTGATAGCAAATCCAATAGATCCTCCCAGTGTTCTGAAACTGCTTGGTGATGCTATACTGCTTGATGTTATCCAGCCTTCACTGCCAACCATTTGAAAACCAGTAATATTCTGAATGGTCAGCTGCTCCAATAATTTGATCATTCGATTCTCACCAAGAAATGCTACAATTACCCGTGCAGAACCTCTTTTGATAACATCCACAACCTTAAGTAATTTATCTGGTTCTGTTAAGCGAAATTTCTCTGAATACTCAATGCAGATCCCTTCCTGTTCAGCAGCTTTTATGAATGTTGCCATTCCGTTGTTGCCGTAGTCATCATCACCTCTTACTGCTCCTATCCAGGTCCAGCCAAAGTGTTTCACCAGCTGAGCCAGTGCTCTGCTCTGGTAGTAGTCACTGGGAATGGTTCTGAAGAATGTGGGGAACCTTTTTCTATTACTCAGACATGCACATGTTGCAAAGTGACTGATCTGAAAATGTTAATATAAACTATATGAAAACATAACCACAATGAATGCAAGAGAAAGACTGGATATCATATAATTGACACTGGAAACAAAACTGCATTTTTAACCAGAAAACAGTTAGCAAAATCATCAGGATAACATTTTCGGGACTCTTCAGTTCAAATCCATTATAATTCTGTTTTGTGTTTGGCATTATCACTTGTTATAAGCCAATGGGACAACTATGTTTGTCATTGTATCATTATAGTTGAACATTGTTTTCACATTTCCCACAATCATTGTTTTATACCATTACATTTTCACAATAGAAAAGCCCTACTTAGGGGACCTATACCCACTTGACATGACTATTCTCATTTCACTTACAGTACATATCAGTGAATTAATAACTTTTTGAAAGTATATACAAAGGAGTAAAGGAAATCTTACCAGTGGAATCTGAAATAATCCAACAGTTCCTGCGATTGCAATGGCATCAGTAGAAGTGGATGTCCCGATAATGGCCGGCACTACTGCTGGTGTGGAGCATGATGTGTCAGACAATGTATCCTCATAATCATTCATCATAGCCATGGCTGCTCTTGTAGCGGATATTGGAGAGACACAGGAATCGTGTATCTTATATCCAAGAGATACACCTGGGAGGAGGTCAGTTCTGTTGTTTATTTCTTCAGTGGCAAAGATCATGGTCTGGGCCAACCGGAATTCTCTCAAAATTACTCTAGAAATTACACACTTTATTATTGCTTGACAGGCTAAGCATGTGGAGGGTAATTTACAAAGACTGTTCAGTAGATTAGAGTTTTACACATTACTTGAATATTATCCTTGTATCCTATTAAGTATTTTTTCTGTAAGAAATTTAATTGATATTACCATAGTTTGAATTACCACAAAACCTTATCGTCAAATAACCACTAATACGCTGAGTAGCTACATGTTAATTCATTATTAATCTCACCGTGAACACTTCAGGTGCTCAGGTTTGGTGTCAAATTTGTTGCTTATTTCCCCGGGAATTTGGTGGAAGGCGAAAACGCCGCCGATGTTGATGTCTCCATGTTGATAAAAGCTGGGCTTGGCTGCCCTCCCCAGTAATCTGCATGGTGGAGTCTGTGCTGCAGCCCAGAGGACTGTTAGTGCCAGCAGAATGATCTGCAGCGCCATCCCACTGCTGCTCCAGCACTGCTATGTACCAGGTTTAAATACAGCCATTTCAATTCTCTATCGATTTATGATTCTCAAAGGCATGACTGGGTCCCAGGATAAGGAAGGTGGGGGAGTTATATTGGCAGTGAAGTCATACCAAATGTAAACACAATTCTGAGGATATATGAAGTCTTTTCAATTTAATGATTGGATTTTGGGGGAAAGATTTTGCTGTCTTTGAGCCATCCTGTCTTTAAGGCACTATTAATATTGTTCCAAATTTTTCAGCAAAGAATTTGTAGTGAATTATTTGTGTTTTACATACAAAATTTCAAAAGTGGGCATGACAAAATTTGAAATATATCCATGACGTAGCCTTGTTATGGATGGATGTGACATGCAGTATATGAACTCATTTACAGTCTCATTCAAGGGCATGGGTGGGGGGGCATTGGGGGGTTACAACCCTCCCCCAGTCCCCCAAGTATTACAAGACAGGCCAAATAACGCCCCCCCCCCCCCCAAACAATACAGCATGATGCCATAATGCCGAGAAAAATAATGATATATATATATATATATATATATATATAGAGTCACCAAAAAATGTAACAAGGCGGCACGGTGGTGCAGTTGGTAGCACTGTCGCCTCATAGAAAGAAGGTCGAATCTCGGCTTGCAGCCTTTCTGTCTGTGTGGGTTTCCTCCAGGTACTCCGGTTTCCTCCCATAGTCCAAAGACATGCAGGAAGGCTAATTGGAGACTCAAAATTGGTATAAGTATGTGAGTGAATGGTGTGTGTGCCCTGCGGTAGATTGGCGGCCTGTCCTGGGTGTATTCCTGCCACTCGCCAAATGCATGTTGGGATAGGCTTCAGCACCCCCCGCAACCCTGCTCAGGATAAGCGGGTATAGATAATGGATGGATGGATGGATGGAAAAACTGAGGATCCACTGATCCACTATAACAAATAAAGCTGGCCCTGATTTCAAGGGGTAAGATAAAAGGATTAGGCCCCTGATGCAAGGTACCTAACCTGCATCACGTCAGTATATATCCAGCTGTATAAATGGATGCAATGTAAATGCTATGTAAAAAAACAAAAAAGCTGTGTAAGTTGCTCTGGATAAGAGTGTCTGTTAAATGCCTGTAATCTAATGTAATGTGAAGAAGTAATCAGGAGTAGGGCGAAATCAGGCCACCTTTAGTTGGACCGGTTGTGCCTCGATGGGTGTGGTAAGATGTAGATATACTGTAGATTTATTTAATAAACATAAGAAGGAAGGCGCATGGACCCAGTATTGTGTGGTTTGGGACAGCTACGGGCGGCACACAGAAAAGCCGTTGCGTAGTTTTACTTTCTTGTGTCTTTGTTATTTTAGCTTGTTGTTTTAGCGAATTGTTTTTGCCTGGAACCCGTAAGGGGGATGCGTGAAGATGGCACTTATTTTATTTCATGTTTGTGTGGGTGCGGGCTCTCTCTCTCCATGCAGCAACCAATGGTGTTCCCCGGCACTGCCGCATCTCCCTCCCAGGGGTGTCACGCTGGCGTCTGACAGGAGTATTCACATGTGACCCATAAACGCTGAAGTTCTGAAACATTTTATAAGGCTGTGAATTAAAGCGGCTTATAAGAAACGACAGATTGTCATGGTATATTCCTTAAACATTTTAATTGTATCAGTATTTGGTGCAAGAATGTGTCATTTCACTGCAAATTATGTGATGAATTAATTGTGTTTTTTCCACAATTCAATGAACAAGTTGTAATGTTGAAAATAAGTGAGCCACAAGTTTGGTGAAGTTCCTTTAGTGAAAATGGATTCAGGAACATTACTTTCAAATATATATTTCTTGTGAACCTCATGTAAGTTAAGACATTGCATTCTTATTTGACAGATGACTCTATTGTCCAGTATCCTATACAGTTCTCTTGGGTATAAAATAGTGCGGGCAATCACTGAGATTTCACATCTGTTTTACCCATTATATGTTTTCTAGTATTTTGCTCAGGTCTGAATAAAATGATATAACATTTTGGAAGAAAGATACAGAACAGCAAGCCAAAACTAGATGCTAAAATTGCAAATATTTCCACAGCTACAGTGAACTTTCCAGGTGAGCTGACATAAGCTGGTATGAAGGTGATCCAGACTGCACAGAATATGAGCATGCTGAATGTGATGTACTTGGCTTCATTGAAGTTGTCAGGGAGCTTACGAGCTAGAAAAGCTAAAACAAAGCACAATATAGAGAGGAGACCAATATAACCCAGCACAGCCCAGAACCCCACTGCTGATCCTACATCACATTCTAGAATGATCTTTTCTTTGTAGTGCTTCATGTTCTTGTTGGGGAATGGAGGGGATATTGTTAACCAAAGCACACAAATAAGGACCTGTATGAGAGTGAAAGCAAGAACACTCAGTCTCTGCTGCAGAGGCCCAAACCACTTCATGACATTACTGCCTGGAAGTGTAGCCCTGAAGGCCATTAACACCACTATTGTTTTCCCCAGAACACAGGAGATGCAGAGGACAAAGGTGATCCCAAACGCAGTGTGGCGGAGCATACAGGACCACTCAGAGGGCCGGCCGATGAAGGTAAGAGAGCAAAGGAAACACAGTTTCACTGAAAAAAGCAGCAGGAAGCTCAGCTCTGAGTTGTTGGCTTTCACAATGGGTGTGTCCTTTTTTATAAAGAACAGCACAGCCACAAGTACAGTTACACATGCTCCAACTATGGAAAAAATAACAAGCACGATTCCCATAATTTCGTGAAATGACAGAAATTCGACAACCTTTGAAACACATCGATCTCTTTTAGCATTAGGCCAGTATTCTTCCGTACACTGAATACAGTCATTAGAATCTGTAAGGAAATAATATCATTGTTAGAACCCTCTTACAGCTATGGCTGTATAGTAAAATGCAACACAATAAAAAGTGCAACTTAGAAATGTTCTCCATAGTCTCGTTAGAGTTAACTACCTGTGACATTGCTGATTTCTCCCTCAGCGCAGGGCACACAATCATAGCAGCAGACATGCCTTCCTCTCTGCACAGCCTTCCGGGTGCCTGGGGGACAGCTCTCACTGCACACTGACCTGGGTTTCTGTGCATGATGTGCAAGATGTTTCAACTCTTAAACTCAAAGCACCAAAGGACAATATGATGTGTAAATACTTTATAATAATTACTTGTAATATTACTTTTCACAGTACAGTCATCCCTCATACGTGTGTGATTTCTTTTTCTGTTATGGTTCTATTTATGTATGCCGCTAAGCATTTTACAGTCTGGTAAGAGAAAAACATTTTGAAGGGACAGGCCATTATGCTGTTTCTTCTATTTTGTGAGTTGGACTCTTAGCTATTACCTAATGCTTTAACTTATTCAACGCAGACAGATGAATACAGGTATCTGTGCTGTTATCAGACCACCGTTTCATGTTGTGCATAAACACTTACCTCTTTTTGCCCACCTGCCCAAACCATACTAACAGGTCTCATCACAAACTGCTGCCCAGACGGTAAAGAATCATCATAGTAGCCGACCACTCTGAACTTTACTGCACCGTCAGGACCAAGCTGCCAGTTCACCACCTCATATCTGGCTACTGGATCCCCATTACTGTCAAAAGAGACTTTTTCTCCAGTTCCCAATGTAAAATTGACTTTTTTCAGAGCCCTTAATACCTATAGAGAAACAAGGATTTTAGCCAAGAGAAATGCTTCCTTGGCTTTGTTCATAATGGAGGTTTTAATAACTATGTAAGACGGGCTGATTGAGTTACCTGCCAGGGCTCTGTATTCACACTGTTTGTGCAACCTTGATGGGGTGTACATGCCAGCAGGTCATGTAGAGAATGAGCAACAGCGTATACTGCTTTGTAAACATTGTTGGATATTCTCAGCTCTGATACATCAGTGTATGCATTTTCCATTTCAATCAAGCTCTCAGATCCAGTGCAGGGGGTAACGTGTGGCTTTTCGTCTCCATTTCCGAGGTTACACTGAAAAGCAGCTTCCCAAAAGTCTGTAACATCAGTGTTATTTGGGTACTTGGATGGATGAAGTTTTAATATAAATTCTTGCAAGCCATTTATTTTGCCTTGGGTGATAGCAAATCCAATAGATCCTCCCAGTGTTCTGAATCTGCTTGTTGATGCTATACTGCTTGATGTTATCCAGCCTTCACTGCCAACCATTTGAATACCAGTAATATTCTGAAAGGTCAGCTGCTCCAATAATTTGATCATTCGAATCTCATCAAGAAATGCTACAATTACCCGTGCAGAACCTCTTTTGATAACATCCACAACCTTAAGTAATTTATCTGGTTCTGTTAAGTGAATTTTCTCTGAATACTCAATGCAGATCCCTTCCTGTTCAGCAGCTTTTATGAATGTTGCCATTCCGTTGTTGCCGTAGTCATCATCACCTCTTACTGCTCCTATCCAGGTCCAGCCAAAGTGTTTCACCAGCTGAGCCAGTGCTCTGCTCTGGTAGTAGTCACTGGGAATGGTTCTGAAGAATGTGGGGAATACTTTTCTGTTGCTCAGACATGCACATGTTGAAAAGTGACTGATCTGAAAATGTTAATATAAACTATATGAAAACATAACCATAATGAATGCAAGATATGGATATCATATAATTGACACTGGAAACAAAACTGCATTTTTAACCAGAAAACAGTTAGCAAAATCATCAGGATAACATTTTCGGGACTTTTCAGTTCAAATCCATTATAATTCTGTTTTGTGCTTGGCATGATCACTTGTTATAAGCCAATGGGACAACTATGTTTGTCATTGTATCATTATAGTTGAACATTGTTTTCACATTTCCCACAATCATTGTTTTATACCATTACATTTTCACAATAGAAAAGCCCTACTTAGGGGACCTATACCCACTTGACATGACTATTCTCATTTCACTTACAGTATCATTGAATTGACATATCAGTGAATTAATAACTGTTTGAAAGTATATACAAAGGAGTAAAGGAACTCTTACCAGTGGAATCTGAAATAATCCAACAGTTCCTGCGATTGCAATGGCATCAGTAGAAACGGATGTCCCGATAATGGCCGGCACTACTGCTGGTGTAGAGCATGATGTGTCAGACAATGTATCCTCATAACCGTTCATCATAGTCATGGCTGCTCTTGTAGCGAATATTGGAGAGGCACAGGAATCGTGTATCTTATATCCAAGAGATACACCTGGGAGGAGGTCAGTTCTGTTGTTTATTTCTTCAGTGGCAAAGATCATGGTCTGGGCCAACCGGAATTCTCTCAAAATAACTCTAGAAAATACACACTTTATTATTGCTTGACAGGCTAAGCATGTGGAGGGTAATTTACAAAGACTATTCAGTAGATTAGAGTTGTACACATTACTTGAATATTATCATTGTATCCTATTAAGTATTTTTTCTGTAAGAAATTTTATTGATATAACCATAGTTTGAATTACCACAAAACCTTATCGTCAAATAACCACTAATACGCTGAGTAGCTACATGTTAATTCATTATTAATCTCACCGTGAACACTTCAGGTGCTCAGGTTTGGTGTCAAATTTGTTGCTTATTTCCCCGGTAATTTGGTGGAAGGCGAAAACGCCGCCGATGTTGATGTCTCCATGTTGATAAAAGCTGGGCTTGGCTGCCCCCCCCAGTATTCTGCATGGTGGGGTCTGTGCTGCAGCCCAGAGGACTGTTAGTGCCAGCAGAATGATCTGCAGCGCCATCCCACTGCTGCTCCAGCACTGCTGTGTACCAGGTTTAAATACAGCCATTTCAATTCTCTATCGATTTATGATTCTCAAAGGCATGACTGGGTCCCAGGATAAGGAAGGTGGGGGAGTTATATTGGCAGTGAAGTCATACCAAATGTAAACACAATTCTGAGGATATATGAAGTCTTTTCAATTTAATGATTGGATTTTGGGGGAAAGATTTTGCTGTCTTTGAGCCATCCTGTCTTCAAGGCACTATTAATATTGTTCCAAATTTTTCAGCAAAGAATTTGTAATGAATTATTTGTGTTTTACATACAAAATTTCAAAAGTGGGCATGACAAAATTTGAAATATATCCATGACGTAGCCTTGTTATGGATGGATGTGACATGCAGTATATGAACTCATTTACAGTCTCATTCAAGGGCATGGGTGGGGGGGCATTGGGGGGTTACAACCCTCCCCCAGTCCCCCAAGTATTACAAGACAGGCCAAATAACGCCCCCCCCCCAAACAATACAGCATGATGCCATAATGCCGAGAAAAATAATGATATATATATATATATATATATATATATGTATAGAGTCACCAAAAAATGTAACAAGGCGGCACGGTGGTGCAGTGGGTAGCACTGTCGCCTCACAGCAAGAAGGTCGAATCTCGGCTTGCGGCCTTTTTGTCTGTGTGGGTTTCCTCCAGGTACTCCGGTTTCCTCCCACAGTCCAAAGACATGCAGGAAGGCTAATTGGAGGCTCAAAATTGGTATAAGTATGTGAGTGAATGGTGTGTGTGCCCTGCGGTAGATTGGCGGCCTGTCCGGGGTGTTTTCCTGCCTCTCGCCCAATGTACGCTGGGATAGGCTCCAGTACCCCCCGCGACCCTGCTCAGGATAAGCGGGTATAGATAATGGATGGATGGATGGATGGAAAAACTGAGGATCCACTGATCCACTATAACAAATAAAGCTGGCCCTGATTTCAAGGGGTAAGATAAATGGATAAGACCCTTCTCTTCCTGAGAACAGTCTTCTGGCTGAGTTTTGTGAATTTATAGGAGAGAGACGGATAGTGTAGTATAATGAGTAAGGAACTGGTCTTGTAACCTAAACGTCACAGTTGCAGTGTGAGCAAGGTACCTAACCTGCATCACATCAGTATATATCCAGCTGTATACATGGATGCAATGTAAATGCTATGTAAAAAAATTAAAAATAAATAAGCTGTGTAAGTTGCTCTGGATAAGAGTGCTAAATGCCTGTAATCTAATGTAATGTGAAGAAGTAATCAGGAGTAGGGCAAAATCAGGCCACCTTTAGTTGGGCCGGTTGTGCCTCGATGGGTGTGGCAAGATGTAGATATACTGTAGATTTATTTGATAAACATAAGAAGGAAGGGTCATGGACCCAGTTTGTGTGGTTCGGGACAGCTGCGGGTGGCACACAGAAAAGCGGTTGCGTAGTTTTACTTTCTTGTGTCTTTGTTATTTTAGCTTGTTGTTTTAGTTAATTGTTTTTGCCTGGAACCCGTGAGGGGGAATGGTGAAGATGGCACTTATTTTATTTCATGTTTGTGTGGGTGCGTGCTCTCTCTCTCCATGCGGCAACCAACGGTGTTCCCCGACACTGCCGCATCTCCCTCCCAGGGGTGTCACGCTGGCGTGTGACAGGAGTATTCACATGTGATCCTTTAACGCTGATGTTCTGAAACATTTTGTAAGGCTGTGATTTAAAGCGGCTTATAAGAATCGACAGATTCTCATGGTATATTCCTTAAACATTTTAATTGTATCAGTATTTGGTGCAAGAACGTGTCATTTCACTACAAATTATTTGATGAATTAATTGTGTTTTTTCCACAATTCAATGAACAAGTTGTAATGTTAAAAATAAGTGAGCCCCAAGTTTGGTGAAGTTATTTTAGTGAAAATGGATTCAGGAACATTACTTTCAAATATATAACTTGTTAACCTCATGTAAGTTAAAGTTACAATCTCGAAGATTTCTGTTTCGTTCTCTATGGCGGTACCAATGGCGAGAAGCGGTAATTGCAGGTGTGTTTTTGGACCTCACTTCCCATAGATCCAACCGGATCCAACCAGTGTCGCCTGTGTAACGTCAGTCAGTTGGCACCTCGGCCACGCCATCTATAACCCTTATTATTTACTGAATAAAAAATGGTTGTTATAAAAGTAACGTTATGTACATACTTATTCATTGTCTAACATTAGGTTAACTTAAACTGTCTTTACACTGCTGAGCCGGGTTAAAATGCTGTAGCAGACCTAGGGTAGAATTAGTGATGATCGATTTCCACAAACGTTCTTTATCCACCTTTTGCCCGGTATGAATGTCTTTACACTGCAGAGAAGAATTCGTGGGATTCTCTGTGGCTCGTACAATTATGTATCTCGTGCACAATAAACAGTCTTTTTTGTGAATGACTGTTGTGTAATATTTTTGAAACAACTGCCTTGCAAAATGTTAACCCTGGTGTTTCTGGTTTTGTTAGCTAAACTGTTCGAGAATAAAGCTGAGCTGGGTGTTAAATTAGCAATCAGAACAAAAAGAATAAAACAAAGGAGATTTCATCAAAAAAGGGCATCAAGGTTGAAGGAACATATGAGGAAGCGTAATAAAATAATAACAACGCTAATCCATACTGCTGTATTCTTTTATTTAGTTTTCTCCGGCTTGACATCTTTACACAGAAATCAGACCCGGTTCTGCTCCACCTATACCCCGGCTTTATTCTGATCAATATATTGATGAATTTGATACCAATGTAAACAACGGTAACGTGGCCAGTTTAGATCAATGATTCGCAACGAGACGAAACAGTTTTAGAATGTTGCAGAGAAAATTGCAGCGGTGTGAACTGGTTCGTTGCAGAGCGTCTGAAGCCGTTGCCTGGGGTCTCAAAAGACCCACCTTGACAAATCGCCAAGTGCAGTTTTAGAACGTTTACAATCAGACGTCTTGGAATTTTGCAAGTTTCATCCAGTCTTGTTGCGAATCATTGATCTGAACTGACTTTTTAGTTAGCTGCATTGCTACGTTACAACAAGGTAGCATTGCATTCAAGAGACAGTTTGCGTGGTCGGTACCGGTCGGTAGCGTTAGCTAGAATTAGATTGTGTTAATTACATTAGCTAGCTAGCTAACGCAACATTACCTGATATGAGAGATGGATGCTGTGTGCAACGTTGTCTAAACTAATGTTTCCTTTCTTGACATGGTCTAGCTATGTAATTTAGTAACGTTACAATGTTATCAAATGTAGTAGGAAATCTACATCAACAAATAATATGACCTCTCATGTTACACAAAAACTTATTAGGGTTCCATAACCCCCCCCCCCCCCCCCCCCCCCCCCCCCCCCCCGCCCCCCTTCTCTGTTATTGTAAGGCTAGCAGACACCGTGCGCCGCTCACACACAAGTGAGTTGAAGAGCGAGCCTGTTGCGTCCACCTACCCTCTCTGGCGGACCAACCACTGATGGGTGATGGAAAACGCGTCACTAACTATGCGCCGCTTCTGATTTTCTGAGTTTTTTCCGGGAATGTCGCCACAGACACCCAGTTCATTAATCATAAATTATAATAATAATAATGATATAAATTAATATAACAATACGCTCAATCACCATTGTGTTACCTAATTCAGCGATAGATAGTGACTAAACAGACATTTATTTTAATGAAAATCTTCAAGATTATTACTTTAAGACATTGCATTCTTATTTGACAGATGACTCTATTGTCCATTATCCTATACAGTTCTCTTGGGTATAAAATAGTGCGGGCAATCACTGAGATATCACATCTGTTTTACCCATTATATGTTTTCTAGTATTTTGCTCAGGTCTGAATACAATTATATAACATTTTGGAAGAAAGATACAGAACAGCAAGCCAAAACTAGATGCTAAAATTGCAAATATTTCCACAGCTACAGTGAACTTTCCAGGTGAGCTGACGTAAGCTGGTATGAAGGTGATCCAGACTGCACAGAATATGAGCATGCTGAATGTGATGTACTTGGCTTCATTGAAGTTGTCAGGCAGCTTACGAGCCAGAAAAGCTAAAACAAAGCACAATATAGAGAGGAGCCCAATATAACCCAGCACAGCCCAGAACCCCACTGCTGATCCTACATCACATTCTAGAATGATCTTTTCTTTGTAGTGCTTCATGTTCTTGTTGGGGAATGGAGGGGATATTGTTAACCAAAGCACACAAATAAGGACCTGTATGAGAGTGAAAGCAAGAACACTCAGTCTCTGCTGCAGAGGCCCAAACCACTTCATGACATTACTGCCTGGAAGTGTAGCCCTGAAGGCCATTAACACCACTATTGTTTTCCCCAGAACACACGAGATGCAGAGGACAAAGGTGATCCCAAACGCAGTGTGGCGGAGCATACAGGACCACTCAGAGGGCCGGCCGATGAAGGTAAGAGAGCAAAGGAAACACAGTTTCACTGAAAAAAGCAGCAGGAAGCTCAGCTCTGAGTTGTTGGCTTTCACAATGGGTGTGTCCTTTTTTATAAAGAACAGCACAGCCACAAGTACAGTTACACATGCTCCAAATATGGAAAAAATAACAAGTACGATTCCCATAATTTCGTGAAATGACAGAAATTCGACAACCTTTGAAACACATCGATCTCTTTTAGCATTAGGCCAGTATTCTTCCGTACACTGAATACAGTCATTAGAATCTGTAAGGAAATAATATCATTGTTAGAACCCTCTTACAGCTATGGCTGTATAGTAAAATGCAACACAATAAAAAGTGCAACTTAGAAATGTTCTCCATAGTCTCGTTAGAGTTAACTACCTGTGACATTGCTGATTTCTCCCTCAGCGCAGGGCACACAATCATAGCAGCAGACATGCCTTCCTCTCTGCACAGCCTTCCGGGTGCCTGGGGGACAGCTCTCACTGCACACTGACCTGGGTTTCTGTGCATGATGTGCAAGATGTTTCAACTCTTAAACTCAAAGCACCAAAGGACAATATGATGTGTAAATACTTTATAATAATTACTTGTAATATTACTTTTCACAGTACAGTCATCCTTCATACGTGTGTGATTTCTTTTTCTGTTATGGTTCTATTTATGTATGCCGCTAAGCATTTTACAGTCTGGTAAGAGAAAAACATTTTGAAGGGACAGGCCATTATGCTGTTTCTTCTATTTAGTGAGTTGGACTCTTAGCTATTACCTAATGCTTTAACTTATTCAACGCAGAAAGATGAATACAGGTATCTGTGCTGTTATCAGACCACCGTTTCATGTTGTGCATAAACACTTACCTCTTTTTGTCCACCTGCCCAAACCATACTAACAGGTCTCATCACAAACTGCTGCCCAGACGGTAAAGAATCATCATAGTAGCCGACCACTCTGAACTTTACTGCACCGTCAGTACCAAGCTGCCAGTTCACCACCTCATATCTGGCTACTGGATCCCCATTACTGTCAAAAGAGACTTTTTCTCCAGTTCCCAATGTAAAATTGACGTTTTTCAGAGCCCTTAGTACCTATAGAGAAACAAGGATTTTAGCCAAGAGAAATGCTTCCTTGGCTTTATTCATAATGGAGGTTTTAATAACCATGTAAGACGGGCTGATTGAGTTACCTGCCAGGGCTCTGTATTCACACTGTTTGTGCAGCCTTGATGAGGTGTACATGCCAGCAGGTCATGTAGAGATTGAGCAACAGCGTATACTGCTTTGTAGACATTGTTGGATATTCTCAGCTCTGATGCATCAGTGTATGCATTTTCCATTTCAATCAAGCTCTCAGATCCAGTGCAGGGGGTAACGTGTGGCTTTTTGTCTCCATTTCTGAGGTTACACTGAAAAGCAGCTTCCCAAAAGTCTGTAACATCAGTGTTATTTGGGTACTTGGATGGATGAAGTTTTAATAGAAATTCTTGCAAGCCATTTATTTTGCCTTGGGTGATAGCAAAGCCAATAGATCCTCCCAGTGTTCTGAAACTGCTTGGTGATGCTATACTGCTTGATGTTATCCAGCCTTCACTGCCAACCATTTGAAAACCAGTAATATTCTGAAAGGTCAGCTGCTCTAATAATTTGATCATTCGAATCTCACCAAGAAATGCTACAATTACCCTTGCAGAACCTCTTTTGATAACATCCACAACCTTCAGTAATGTATCTGGTTCTGTTAAGCGAAATGTCTCTGAATACTCAATGCAGATCCCTTCCTGTTCAGCAGCTTTTATAAATGTTGCCATTCCGTTGTTGCCGTAGTCATCATCACCTCTTACTGCTCCTATCCAGGTCCAGCCAAAGTGTTTCACCAGTTGAGCCAGTGCTCTGCTCTGGTAGTAGTCACTGGGAATGGTTCTGAAGAATGTGGGGAACCTTTTTCTATTACTCAGACATGCACATGTTGCAAAGTGACTGATCTGAAAATGTTAATATAAACTATATGAAAACATAACCACAATGAATGCAAGAGAAAGACTGGATATCATATAATTGACACTGGAAACAAAACTGCATTTTTAACCAGAAAACAGTTAGCAAAATCATCAGGATAACATTTTCGGGACTCTTCAGTTCAAATCCATTATAATTCTGTTTTGTGTTTGGCATGATCACTTGTTATAAGCCAATGGGACAACTATGTTTGTCATTGTATCATTATAGTTGAACATTGTTTTCACATTTCCCACAATCATTGTTTTATACCATTACATTTTCACAATAGAAAAGCCCTACTTAGGGGACCTATACCCACTTGACATGACTATTCAAACTAATAACTGTTTGAAAGTATATACAAAGGAGTAAAGGATCTCTTACCAGTGGAATCTGAAATAATCCAACAGTTCCTGCGATTGCAATGGCATCGGTAGAAATGGATGTCCCGATAATGGCCGGCACTACTGCTGGTGTGGAGCATGATGTGTCAGACAATGTATCCTCATAACCGTTCATCATAGTCATGGCTGCTCTTGTAGCGAATATTGGAGAGACACAGGAATCGTGTATCTTATATCCAAGAGATACACCTGGGAGGAGGTCAGTTCTGTTGTTTATTTCTTCAGAGGCAAAGATCATGGTCTGGGCCAACCGGAATTCTCTCAAAATAACTCTAGAAATTACACACTTTATTATTACTTGAATATTATCCTTGTATCCTATTAAGTATTTTTGCTGTAACTATTACCATAGGTTGAATAACTACAAAACCTTATTGTCAAATAACCACTAATACTCTGAGTAACTACGTGTTAATTAATAATTATTCTCACCGTGAACACTTCAGGTGCTCAGGTTTGGTGTCAAATTTGAAGGTTATTTCCCAGGGAATTTGGTGCATGGCGAAGACTCCGCCGATGTTGATGTCTCCATGTTGATAAAAGCTGGGCTTGGCTGCCCTCCCCAGTAATCTGCATGGTGGAGTCTGTGCTGCAGCCCAGAGGACTGTTAGTGCCAGCAGAATGATCTGCAGCGCCATCCCACTGCACATCTCAGATCCAGCACTGCTGTGTACCAGGTTTAAATACAGCAGTTTTTATTCTCCATCGATCTGTGATTCTCAAAGGCTTATTCATGAAACACAGGTTGGGGCGGAGCAAATTACGAATCAACAAAGGCAACAGAAAAGTACATTTCCAAGAAACACTGCAATCATTGTCAACTCTTTTCATTTTAATTATTATGAAGTGTTGCCTTTTAAAACTAAGCGAATGGACAAATATTTTGAAGTACTTTTGTTCCCCCTGTGCTTGTCACACACACACAAATACACACACTTTGAAGATATGACTCAGAATCTATGACTAAGAGGGCCTTTTTTTGTTAAATTATTATTTAGTATTTACGTAGAATTAAATAAATGATAACTGTTATGGAAAGTCAGCACAAACAATTACATTTAATCACTGAGCGTTGGCCCAAATTATGATAACGCTGCATTTTTAAACAGATTTAGATTATTAATGCAATATTTGGCAACAAATGTAATATTTAATGCATTTAGTATAAATAAAAAAGCAAAAATGAATAAATAATTAGCATTTGTGTGAAACAGGTACTATTAATTGCACTTTTCATTGAATTTGTTCATACCTACATAATTGAACAGTCTAATGTATTTTAGTGTTGGAGATCTTACAATCAGCTTTAACATGTATTTCTTTGTGTTATTGTTATTTATTTAGTTATTTTTTAATTTTATTTATATGTCATTTATTTTGTTGTTAACCATATTATTAACATCAATTTTGTTGTAAGAATTATTAACTTAAGTACTGGTCCTTTTTTAAAGACACGATGTCAAAGTGACATATTCCCTTTTGTGGAAAACGTTATTATTCTGCAGTTTTATTCGTTTTTTTTTCCAGAGCAGAATCTTATGATAATTTTGAACAACAAAGGTTGTTATGTCTTATTATGAGTACTTTATTTGTACCCTCTAAATATGACCTGGTTGGTGTTTTAGTGAACACGGTGGGTGAAGGCCAGCAATGGCACATTATTGGTTGTGCTATTACAAACTAGCCCTCATCTATAAACTGTCAATGTCGATCCAGCAATACTACTACATTTCCTGAATAATATCTAACCGATCAGCTCCAGTGCTAGCATTCTGAAGATTCCAGTCACATCCCCTCCCTTTTTTTGTTTCACTTTTGTCAATATTAATTGCATTGTGGCTATCAGACTTGACACTCGCCGGTACTATTTAGTTTCCCAAGCTGGTAAACAATATCTAGCTGCCTAGTGTTAGTGCTAGCTGCACCTCTTTTTAATTCTTATATTTTGATTTCTATTGTTTTATTTTTAGATAAACTTAACTCAAGCTAATAAACTTTTCTTATCACTTATGCAATGCCAATCCCTTTCTGTGAGATCATAAACAAGAGTGGGCTTTTGTTGGCTGTTAGCAAATGAGGAAATATATAAGTAAATTGGCAGATGTAAACATACCAAAGCATGATTGTTTTTATTTTTTAAGTATTTTATTTCCTGTACATTTTGTATTTTAATATTTATGGTAAGTTACCAGATTGCTTTTGACTGTGTGTCATGGTCCTGTTTTCCTGTCTGTGTTTCCCTTGTTGGGCCGCCAGATGGCGGCACTTCTGTTTTGTGTCCTGCTCCCCCCCTGTTAATTGTATGATTGTTTCATTGTCTCGTTATCCCATCATTGTTCCCACCTGTGTCTTATCCCCTCCTTTTGGTTTGATTGCTTTTTGAGTTCACCTGTGTCTTGTTACCCCTGTCTATTTAAGTTCTCTGTTCCCTTGACTCAGGTGCTGGTTCCTTGTGTTTGTTTCCTGACTTTCATGTACCTGCCTTCTTGTGTTTGTTCCTGAATTCTGTTTGAAAACCGATTATACCTACCTGTGTTTTGTTTGACCTGCCCTTGTGCTCTGTTTGACCTGCCGTTGTCCTCTACCTGCCTGTGTTCTGCCCTGCCCATGTTTGTGAGTTCCTCTTGTTTTCTGTTTTATTTAGATATTTTTTGAGTTTGTGTTTTTGCCCTTCGTGTCCTTTCTGTTCCCTGTTTGTTTGCCTTATTTAGATTTTTTGAGTTTGTTTTTGCCCTTCGTGCCCTTTTCTGTTCCCTGTTTGTTTGCCTTCCTTTCTGTAAGTATAGTCTTTGTTAATTTTCTGTAAGTAAAGTCTTTGTTAATTTTCTCCCTTTTGAGTTTAGTGTTTTTTTCCACTCTGCGCCTGGGTCCCAGCACCCGTACCGTTACACTGTGAGCCTAATTGTCCTCCTAGTTGACGCATCGCTGGTGGTCTGCAGAGTGACTGACTGCACTGCTTGTCCGGTGGGCTGCAGAGCAAGTAAAGAAACTATTAAAATACAACCGAGGAGGGAACCTGCAAACGGTACGGACGCGCGGCAACAAACACAAGCTGTGACAACAAAACAAAACAATCGCGACACTTTTTACCTGTGTCAAGCAGTACGGTGAGTACATGGTTGTTTTATGAGTGAAAACCGAAGAGCTTATCTAACTTGGATTGAAGTTCTCCGTGGCGCTGCATTGCAATCGGTCGCCATTCGCGCTCACTCCTTGATGCACTGAAACCCTTTATGACATTCAAAAACTAACTCTACCATCAGGAATCCCGCGGGCAGTAGAAGAACTCCACACAGCTGTCGGACAGGCCTTAAGTGTTTATATACCTTGAATGTGCTCAATCATGGTGCAGTAATGCAGTTTGGTCATTGGACTTGGTCTTCTGGTTCACCTCCTTTCTGGCTCTAGCTGGTTAGGATATGTTGCTAATAATATAAATGTAAATTAAACATGTGTAAACTAAAATAATTTCTTATCAGCATTCAGCATTTATCTAACACTGTCCCTCGCGAATTATCTTAGTCTTGAACATGGTATGCATGACTGCCTCTTTCTGTTGTACCTCCAAAATTTTGTGATTTTACAATCTTTTGTTGTATGGCCCGAATCCATTCCCAGTCCTGGTGTCTAATAAGGATTTGCCTGGTGCTAGGGTTTCATGATCAAGGCTTCTAATTGTTCTTTTACTTTTAATTTCTGGGAATATTAAGCCTAACCCTGGACCTGCCACCGGTCTTGGTTTTACCACACCTGCTGATTTTAAGTTAAGAAATGGTATTGGTCTTTTGCACATGAATGTGAGAAGTCTCATTCCTAAACTGGATCTTATAAATGTCTGGGTCCATACTGCTGATCCCGATGTAATAGTCCTGTCTGAATTGTGGCTCAACAAGTCAATCCCTGACGGGGTTATTACCATAGATGGTTATAATATCTTTAGATCAGGCAGACCCAAAAAGGGAGGAGGACTTTCTATACATGTAAAATATAAATTTAATTCCGTGGTGATTCTGTCGATTCCGAAATCTGTCGATTCTGAAGCAGTTCGAGTTTCTTGCTGTTAAAATTAATTTAACTAATGATTCTCATTTCACTGTTAGGCTGTTATAAGACTCCTTCAGCTTCAAGAGACACTATTGCGTCCTTTCGCAATCAATTGGCTGAGTTTAATGACAAGGCGTTTGTTTTAATGGGGAATTTAAATTGGGATTGGTGAACTCCTGTTTCTGACCCTTTCAAATGCATTTGTAACACTCTTAATCTCTCAACTTGTGAGTTTTCCTACACAACCCAATAAGAAATCACCTGAGAAATCTAGGCCTACTTATTGAGTTTATTCTTACAAACACACCTCAGAAATACCAGGCAGCTTCTGTATTCCCAAATGACGTCTGTGACTATTATGTCATAGCATGTGTCAGGAGTACGAAAATAGCTAAAACTAAACCCCGCTTTATTTTTAAAAGAAATTAAGAACTTTTGCGAACAGGCATTTCTTCGTGATTTACCCGCACACATTTAATTGATTTCATTCCTGACGTTCATACTGCTTGGGATTATTTTAAAACACACTTTCAAGCAGTTACAAACAAATGCCCCGTTAAAAACAAAGGTGAAAGGGAGAGATAACCCCTGGCTTTCCTCTGATATTTTAGATATGTTTCATCAGAGAAATACTGCTTGGGACAAAGCTAGACAGTCAGACTCTCAAGCTGACTGGTCCCATTTTCGGTTCAATGCACTGCTCTGGCTAGGAAATGTAAAGCAGATTTTTATATGAGCTCTCTTACTAATAATCAAAATAAATCTGCCAAATTCTGGAAGACCATCAAGTCATTAACTGCTGCAAATGCCTCTACTTCTCTCCCTCCCTGGATATTCAGCCAGTAACAAATAAGGTTGATATTGTCAATCTTTTTAACAAACATTTTATATATACGGGCCATATTTTTAACCATCAAAGTATGGGGTCACCAGGAATTATTAAGCCTAAAGTTTCACTGTCTTCAGCTGGAACTGAGCCTTTTGCTTTTCACCGAATTCCTTCTGCTCATGTTCTTGAAGCATTAAGGAAGATAGATCCTAGAAAATCAGTTGATCCTGATCTATTAGTCCCAAGGCTTCTAAAGCTTGCTGCTCCTCTTATTGCAGAGCCCCTCACCCACATCTTTAATTTGCCTCTTTTAACGCAATTTTCCCAATGATTGGAAAGCAGCCTATGTGCTCCCCTTGTTTAAAAGTGGTGATCCCTCTGACCTCAACAGTTATCGTCCCATTTCAAAACTCTCTATGCTGGCAAAAATATTTGAATCCCTGGTAAATTCTCAGATCAAGCAGTTCTTACATGATAACAATATACTTAGTAATATGCAATCTGGTTTCAGGTCTGGTCATAGTACAATCACTGCAGCCTCTATAGTAATCAATGACATAGTCCAAGTCCATAGTCCCTTGACAATAAACAATACTGTGCTTCCCTCTTGACCTTTCTAAGGCTTTTGATACAGTTGACCACTCCATCTTAATTGGTAGATTAAATGACATTGGTTTTGGGTCTAATGCAGTTTAATTGGTTTTCAAATTATCTTTCCAATAGAACCCAATGTGTATTTGTGGATGGCCATAAGTCCTCCATTTTGGAAGTGCCTAAAGGAGTCCCTCAAGGCTCTCTCCTGGGTCCTGTATTATTTAGTATTTATATTAATAACCTTTCACATGTTTTAACCAACTCTGATTGTAATATCCATTTATATGCTGATGATACGATTCTTTATTGCTGTGCCCCCACCCTTGTTCAAGCTTTCCAAATACTTCAGAATGCTTTTAATTATATTCAGTCGGCACTTTTGGATCTGCAACTGGTTCTTAATGCAGACAAAACTAAATGTCTAGCGATTTCAAGGACTCATTCCCGATCCTTGGCTGGATTGAAAATCATCACTGTGGATGGCAAGTGTATTGAAGGAGTTTCTTGCTATAACTACCTTGGAATCTGGCTTGATGATAAGCTTAGTTTTAAATTGCATATCGATAAATTAATTAAGAAACAGAAAACAAAGTTGGGGTATTATTTTAGGAATAAATTTTGTTTTAGTTACAAAATTTAGAGGAGACTCCTTACAGCTACTTTTTTAAAACCTGTTTTAGATTATGGAGATGTACTTTATATGCATGCTTCCTCTTCTGCTTTACATGCCTTGGATATGGTTTACCATAACGCTTTACATTTCATTACAGGTGCAAAATTTTTAACCCATCATTGTCTCCTATATGAATGGTCTGGGTTAACTTCTTTACATCTGCGCAGATTGATCCACTGGTACATATTCATCTACAAAATAATAATAATTGGTCTACTCCCTTCCTACCTCAGCAGTCTGCTAATTAGAAATACACATAGTTATCACCTCCGCTCTAGGGACGTGATACTCTTTAAAGTCCCTCGTCCCTCTACTGAATTCGATAAGATGGGTTTCAGATATTTTGTACCTTACAGCTGGAACCATCTGCAAAATAATTTTAAACTTGACAAATTAATTTTAATTGTGGACTTTAAACATGCAATTTATGACTCTGTGACTGAAGTATGCTCCTGCTTTTAACCTCTTCTCTACTTTTAATTATTGTTACACCTCTGTCTCATTCCACATTTGATGTTTGTACATTTTGTTAGGTGTAAGTCTTGTTGGGTAACTTTGTGTTTCATGTCAGGTCCCCCTTGCAAAATATATTTCAATCTCAATGGGGTTTTCCTGGTTAAATAATGGTTAAATAAATTAAATAAAATCTGAATTACACTTACACTCATTTCACGGCCCCCTGCCGGGTATGGCCCGAGTGCAGGTTGTAGACACTGGAGTGGGCAGAGTTCTCTAGCTGAATTCTCTTTTCCAAGCTAGAATTTTCAGTGCTTGCTAACTATTTTTTAAAAATAACTTAGCTGCCATCACGGGGATGTGTATGCTCCAGTTTTTAGTGCTAGCTAGCTTTTTTTTAATAACCTGCAAACCCACAGCTTTTGTGATGCCTAACTAACTTTATATCGCAGCACTAGCTGCCTACTGTTTGTGTGTGTGCAGAAATACAACAGAGAACCAGACGCTTCAGGTCGCTAACTATTCTGCCTTCGTTGCAAATTACAACCTGTCATATCAGTTTGTGTGCCTGTGTGTGTGTATGTGTTTCATTATGAGGCTAAGAAGACTATGTCTCACACTGCAACTTATATAGAAAATTAAACATTGACATATTTCATAGTAATTTCACTTGAACATTACAGCTGAGTGATTCTGTTCGCTGAAGGTGGACTGTGGAGTATGTTTAAGTAGATTTGTAGCTTCTTGAAGGTTGTCCACTTCCTTTATAACTTTCAGCTCACTAGCTGCTAGCTGGAGTTCCATGTCCGGTATGATGTGAAGGCTGGACTGTATTTCACAACATCATGGGTCGGAAATCGAGCGGTGCTGCTGATGTATGGAAGACCAAATGTGACTAAATGAAATAAACTGATCATTAAATGAATAAATAAGCAATGATATAAATTAATAATTAAATAAATTAAAATTCAATTAATTAAATAAATTAAAATTCAATTAATTAAATAAATGTAATTAATAAAATTAATAAACAGCTTTTTTCCGCAGGCTGTTGGTCTCCTGAACTGTCCTACCTGATAGTTTTAGACTTACATAAGTACTTCAGCACTATAACAGTCGGACACTCTGCTGTTTTACACTTCATCTTAAGTGAAGTTTTTTTTTAAGTTTGCTGCTCTTATTGTTGTACGTTCTGTTTTTATTGCTTTGTTTTTATTGCTTGTTTAATTTTCTGTTTTTATGTATTGCACTATGGCCCCGGGGGCACTATATTTTGTTCATGATTTTTGCATAGCCTGTAAGGAGAAGGACTGACAGTGAACTTAAAATAAAAATTAATTAAATATATAATTATACAAATACATACTCAATGCAATACATTATGAAATAAATAAATGAAAAATGTATTAAATATATAATGAAATAAGTAATTAAATGAATAAATATTAGTTATTTGTCTATTTTATTTCATGGTGTTTTTATTTCTGAAGGACTCTTTGCACATTGGCTCTTTAATTCATTCCTACACTTATTTCAATGTACACTTTTTTCCACTCGTATTTATTTCAACTAAGTACTTCCAGGTCTTGTTGAGAGACGTTGCTCATTAGTGGCAGTGTGCTTGGCTCCAGGATAAGTGTCTGAGCCACCTAATATCACTTTAAGTTAATGATAACAATACAGCCAAAATATGAAGTCAAACATTTTTTGCTCAAGAAAATCTAGGCACAGTAGATGTTTTTTTTTTCTAATGTCTCCCCATGTACTAATTTGTTAAGCTATTGTGACGTTTGGAGAATATTTTAATATTACTATTTACCACTAATGTTGTTTCTCAATGCTGCAACTAGGTCAATCGGCAGATGTAAACATACCAAAGCATGATTAATGTTACTTGATAAGTATTTTATTTCCTGTACATTTGTATTTTAAAATTTATGGTATGTCACCAGATAGCCTTTAACTCTGGGCAAAATGCTGCAACTAACAAGAAATCTACAAGCATTACAGTTACATTACATTTATTTGGCAGGCGTTTTTATCCAAAGCGACGCACAATAAGTACACGACCATGTTAGATGGATTTCACATCTGTTTTACCCATTATATGCTTTCTTGTATTTTGTTCAGGTCTGAATAATATTATATAACATTTTGGAAGAAAGATACAGAATAGCAAGCCAAAACTAGATGCTAAAATTGCAAATATCTCCACAGCTACAGTTAACTTTCCAGGTGAACTGACATAAGCTGGTATAAAGGTGATCCAGACTGCACAGAATATGAGCATGCTGAATGTGATGAATTTGGCTTCATTGAAGTTGTCAGGCAGCTTACGAGCCAGAAAAGCTAAAACAAAACACAATATAGAGAGGAGCCCAATATAACCCAGCACAGCCCAGAACCCCAGTGCTGATCCTACATCACATTCTAGAATGATCTTTTCTTTGTAGTGCTTCATGTTCTTGTTGGGGAAAGGAGGGAATATTGTCAACCAAAGCACACAAATAAGGACCTGTATGAGAGTGAAAGCAAGAACACTCAGTCTCTGCTGGGGAGGCCCAAACCACTTCATGACATTACTGCCTGGAAGTGTAGCCCTGAAGGCCATTAACACCACTATTGTTTTTCCCAGAACACAAGAGATGCAGAGGACAAAGGTGATCCCAAACGCAGTGTGGCGCAACATACAGGACCACTCAGAGGGCCGGCCGATGAAGGTAAGAGAGCAAAGGAAACACAGTTTCAATGAAAAGAGCAGCAGGAAGCTCAGCTCTGAGTTGTTGGCTTTCACAATGGGTGTGTCCTTCTTTATATAGAACCATACAGCCACAAATGCAGTAACACATGCTCCAAATATAGAAAAAAGAGCAAGCACGATTCCCATAATTTCATGAAATGACAGAAATTCGACAGCCTTTAAAACACATTGATCTCTTTTAGCATTAGACCAGTATTCTTCTGTACACTGAATACAGTTATTAGAATCTGTAAAGAAATAATATAATTATTAGAACTCTCTTACAGCTATGGCTGTACAGTAAAATTAGCATATACAATAAAAAAGTGCAACTAGGAAATGTTGTCTGTAGGCTGGTTAGAATTGACTACCTGTGGTATTGCTGATTTCTCCCTCAGCGCAGGGCACACAGTCATAGCAGCAGACAGGCCTTCCTCTCTGCACAGCCTTCCGGGTGCCTGGGGGACAGCTCTCACTGCACGCTGACCTGGATTTCTGTACAACATGTTTCAACTCTCAACTCAAAGCACCCATGTTCAATGTGCCGTGTAAGTAGATGACAATTATTTGCAGTAGTTCGTAATAAATATGCAGCCCCTAAAGCTTTTTAAGTGAGATCTGTAACAGTATAATTTCCTGGGGAACAGTAAACATGGAGCATTACATTACATTACATTATAGTCATTTAGCTGACGCTCTTATCCAGAGCGACTTACAACAGTGTAACCAAACTCAGGATCAAGTCCACTTAAGTCCATTGAATAAAATGCAGATAAAAGCCTTTACTATAGTAGCATACAGTAAGGAAAAACAAGATAGTCTGAACCAAAAAATTTTTTTTTTTTTTTTTTTTTTTTTTTTTTTTTTTTTTTTTTTTAAATAGTTATGGGAGAGGGTTTAGGGAAGAGGAGAGAGGTATACAGAGAAGAGGTGCGTCTTGAGTTTCCGTTTGAAGGTGCTCAGACACTCTGCTGTTCTGACCTCCACTGGAAGATCGTTCCACCATCGTGGGGCCAGAACTGCAAAGAGTCGAGACCTTGTTGCTGCTCGTGTAGGGGGAGGAATCAGCCGCCCTGTAGTAGCCGATCGGAGCGATCTGGCCGGCTTGTAGGGTCTGATCATCTTCTGCAGATAGGAGCAGTTGCTTGTGGTTTGTTTAGAACTTGACTTTAAATATGACGATCTTTGTAAGACTATTTGTGAATACATATAGCTTACAATCGGTCATTCCTCTGTCACACACAGGACTAAGTAAATGCTGTGTATTAGCTAGCTAAATCTATGTAGGTCGCTAGTTAGCTATCGAGAGAACTCGACAGATCTATATCTATCTATCTGTCTATCTATCTCGCTGGCTATCTACTGATCTACCGAGGCAATGTTTTCTAGAACGTTTCCAACGGCCGCACAGCGTGAGGTTTTTCTGCATGTGCACCAGCTAGAATTTGACTGTTACATCACCCTAGCCTTTGCATGGTTGAAGTTGTGCTTGATAAGAGTGCTGATAATTATTGTAATTATAATAATATTATTTGTGCACATACTCACCCTCATAATTGAAGATTGAACATTTTGAGTGAGACAGCAATTATTGAGCCATTTTGAAAAATTCTCCACAAGCGATGGAGAGACACTCAGTGGTTCCTGTCTCACTCTGAATGTAGGAAAAACAGTGACCATCCATTTCACCTACAAGTACTATCTTTACATTTGCATACATTGACAAGAAATATATATATATATTCATGAGTTCAAATATTTGGGTATTATACTGGATCCCTACTTTTAGTTGCAAGAAGTATAAAAAAGATGGGTCATACAGTGAAATATAACTTAGCTAACGTTAGATTTATTAGGAACTCTTCCAGTTCAGGCATCCAAGACATTTCTGTATGCTATGGTTTTCTCTCATTTTTCCTACTGTATGTCATGCTGATTACAGGCTAGCAAAACAATACTGAAACCACTAGTCATTTTACAAACAAGCTCTCAAATTTTTTGATTAAAAATCACATCACCGCTGTCATAATACTTCCCAGATATAACTGTAACAACCTCACTATGCAGTCGGATGTTTTGCATTTAAGATGATCCATGATGCTGCTCCTCCACCCCTGAAGTCCTTTGTTCAACTCTCTTCTGAGCAACTGAGCAGGGTTACAAGGTCAACTACAAGGGGCCAGTGTAGCATTCCTTGATTCCATGACTTTAGGGTTGCATTGTGTGTGCATGTTGCTGGGAGTGGGGCTTTTATTGTAAATTTGTGATTTCATTGTGCATCTTGTATTCTATACCACTTTTTATACCCAACCTGTCCAGGGACTGCAGATGTGAATTACCTGTTAGCTAAATAAAAACGTACCTATTCTCTGTGTGATTAATGTAGCTACTTGTACAGAGATCTGCACTGAGCTGCTAATTACAAGAGTCAGGTGTGACTCCAAATTATGGTTGAAATGAAAAAATACAGGATGGTAGATCTCCAGGGACAAGGTTGATTTCCACTGCTTTAGGGGCTTCATGTATACAACAACAAATACTGGATACAGATTATTGTCACATGTAAGGTTGATCATTCTGAACTTTCTACAGTAACATTATAGTCTTCCCTCACATGTGTGCAATTTTTGTCGTGCTGTAGTTTTATTTATGTATGCTGCTAAACTGTTTGAACTGAACTGTCATATTTAATTATTTATCTCAATCAGTGCTAATAGCTGCATACAGGTATACAGCTGTATGCTGTCATCAGACCACCTTTTCATGTAGTGCATAAACACTTACCTGTTTTTGCCCGCCTGCCCACACCATAGTAACAGGGCTCATCACAAACTGCTGCCCAACTGGTAACGAGGCATCGTAGTAGCCAACCACCTTGAACTTTACTGCACCATCAGGACCAAGCTGCCAGTTCACCACCTCATATCTTGCCGCTGGATCTCCATTACTGTCAAAAGAGACTTTCTCTCCAGTTCCCAAAGTGAAATTGACTTTTTTCATAGCCTTAATTACCTGTTGGGAAAAAAATATTTAAGCTTGGATAAATACTTGATTGGATTGGTTCATAATGAGTATTTGATTATCTTTGTAAGAATGGTTTATTTATTTACCTGCCAGGGCTCTGTTTTCACACTGCTTGTGCAGCCTTGATGGGGTGTACATGCCAATAAGCCATGTAGAGAATGAGCAACAGCATATACTGCTTTGTAAACATTGCTGGAGATTCTCAGCTCTGATACATCAGTGTATTCATTTTCCAGTTCAATTAAGCTCTCAGATCCAGTGCAGGGATTCATGTGAGGTACGTTGTTTTCATTTGTTAGTGAACATTGAAACACATTTTCCCAAAAGTCAATGACAACAGTATTATTTTGGTACTGAGATGGGTGAAGTTTCAACAAAAACTCTTTGAAGCCATTTATTTTGGCTTTGGTAACAGCAAAGCCAATAGACCCTCCCAGTATTCTGAAAGTTGTAGGTGTTACTAAACTGCTTGATGTCATCCAGCTTTCACAACCAATCATTTGGAGACCTGTAATATTCTGAAGTGTTAGCTGCTCCAGTAACTTGATCATTTCACCCTCACTAAGAAAGGCTACAATTACCTTTGCAGTACCTCTTTTGATAACATCTACAACCTTCAGTAATTTCTTCAGTTCTGTTCTGTGAAATTTCTCTGAATACTCAATGCAGATCCCTTCCTGTTCAGCAGCTTTTATAAATGTGGCCATCCCGTTGTTGCCATAGTCACTGTCACTTCTCACTGCTCCTATCCAGGTCCATCCGAAGTGCTTCACCAGCTGAGCCAGTGCTCTGCTCTGGTAATAGTCACTGGGAATGGTTCTGAAGAATGTGGAGAACCTTTTTCTATTGCTCAGACATGCACATGTTGCAAAATGACTGATCTGAAAACAACACAAAAGGGCACATTTACCAGAACCTTGATGTTACCAGACAATGATTCTATGTATACTATACTCATTTTATAGATCATGAAGCAAATGTATTATGTATGAGTGAGTATATGCAGTGCGTGTGTGCACGTGCATGTATGTGGTCAAACAGCAATTAATTCACATGCACAGTATGATGTTTCTTTGAAAAAGTTAATAAATTATTATTATTGATATTTGATTATAACATTTGAGTATAGATTTCTGTGTCTAAATATGAGTGTTGCATCTGTTATTCTTAATAGGGGTGTGCATTTTACTGCTGTAATAGTACATCTCATAGTATATCCCCACCGTAGCAAGTCAGTTTTTTGCATCACAATTTAGTTCTCCCCATAGTGTTATTCATGGGCACTGGCATATTTTCTAAGTTGCATGTCAGTTCCCAATTTCCACCACATTTTATGAATGTAAACATATTAGAAAAAAGCCATTTCTGACACATACAATGTCATTAATCTATTTAACAAATACAATCAGCAAATGTCTGTAGAAACTCTCAGTATGTAAAAAATAAAACAGTGAGAAGAGCTATTCAGTTTTCAATTGCAAGTTAAATGTTATCCATCCATCCATTGTCTATACCCGCTTATCCTGAGCAGTGTCGCTGGGAGTGCTGAAGTCTATCCCAGCGTGCATTGGGCAAGAGGCAGGAATACACCCTGGATAGGTCGCCAATCTATGTTTTGAACATGAATTTTTCAATCACATTACACCTAGCAGAAGCATAGAAGAATACTTTGCCAGGGACTGTTCATTTGTGATTGCTGGAAGCATTTAGTCACCAAAATAAATGTGAAATGTCAGAGGACTTTTAAAAAATGTTTTTCCTTGAAACATTGAACATAAATATTTTCCATTATTGCAATTTTTCCCTGACATTCACACAACAAAGAAAACTCCCTGAACAGGAGGTATAAGAAGTTCTTCTTATGCTAATTTAGCTTTTAAATGTCAATGAATGGCTACTTGTTTTGCAGTAACTGTAAGAATAAAACAACTCACCACTGGAATCTGAAACAATCCTACTATTTCAGCAATTGCCATAGTGTTTGTAGATCCTGATTCTCCAATGATGGCCTGCACTACGGCTGGTGTGGAGCAGGATGTGTCGGTCAGTGTTTCCTCATAACCGTTCATCAGAGCCATGGCTGCTTGTATAGAAAATGCTGCAGAGACACAGGTGTCATATATTTTATATCCTAGAGACACTCCTGGGAGGAGGTCAGTTCTGTTGTTTATTTCTTCAATGGCGAAGATCATAGTCTGGGCCGCCTGGAGTTCTATGAAGTCAACTCTAGATATGACACATTATGTAGATTATTTGTTTTAATGATTCTTTTAATACTAATAATAACAATTTTAACATCACACTGTCATGTCGCACTCTTTGAAAAGGCATCCATCATGTATTTACCCAGCAGGCAACATATATATATATATATATATATATATATATATATAGAAAATTCCATAGCTTACATTTTTCACAATATTACTCCTAGGATTGTTAGAATAATAAAACATATCATTAAATTACCACCAATACAAACGCCTATAGGTTAATCTCACCGAGGGCATCTGAGTGGTTCTGGTTTGGCATTAAATTCGATGGTCATGTCCAAAGGAATATAATGCAGGGAGAAGACCCCGCCGATGTTGATGTCTCCATGTTGATAGAAGCTAGGCTTGGCTGCCCTCCCCAGTATTCTGCATGGTGGAGTCTGTGCTGCAGCCCAGAGGACTGTCTGTGCCAGCAGAATGATCTGCAGCGCCATCCCACTGCACATCTCAGATCCAGCACTGCTGTGTACCAGGTTTAAATACATCCACTTAAATTCTCCATCAATTTATGATTCTCAGAGGCATGCCTGAGTCCCAGGATAAGGAAGGTGGGGGGTTATATTGGCAGTGAAGTTATACCAAATGTAAACACAATTCTGAGGATATATGAACTCTTTTCAAGTTAACTACTGGATTTTGGGTGAAAGATTGTGCTGTCTTTGAGCCATCCTGTCTTCAAGGCATTATTAATATTGTTTCTAATTTTTTCCACTATTTTTCAGCAAATAATTTGTAATGAATTATTTGTGTTTTACATACAAAGTTTCAGAAGTGGGCATGACAAAATTAGAAATGTATCCATGACGTAGTTATCGATGGATGTGACATGCAGTATGTGAACTTATTTACAGTCTCATTCAAGGGCATGGGGAGGGGGGAGGGGGGCATTGGGGGGTTACAACTTTCCCCCTGTCCCTCAAGTATTACAAGACAGGCCAAATAACCCACCCCCCCACCCCACACACACACACACACTACAGCATAATGCTGAGAAAAATAATTATATATATATATATATATATATAGAGAGAGAGAGAGAGAGAGAGAGAGTCACCATGCCTGTAATCCAATGTAATGTAAAGAAGTAATCAGGAGAAAGGAGAAATCAGGCCCCCTTTCGATGATTCTGGCCAGATGTAGATATACTGTAGATTTATTTGATAAACTTAAGAAGGAAGGGGCAGAGACCCAGTATGTGTGGTTCTAAGACAGGAATGAGGCGTGTTTACAGATGACTCCAGAGATCCTGACATCTAAAGAGTAGGATTTGAAATCAGTATCTCCCAGCTCCAGATGGCTGCCAAATTTGTGATTGATTTGGTTGGTGGAGGAGGCTAGGTTCAAACAAGTGGTCATTTGTCATTATTCAGTGGTTGCTCTGGAAGATGGGGGAACTAGAGCTCAACCTGACATGGAGGGGGAGGCTATGGTGGAGCTGTATAGGCCAGGGAAACAGGAAAAAGGGAAGACCAAAAGAAGAAATCCCCAGCTGGGATGCTGGAGGAGTTGGAGCCGGCTGGGAAGGCGAGACAGCTACGGGCGGCACACAGAAAAGCGGTTGCACAGTTTTACTTTCTTTTGTCTTTGTTATTTTAGCTTGTTGTTTCAGTTTATTGTTTTTCCCTGGAACCTGTGAAGGGGAAGAGTGATGGTGTCAGTTTATTTTATTTTGTGTTTGTGTGGGTACGCTCTCTCTCTCTCCATGTGGCAACCAATGGTGTTCTCTGGCACCTGCCATATCTCCCTCCCAGGGGTGTCATGCTGGTGTATGACATTTGGTGCTGAAACCTGGGAGGGAGCGGTCTCAGCATAAACTGAATTGGTCTTCGGCTGAATTCTTGGTTTGGAGGTGTGTCTCATTCGGTCCGCCGGAGAGGCGGATTGGTCTCGGTTGTGCTGGCTGGTGGAGAGAGCATACGCACCTGGGCTGCATTAGCTGATCAGCCCAGGTGCTGAAAGGTGTGCTTCTCTCCACAGTTTGGGGCCAAGACCGGGAACTCACACCGAGAGCGAGTTTATCTAACCCTTGTGTGGTGTTCGGGTCTGTGGGACCCGTTTTCAATGTTTACTAAAAGAAAAATGATACAATGAATTATTTTTTCTACCTGAGACTCATTGGCCTTGGCTCATTTTCTGCGAAGAACATGTAAAAGTCCACATTATTATTGAGTGCACACTGTGCACCCCCCCCTACACATTTATATTACATATGTGGTGTTCGGGTCCACTGGACCCGAGGGCAATAAAAGTGTGGAACTTGTTGGTGAAAACAAGTCAGCATGGTAAAAATGAAACAAAAAAGTTTGCTGCGTACCTTCACTCTGTCTTCCCCCTACCCCCATCCCCACACACACACTCACAGTTCATAAAGATTCTTATTTCTTTTCTTTTCAAAATCAGAAATCACTTCCCAGTTTCTCTGTGGACAACATACACACACACACACAAGGTTTCAACACAGCTCCAAGAACCTGTCTGCTCCCACTTTTCCCACACACTATACCCTCTGTAGTGTGTGAAACTACACACACACAGACAAGGTTGTAACATTGTTACATTTCAAGCACCAAGATCCTGTCTACTACTGCTTTTCCTGCAATCTTTACCCTCTGTAGTGTGTGAAACTACACAATGTCTTGTGGGAACCTCCACAATGTTATTTCAAAACATTCTAAATATTCAATATTTTCTCACACTCTACCCCAACTGCAAATTGGGGGAGGGACACAACAAATAAATAGCTTTGCGTGTGTGGCTTCTTACCACAATCAATCAGTATGGAAAAAAGAATCTGCTCAGAGGGCCTTAGAAATCATTTTAGAAGAGAGAGAAGCTAAAGTGGAAGGTGTGTCTTCCACTTTTGAAGATGAAACATTTTCCAAATATGAGGATCATGTCTCTGTCAACTTGGAGTCTGACAGTGAGTTTGAAGGAGAGGATGAGATTGACCATCAGCCTGCCCCAAGACCAGCCCATCAGCAACCAGCCCCAAGACCAGCCCAGACTGGAACAGAGGGGAGCTCCAGAGGAGACGGCTCTTTCTCGAGGAGCTGGGCAGGGCATTGTTAAGACCTCAAATCCAGAGGAGACAAGAAGAAAGAAATACATTTGCAACACACACACACACAGTAAAACTCTGTCCCTCATGTGGTGTGTAGACCGTCATGAATTTTTGTTCAATGGGGCTCGTTTATCATTTCCATAAAATACAGTATGTAAAATTTGTCTTTGCAACTTGTTCAGTTCAAACGATAAACACCAATAGTGACAGAAACCTTGTTTCATTTATGTTTGTTCATGTTAAACATGATTTATTCCAATCATGTCTTGATAATTGATTTTTTTCCCCAAAAATCACATTTTAATACAAAAAACTAATTGCACTTTCATTGATAAATGTGATCTAGCAGCGGTAAATGGCATATATTAACCATATATGCTGTCTATATTGCTTGTAATTGAGATAAAGTTAACATCTGTTAAGTATTTTAACATAAATTGTTATGGCTGTATGGTTTTAGAAACCCAATAATGTTGTGGGTTCACCGTTGGATGAGTAACAAAAACATGAACACCACACAAGGGTTAAGTTTTGTTTCTTTTAACAGGACGGGAAGAAGTGAACCACTGCTGAAAGGTAGGAGGAGCTGGCCAGGTGAAAATCTGGCCAGCTACGAGCGGGGAACTGAAAAGTTGCTGCTCGCTTTTGCTTTCTTGTCTTTTATTTTAGTTTGTTGCTTTAGTTAATTGTTTTTGCCTGGAACCCGTGAGGGGGAAGGGTGAAGATGACACATTTTATTTCATGTTTGTGTGGGTACGCTTTCTCTCTCTCTCCATGCGGCAACCAACGGTGTTCCCCGGCACTGCCACATCTCCCTCCCAGGGGTGTCACGCTGGCGTCTGACAGGAGTATTCACAGGAGTATGACCCTTAAACGCTGAAGTTCTGAAACATTTTATAAGGCTGTGAATTAAAGCAGCTTATAAGAATCGACAGATTGTCATGGTATATTCCTTAAACATTTTAATTGTATCAGTATTCGGTGCAAGAACGTGTCATAACTCTGCAAATTATGTGAATGAATTGTCTTTTTTCCACAATTGAATGAACAAGTTGTAATGTTGAAAATAAGTGAGCCACAAATTTGGTGAAGTTCCTTTAGTGAAAATGGATTCAGGAACATTACTTTCAAATATATATTTCTTGTGAACCTCATGTAAGTTAAGACATTGCATTCTTATTTGACAGATGACTCTATTGTCCAGTATCCTATACAGTTCTCTTGGGTATTAAATGGTGTGGGCAATCACTGAGATTTCACATCTGTTTTACCCATTATATGTTTTCTAGTATTTTGCTCAGGTCTGAATAAAATGATATAGCATTTTGGAAGAAAGATACAGAACAGCAAGCCAAAACTAGATGCTAAAATTGCAAATATTTCCACAGCTACAGTGAATTTTCCAGGTGAGCTGACATAAGCTGGTATAAAAGTGATCCAGACTGCACAGAATATTAGCATGCTGAATGTGATGTACTTGGCTTCATTGAAGTTATCAGGCAGCTTACGAGCCAGAAAAGCTAAAACAAAGCACAATATAGAGAGGAGCCCAATATAACCCAGCACAGCCCAGAACCCCACTGCTGATCCTACATCACATTCTAGAATGATCTTTTCTTTGTAGTGCTTCATGTTCTTGTTGGGGAATGGAGGGGATATTGTTAACCAAAGCACACAAATAAGGACCTGTATGAGAGTGAAAGCAAGAACACTCAGTCTCTGCTGCAGAGGCCCAAACCACTTCATTACATTACTGCCTGGAAGTGTAGCCCTGAAGGCCATTAACACCACTATTGTTTTTCCCAAAACACAAGCGATGCAGAGGACAAAGGTGATCCCAAACGCAGTGTGGCGCAGCATACAGGACCACTCAGAGGGCCGACCGATGAAGGTAAGAGAGCAAAGGAAACACAGTTTCAATGAAAAGAGCAGCAGGAAACTCAGCTCTGAGTTGTTGGATTTCACAATAGGTGTGTCTTTCTTTTTAAAGAACAGCACAGCCACAAATGCAGTTATACATGCTCCAAATATGGAAAAAATAACAAGCATGCCCCCCATCATTTCTTGAAAGGATAGAAATTCGACAACCTTTAACACACATTGATCTCTTTTAGCATTTGACCTGTATTCTTCCAGACACAGAATGCAGTCATTAGAATCTGTAAGAAAACAATGAGTATTATTATTATTATTATTATTATTATTATTGTTATTAAAACCCTTTGCAGCTATGCCTGCACACTACAATGAGCAGATGCAGCACAGTACACAATGCACCACTTTGATATATTCAGTGTAAACCTGTTTCAAGCTGACTCTGAATTACCTGTAATATTGCTGATTTCTCCCTGATTGCAAGGCACACAATCATAGCAACAGACAGGCCTTCCTCTCTGCACAGCCTTCCGGGTGCCTGGGGGACAGCTCTCACTGCACACTGACCTGGGTTTCTGTGCATGATGTACAAGATGTTTCAACTCTTAAACTCAAAGCACCAAAGGACAATATGTGTAAATACTTTATAATAATTACTTATATTATTACTTTTCACAGTACAGTCATCCCTCATGCGTGTGTGATTTCTTTTTCTGTTATAGTTATATTTATTTATGTCGCTAAGCCATTTACAGTCTTGTAAGAGAATAAGGACAGGACATTATGCTGGTTCTTCTATTTAGTGAGTTGGACTCTTAGCTATTACCTAATGCTTTAACTTATTCAACGCAGAAAGATGAATACAGGTATCTGTGCTGTTATCAGACCACCGTTTCATGTTGTGCATAAACACTTACCTCTTTTTGCCCACCTGCCCAAACCATACTAACAGGTCTCATCACAAACTGCTGCCCAGACGGTAAAGAATCATCATAGTAGCCGACCACTCTGAACTTTACTGCACCGTCAGGACCAAGCTGCCAATTCACCACCTCATATCTGGCTACCGGATCCCCATTACTATCAAAAGAGACTTTTTCTCCAGTTCCCAAAGTAAAATTGACTTTTTTCAGAGCCCTAAGTACCTGTAGAGAAACAAGGATTTCAGCCAAGAGAAATGCTTGCTTGGCTTTGTTCATAATGGATGTTTTAATAACTATGTAAGACGGGCTGATTGAGTTACCTGCCAGGGCTCTGTTTTCACACTGTTTGTGCAGCCTTGATGGGGTGTACATGCCAGCAGGTCATGTACAGAATGAGCAACTGCATATACTGCTTTGTAAACATTGTTGGAGATTCTCAGCTCTGTTATATCAGTGTATGCATTTTCCAGTTCAATCAAGCTCTCAGATCCAGTGCAGGGAGTAATGTGAGTCTTTTCGTCTCCATTTCTGAGGTTACACTGAAAAGCAGCTTCCCAAAAGTCTGTAACATCAGTGTTATTTGGGTAATTGGACGGCTGAAGTTTTAATAGAAATTCTTGCAAGCCATTTATTTTGCCTTGGGTGATAGCAAAGCCAATAGATCCTCCCAGTGTTCTGAAACTGCTTGGTGATGCTATACTGCTTGCTGTTATCCAGCCTTCACTACCAACCATTTGAAAACCAGTAATATTCTGAAAGGCCAGCTGCTCCAATAACAGGGTCATTTCACCCTGACCAAGGAATGCTACAATTACCTTTGCAGTGCCTCTTTTGATAACATCTACAACCTTCAGTAATTTCTCTGCCTCTGTTTTGTGAAATTTTTCAGAATACTCAATGCAGATCCCTTCCTGTTGAGCAGCTTTTGTAAATGTGGCCATCCCATTATTTCCGTAATCATCATCACTGTTCACTGCTCCTATCCAGGTCCAGCCAAAATTCTTCACCAGCTGAGCCAGTGCTCTGCTCTGGTAATAGTCACTGGGAATGGTTCTGAAGAATGTGGGGAACCTTTTTCTATTGCTCAGACATGCACATGTTGAAAAGTGACTGATCTGAAAATGTTAACATAAACTGTATGAAAACATAACCATAATGAATGCGAGAGAGAGACTGGATATCATATAGTTGACAAAGTAGAAACAAAACTTTTTTTTTTAACCAGAAAACAGTTTGCAAATCATCAGGATAACATTTTAGGGACTTTTCAGTTAAAATCCATTGTAATTCTGTTTTGTGTTTGGCATGATCAGTTGGAATAAGTTGATGGGACAACTATGTTTGTTATTGTATCATTATAGATGAACATTGTTTTCACATTTCCCACAATAATTGTTTTATACCATTGCATTTTCACAATAGAAAAGCCCTACTTTGGGGACCTATACACACTTGACATGACTATTCTCATTTCACTTACATATCAGTGAATTAATAACTGCTTGGGAGTATATACAAAGGAGTAAAATAACTCTTACCAGTGGAATCTGAAATAATCCAACAGTTCCTGCGATTGCAATGGCATTAGTAGAAATGGATGTCCCGATAATGGCCGGCACTACTGCTGGTGTGGAGCATGATGTGTCAGACAATGTATCCTCATAACCATTCATCATAGTCATGGCTGCTCTTGTAGCGAATATTGGAGAGGCACATGAATCGTGTATCTTATATCCAAGAGATACACCTGGGAGTATGTCAGTTCTGTTGTTTATTTCTTCAGTGGCAAAGATCATGGTCTGGGCCAACCGGAATTCTCTCAAAATAACTCTAGAAAATACACACTTTATTATTGCTTGACAGGCTAAGCATGTGGAGGGTAATTTACAAAGACTGTTCAGTAAATTAGAGTTTTACACATTACTTGAATATTATTATTGTATCCTATTAAGTATTTTTGTTGTAAGAAATATTATAGATATTACCATAGTTTGAATAACTACAAAACCTTATCGTCAAATAACCACTAATACGCTGAGTAGCTACATGTTAATTAATGATTAATCTCACCGTGAACACTTCAGGTGCTCAGGTTTGGTGTCAAATTTGTTGCTTATTTCCCCGGAAATTCGGTGCAAGGCGAAAACGCCGCCGATATTGATGTCTCCATGTTGATAGAAGCTGGGCTTGGCTGCCCTCCCCAGTATTCTGCATGGTGGAGTCTGTGCTGCAGCCCAGAGGACTGTTAGTGCCAGCAGAATGATCTGCAGTGCCATCCCACTGCACATCTCAGATCCAGCACTGCTGTGTACCTGGTTTAAATACATCCACTTAAATTCTCCATCAATTTATGATTCTCAGAGGCATGCCTGAGTCCCAGGATAAGGGAAAGTGGGGGGTTATATTGGCAGCAAAGTCATACCAAATGTAAACACAATTCTGAGGATATATGAAATCTTTTCAAGTTAACTATTGGATTTTGGGTGAAAGATTGTGCTGTCTTTGAGCCATCCTGTCTTCAAGGCACTATTAATATTGTTTCTAATTTTTTCCACTATTTTTCAGCAAATAATTTGTAATGAATTATTTGTGTTTTACATACAAAGTTTCAGAAGTGGGCATGACAAAATTAGAAATATATCCATGACCTAGTTATCGATGGATGTGACATGCAGTATATGAACTTATTTACAGTCTCATTCAAGGGCATGGGGAGGGGGGAGGGGGGCATTGGGGGGTTACAACTTTCCCCCTGTCCCTCAAGTATTACAAGACAGGCCAAATAACCCCCCCCCACCCCCCCCCCACCCCCACACACACACAATACAGCATAATGCTGAGAAAAATAATTATATATATATATATATAGAGAGAGAGAGAGAGAGAGAGAGAGAGAGAGTCACCATGCCTGTAATCCAATGTAATGTAAAGAAGTAATCAGGAGAAAGGAGAAATCAGGCCCCCTTTCGATGATTCTGGCCAGATGTAGATATACTGTAGATTTATTTGATAAACTTAAGAAGGAAGGGGCAGAGACCCAGTATGTGTGGTTCTAAGACAGGAATGAGGCGTGTTTACAGATGACTCCAGAGATCCTGACATCTAAAGAGTAGGATTTGAAATCAGTATCTCCCAGCTCCAGATGGCTGCCAAATTTGTGATTGATTTGGTTGGTGGAGGAGGCTAGGTTCAAACAAGTGGTCATTTGTCATTATTCAGTGGTTGCTCTGGAAGATGGGGGAACTAGAGCTCAACCTGACATGGAGGGGGAGGCTATGGTGGAGCTGTATAGGCCAGGGAAACAGGAAAAAGGGAAGACCAAAAGAAGAAATCCCCAGCTGGGATGCTGGAGGAGTTGGAGCCGGCTGGGAAGGCGAGACAGCTACGGGCGGCACACAGAAAAGCGGTTGCACAGTTTTACTTTCTTTTGTCTTTGTTATTTTAGCTTGTTGTTTCAGTTTATTGTTTTTCCCTGGAACCTGTGAAGGGGAAGAGTGATGGTGTCAGTTTATTTTATTTTGTGTTTGTGTGGGTACGCTCTCTCTCTCTCCATGTGGCAACCGATGGTGTTCTCTGGCACCTGCCATATCTCCCTCCCAGGGGTGTCATGCTGGTGTATGACATTTGGTGCTGAAACCTGGGAGGGAGCGGTCTCAGCATAAACTGAATTGGTCTTCGGCTGAATTCTTGGTTTGGAGGTGTGTCTCATTCGGTCCGCCGGAGAGGCGGATTGGTCTCGGTTGTGCTGGCTGGTGGAGAGAGCACACGCACCTGGGCTGCATTAGCTGATCAGCCCAGGTGCTGAAAGGTGTGCTTCTCTCCACAGTTTGGGGCCAAGACCGGGAACTCACACCGAGAGCGAGTTTATCTAACCCTTGTGTGGTGTTCGGGTCTGTGGGACCCGTTTTCAATGTTTACTAAAAGAAAAATGATACAATGAATTATTTTTTCTACCTGAGACTCATTGGCCTTGGCTCATTTTCTGCGAAGAACATGTAAAAGTCCACATTATTATTGAGTGCACACTGTGCACCCCCCCTACACATTTATATTACATATGTGATGTTCGGGTCCACTGGACCCGAGGGCAATAAAAGTGTGGAACTTGTTGGTGAAAACAAGTCAGCATGGTAAAAATGAAACAAAAAAGTTTGCTGCGTACCTTCACTCTGTCTTCCCCCTACCCCCATCCCCACACACACACTCACAGTTCATAAAGATTCTTATTTCTTTTCTTTTCAAAATCAGAAATCACTTCCCAGTTTCTCTGTGGACAACATACACACACACACACAAGGTTTCAACACAGCTCCAAGAACCTGTCTGCTCCCACTTTTCCCACACACTATACCCTCTGTAGTGTGTGAAACTACACACACACAGACAAGGTTGTAACATTGTTACATTTCAAGCACCAAGATCCTGTCTACTACTGCTTTTCCTGCAATCTTTACCCTCTGTAGTGTGTGAAACTACACAATGTCTTGTGGGAACCTCCACAATGTTATTTCAAAACATTCTAAATATTCAATATTTTCTCACACTCTACCCCAACTGCAAATTGGGGGAGGGACACAACAAATAAATAGCTTTGCGTGTGTGGCTTCTTACCACAATCAATCAGTATGGAAAAAAGAATCTGCTCAGAGGGCCTTAGAAATCATTTTAGAAGAGAGAGAAGCTAAAGTGGAAGGTGTGTCTTCCACTTTTGAAGATGAAACATTTTCCAAATATGAGGATCATGTCTCTGTCAACTTGGAGTCTGACAGTGAGTTTGAAGGAGAGGATGAGATTGACCATCAGCCTGCCCCAAGACCAGCCCATCAGCAACCAGCCCCAAGACCAGCCCAGATTGGAACAGAGGGGAGCTCCAGAGGAGACGGCTCTTTCTCGAGGAGCTGGGCAGGGCATTGTTAAGACCTCAAATCCAGAGGAGACAAGAAGAAAGAAATACATTTGCAACACACACACACACAGTAAAACTCTGTCCCTCATGTGGTGTGTAGACTGTCATGAATTTGTGTTCAATGGGGCTCGTTTATCATTTCCATAAAATACAGTATGTAAAATTTGTCTTTGCAACTTGTTCAGTTCAAACGATAAACACCAATAGTGACAGAAACCTTGTTTCATTTATGCTTGTTCATGTTAAACATGATTTATTCCATCCATGTCTTGATAATTGATTTTTTTCCCCAAAAATCACATTTTAATACAAAAAACTAATTGCACTTTCATTGATAAATGTGATCTAGCAGCCGTAAATGGCATATATTAACCATATATGCTGTCTATATTGCTTGTAATTGAGATAAAGTCAACATCTGTTAAGTATTTTAACATAAATTGTTATGGCTGTATGGTTTTAGAAACCCAATAATGTTGTGGGTTCACCGTTGGATGAGTAACAAAAACATGAACACCACACAAGGGTTAAGTTTTGTTTCTTTTAACAGGACGAGAAGAAGTGAACCACTGCTGAAAGGTAGGAGGAGCTGGCCAGGTGAAAATCTGGCCAGCTACGAGCGGGGAACTGAAAAGTTGCTGCTCGCTTTTGCTTTCTTGTCTTTTATTTTAGTTTGTTGCTTTAGTTAATTGTTTTTGCCTGGAACCCGTGAGGGGGAAGGGTGAAGATGACACATTTTATTTCATGTTTGTGTGGGTGCGCTTTCTCTCTCTCTCCATGCGGCAACCAACGGTGTTCCCCGGCACTGCCACATCTCCCTCCCAGGGGTGTCACGCTGGCGTCTGACAGGAGTATTCACAGGAGTATGACCCTTAAACGCTGAAGTTCTGAAACATTTTATAAGGCTGTGAATTAAAGCAGCTTATAAGAATCGACAGATTGTCATGGTATATTCCTTAAACATTTTAATTGTATCAGTATTCGGTGCAAGAACGTGTCATAACTCTGCAAATTATGTGAATGAATTGTCTTTTTTCCACAATTGAATGAACAAGTTGTAATGTTGAAAATAAGTGAGCCACAAATTTGGTGAAGTTCCTTTAGTGAAAATGTATTCAGGAACATTACTTTAAATTATTATTTAAAGTATTATCTTGTGAACCTCATGTAAGTTAAGACATTGCATTCTTATTTGACAGATGATTATTGTCCAGTATTCTATACAGTTCTCTTGGGTATTAAATGGTGTGGGCAATCACTGAGATTTCACATCTGTTTTACCCATTATATGTTTTCTAGTATTTTGCTCAGGTCTGAATAAAATGATATAGCATTTTGGAAGAAAGATACAGAACAGCAAGCCAAAACTAGATGCTAAAATTGCAAATATTTCCACAGCTACAGTGAATTTTCCAGGTGAGCTGACATAAGCTGGTATAAAAGTGATCCAGACTGCACAGAATATGAGCATGCTGAATGTGATGTACTTGGCTTCATTGAAGTTATCAGGCAGCTTACGAGCCAGAAAAGCTAAAACAAAGCACAATATAGAGAGGAGCCCAATATAACCCAGCACAGCCCAGAACCCCACTGCTGATCCTACATCACATTCTAGAATGATCTTTTCTTTGTAGTGCTTCATGTTCTTGTTGGGGAATGGAGGGGATATTGTTAACCAAAGCACACAAATAAGGACCTGTATGAAAGTGAAAGCAAGAACACTCAGTCTCTGCTGCAGAGGCCCAAACCACTTCATTACATTACTGCCTGGAAGTGTAGCCCTGAAGGCCATTAACACCACTATTGTTTTTCCCAAAACACAAGAGATGCAGAGGACAAAGGTGATCCCAAACGCAGTGTGGCGCAGCATACAGGACCACTCAGAGGGCCGACCGATGAAGGTAAGAGAGCAAAGGAAACACAGTTTCAATGAAAAGAGCAGCAGGAAACTCAGCTCTGAGTTGTTGGATTTCACAATAGGTGTGTCTTTCTTTTTAAAGAACAGCACAGCCACAAATGCAGTTATACATGCTCCAAATATGGAAAAAATAACAAGCATGCCCCCCATCATTTCTTGAAAGGATAGAAATTCGACAACCTTTAACACACATTGATCTCTTTTAGCATTTGACCTGTATTCTTCCAGACACAGAATGCAGTCATTAGAATCTGTAAGAAAACAATGAGTATTATTATTATTATTATTATTATTATTATTATTAAAACCCTTTGCAGCTATGCCTGCACACTACAATGAGCAGATGCAGCACAGTACACAATGCACCACTTTGATATATTCAGTGTAAACCTGTTTCAAGCTGACTCTGAATTACCTGTAATATTGCTGATTTCTCCCTGATTGCAAGGCACACAATCATAGCAACAGACAGGCCTTCCTCTCTGCACAGCCTTCCGGGTGCCTGGGGGACAGCTCTCACTGCACACTGACCTGGGTTTCTGTGCATGATGTACAAGATGTTTCAACTCTTAAACTCAAAGCACCAAAGGACAATATGTGTAAATACTTTATAATAATTACTTGTATTATTACTTTTCACAGTACAGTCATCCCTCATGCGTGTGTGATTTCTTTTTCTGTTATAGTTATATTTATTTATGTCGCTAAGCCATTTACAGTCTGGTAAGAGAATAAGGACAGGACATTATGCTGGTTCTTCTATTTAGTGAGTTGGACTCTTAGCTATTACCTAATGCTTTAACTTATTCAACGCAGAAAGATGAATACAAGTATCTGTGCTGTTATCAGACCACCGTTTCATGTTGTGCATAAACACTTACCTCTTTTTGCCCACCTGCCCAAACCATACTAACAGGTCTCATCACAAACTGCTGCCCAGACGGTAAAGAATCATCATAGTCACCGACCACTCTGAACTTTACTGCACCGTCAGTACCAAGCTGCCAGTTCACCACCTCATATCTGGCTACTGGGTCCCCATTACTGTCAAAAGAGACCTTTTCTCCAGTTCCCAATGTAAAATTGACGTTTTTCAGAGCCCTTAGTACCTATAGAGAAACAAGGATTTTAGCCAAGAGAAATGCTTCCTTGGCTTTGTTCATAATGGAGGTTTTAATAACTATGTAAGACGGGCTGATTGAGTTACCTGCCAGGGTTCTGTATTCACACTGTTTGTGCAGCCTTGATGGGGTGTACATGCCAGCAGGTCATGTAGAGAATGAGCAACTGCATATACTGCTTTGTAAACATTGTTGGAGATTCTCAGCTCTGTTATATCAGTGTATGCATTTTCCAGTTCAATCAAGCTCTCAGATCCAGTGCAGGGAGTAATGTGAGTCTTTTCGTCTCCATTTCTGAGGTTACACTGAAAAGCAGCTTCCCAAAAGTCTGTAACATCAGTGTTATTTGGGTAATTGGACGGCTGAAGTTTTAATAGAAATTCTTGCAAGCCATTTATTTTGCCTTGGGTGATAGCAAAGCCAATAGATCCTCCCAGTGTTCTGAAACTGCTTGGTGATGCTATACTACTTGATGTTATCCAGCCTTCACTGCCAACCATTTGAAAACCAGTAATATTCTGAAAGGCCAGCTGCTCCAATAACGGGATCATTTCACCCTGACCAAGGAATGCTACAATTACCTTTGCAGTGCCTCTTTTGATAACATCTACAACCTTCAGTAATTTCTCTGCCTCTGTTATGTGAAATTTTTCAGAATACTCAATGCAGATCCCTTCCTGTTGAGCAGCTTTTGTAAATGTGGCCATCCCATTATTTCCGTAATCATCATCACTGTTCACTGCTCCTATCCAGGTCCAGCCAAAATTCTTCACCAGCTGAGCCAGTGCTCTGCTCTGGTAATAGTCACTGGGAATGGTTCTGAAGAATGTGGGGAACCTTTTTCTATTGCTCAGACATGCACATGTTGAAAAGTGACTGATCTGAAAATGTTAACATAAACTGTATGAAAACATAACCATAATGAATGCGAGAGAGAGACTGGATATCATATAGTTGACAAAGTGGAAACAAAACTTTTTTTTTTTTAACCAGAAAACAGTTTGCAAATCATCAGGATAACATTTTAGGGACTTTTCAGTTCAAATCCATTGTAATTCTGTTTTGTGTTTGGCATGATCAGTTGGAATAAGTTGATGGGACAACTATGTTTGTTATTGTATCATTATAGATGAACATTGTTTTCACATTTCCCACAATAATTGTTTTATACCATTGCATTTTCACAATAGAAAAGCTCTACTTTGGGGACCTATACACACTTGACATGACTATTCTCATTTCACTTACATATCAGTGAATTAATAACTGCTTGGGAGTATATACAAAGGAGGAAAGGAACTCTTACCAGTGGAATCTGAAATAATCCAACAGTTCCTGCGATTGCAATGGCATTAGTAGAAATGGATGTCCCGATAATGGCCGGCACTACTGCTGGTGTGGAGCATGATGTGTCAGACAATGTATCCTCATAACCATTCATCATAGTCATGGCTGCTCTTGTAGCGAATATTGGAGAGGCACATGAATCGTGTATCTTATATCCAAGAGATACACCTGGGAGGATGTCAGTTCTGTTGTTTATTTCTTCAGTGGCAAAGATCATGGTCTGGGCCAACCGGAATTCTCTCAAAATAACTCTAGAAAATACACACTTTATTATTGCTTGACAGGCTAAGCATGTGGAGGGTAATTTACAAAGACTGTTCAGTAGATTAGAGTTTTACACATTACTTTAATATTATTATTGTATCCTATTAAGTATTTTTGTTGTAAGAAATATTATAGATATTACCATAGTTTGAATAACTACAAAACCTTATCGTCAAATAACCACTAATACGCTGAGTAGCTACATGTTAATTAATGATTAATCTCACCGTGAACACTTCAGGTGCTCAGGTTTGGTGTCAAATTTGTTGCTTATTTCCCCGGGAATTTGGTGCAAGGCGAAAACGCCGCCGATATTGATGTCTCCATGTTGATAGAAGCTGGGCTTGGCTGCCCTCCCCAGTAATCTGCATGGTGGAGTCTGTGCTGCAGCCCAGAGGACTGTTAGTGCCAGCAGAATGATCTGCAGATCCATCCCACTGCACATCTCAGATGCAGCACTGCTGTGTACCAGGCTTAAATACAGCAGTTTTAATTCTCCATCGATCTGTGATTCTCAAAGGCATAACCATGAAACACATGTTGGGGCGGAGCAAATTACGAATCAACAGAGGCAACAGAAAAGTAAATTTCCAAGAAACACTGCAATCATTGTCAACTCTTTTCAGTTTAATTAATATGAAGTGTTGCCTTTCAGAATTAAGCGAATGGACAAATATTTTGAAATACTTTTGTTCCCCCTGTGCTTGTCACACACACACAAATACACACACTTTGAAGACATGACTTGGCATCTGTGACTAAGAGGGCCTTTTTTTGTTAAATTAGCATTCAGTATTTACTTAGAATTAAATAAATGATAACTGTAATGGAAAGTCAGCACAAACAATTGCATTTAATCACTGAGCATTGGCCCAAATTATGATAACGTTGCATTTTTAAATGGATTTAGATTATCAATGCAATATTTGGCAACAAATGTAATATTTAATGTATTTAGTATTAAAAAAAGCAAAAATGATTAAATAATTAGCATTTATTTGAAATAAGTAATAATAATTGCACTTTTCGTTGAATTTGTTCATACCTACATAATTGAGCAGTCTAATGTATCTTAGTGTTGGAGATTTTACAATCAGCTTAAACATATTTCTTTGTGTTATTGTTATTTATTTATTTTTTATTTTAGTCATTTTAATTATATGTTATTTATTTTGTTGTTAACCATATTATTAACATCAATTTTGTTCTAAGAATGATTAACTTCAGGCATTTTCCTTTTTTAAAGACACAATATCAAAGTGACATATTCCCTTTTGTGAGAAACGTTATTATTTTGCAGTGTTATTTGTATTTTTCCAGAGCAGAATCTTATGATAATTTTGAACAACAAAGGTTGTTATGTCTTATTATGAGTACTTTATTTGTACCTTCTAAATATGACCTGGTTGGTGTTTTAGTGAACACGGTGGCTGAAGGCCAGCAATGGCACATTATTGGTTGTGCTGTTACAAACAAACTAGCCCTCATCCATAAACTGTCAATGCCGATCCAGCAATGCTACTACATTTCCTGAATAATATCTAATCGATCAGCTCCAGTGCTAGCATTCTGAAGATTCCAGTCACATCCCCTCCCTTTTTTTTGTTTCACTTTTGTCAATATTAATTACATTGTGGCTAACTGACTTGACACTTGCTGACTCGCTGATACTATTTAGTTTCCCAAGCTAGTAAGCACACATAGTATTCACCTATCATTTGCCTCCTCAGATACAGCTGGAAAACAATATCTAGCTGCCTAGTGTTAGTGCTAGTTGCACCTCTTTTTAATTCTTATATTTTGATTTCTATTGTTTTATTTTTAGATAAACTTGACTCAAGCTAATAAACTTTTCCTATCACTTCATCGGTGTCAAATATCTCTCCATTTTTGTGAGATCATAAACAAGAGTGGGCATTTGTTGGCAGTTAGTAAATGAGGAAATATATAGGTCAATCGGCAGATGTAAACATACCAAAGCATGATTAATGTTACTTGATAAGTATTTTATTTCCTGTACATTTGTATTTTAAAATTTATAGTATGTCACCAGATAGCCTTTAACTCTGGGCAAAATGCTGCAACTAACAAGAAATCTACAAGCATTACAGTTACATTACATTTATTTGGCAGGCGTTTTTATCCAAAGCGACGCACAATAAGTACACAACCATGTTAGGTGGATTTCGTGTCTGTTTTACGCATTATATGCTTTCTTGTATTTTGCTCAGGTCTGAATAATATTATATAACATTTTGGAAGAAAGATACAGAATAGCAAGCCAAAACTAGATGCTAAAATTGCAAATATCTCCACAGCTACAGTGAACTTTCCAGGTGAGCTGACATAAGCTGGTATAAAGGTGATCCAGACTGCACAGAATATGAGCATGCTGAATGTAATGAATTTGGCTTCATTGAAGTTGTCAGGCAGCTTACGAGCCAGAAAAGCTAAAACAAAGCACAATACAGAGAGGAGTCCGATATAACCCAGCACAGCCCAGAACCCCACTGCTGATCCTACATCACATTCTAGAATGATCTTTTCATTGTAGTGCTTCATGTTCTTGTTGGGGAATGGAGGGGATATAGTTAACCAAAGCACACAAATAAGGACCTGTATGAGAGTGAAAGCAAGAACACTCATTCTCTGCTGCAGAGGCCCAAACCACTTCATCACATTACTGCCTGGAAGTGTAGCCCTGAATGCCATTAACACCACTATTGTTTTTCCCAGAACACACGAGATGCAGAGGACAAAGGTGATCCCAAACGCAGTGTGGCGCAGCATACAGGACCACTCAGAGGGCCGGCCGATGAAGGTAAGAGAGCAAAGGAAACACAGTTTCAATGAAAAGAGCAGCAGGAAGCTCAGCTCTGAGTTGTTGGCTTTCACAATGGGTGTGTCCTTCTTTATAAAGAACAGCACAGCCACAAAGGCAGTTATACATGCTCCAAATATGGAAAAAATAACAAGCAGGATTCCCATCATTTCTTGAAAGGATAGAAATTCGACAACCTTTAACACACATTGATCTTTTTTATCATTTGACCTGTATTCTTCCAGACACAGAATGCAGTCATTAGAATCTGTAAGAAAACAATGAGTATTATTATTATCATTATTAAAACCCTTTTACAGCTATGCCTGTACACTTCAATGAGCAGATGCAGCATAGTACACAATGCACTTTGAAATATTCAGTGTACACCTGTTTCAATCTGACTCTGAATTACCTGTAACATTGCTGATTTCTCCCTCAGCACAGGGCACACAGTCATAACAGCAGGCAGGCCTTCCTCTCTGCCCAGCCTTCCGGGTGCCTGGGGGACAGCTCTCACTGCACACTGACCTGGGTTTCTGTGCATTTTGTACGAGATGTTTCAACTCTTAAACTCAAACCACCAAAGGACAATATGATGTCTAAATACTTTATGATGATTACTTGCATTATTACTTTCAACAATGCAGTCATCTCTCATTCATGTGTGATTTCTTTTTCTGCTATAGTTTTGTTTATGTATGCTGCTAAGCATTTTACAGTCTGTTATGAGAAAAACATTTTGAAGGGATAGGCCAATATGAAGTTTCTTCTATTTAGTGAGTTGGACTCTTAGCTATTCCATAATGCCTTATCTTATTCAATTCAATAAGATGAATACAGTTAGGGTTAGGGTTAGGGTTATCTGTCCTGTTATCAGACCACCGTTTCATGTTGTGCATAGACACTTACCTCTTTTTGTCCACCTGCCCAAACCATACTAACAGGTCTCATCACAAACTGCTGCCCAGATGGTAAAAAAGCATCATAGTAGCCGACCACTGTGAACTTTACTGCACCATCAGGACCAAGCTGCCAGTTAACCACCTCATATCTGGCTACTGGATCCCCATTACTGTCAAAAGAGACTTTCTCCCCAGTTCCCAAAGTAAAATTTACTTTTTTCAGAGCCTTAAGTACCTATGGAGAAACAAGAATTTCAGCCAAGAGAAATGTTTGCTTGGCTTTGTTCATAATGGAGGTTCTAAAAAATATGTAAGACGGACTGATTGAGTTACCTGCCAGGGCTCTGTATTCACACTGTTTGTGCAGCCTTGATGGGGTGTACATTCGAGCACGTCATGTAGAGAATGAGCAACAGCGTATACTGCTTTGTAAACATTGTTGGAGATTCTCAGCTCTGATGCATCAGTGTATTCATTTTCCAGTTCAATCAAGCTCTCCGATCCAGTGCAGGGGGTAATGTGAGGCTTTTCGTCTCTATTTCCTAGATAACACTGAAAAGCAGCTTCCCAAAAGTCTGTAACATCAGTGTTGTTTGGGTACTTGGAAGGCTGGAGTTTTAATATAAATTCCTGCAAGCCATTTATTTTGCCTTGGGTGACAGCAAAGCCAATAGATCCTCCCAGTGTTTGGAAACTTCTCAGGGACGCTAGACTGCTTGCTGTTATCCAGCCTTCACTCCCAACCATTTGAAAACCAGTAATATTCTGAAAGGTCAGCTGCTCCAAAAACGGGCTCATTTCACTCTGGCCAAGGAATACTACAATTACCGTTGCAGTGCCTCTTTTGATAACATCTACAACCTTCAGTAATTTCTCTGGCTCTGTTCTGTGAAATTTCTCAGAATACTCAATGCAGATCCCTTCCTGTTCAGCAGCTTTTGTAAATGTTGCCATTCCGTTGTTGCCGTAATCATCATCACTGTTCACTGCTCCTATCCAGATCCAGCCAAAGTGTTTCACCAGCTGAGCCAGTGCTCTGCTCTGGTAATAGTCACTGGGAATGGTTCTGAAGAATGTGGGGAACCTTTTTCTATTGCTCAGACATGCACATGTTGAAAAGTGACTGATCTGAAAATGTTAATATAAACTATATGAAAACATAACCATAATGAATGCAGGAGAGAGACTGGATATCATATAATTGACACATTGGAAACAAAACTGCTTTTTAATCCAGAAAACTGTTAGTAAAATCACCAGGATAACATTTTAGGGACTTTTCAGTTCAAATCCATCATAATTCTGTTTTGTGTTTGGCATGATCACTTGATATAAGCCAATGGGACAACTATGTTTGTTATTGTATCATTGTAGATTAACATTTTTTTCACATTTCCCACAATAATAGTTTTATACCATTGCATTTTCACAATAGAAAAGCCCTACTTTGGGGACCTATACACACTTGACATAACTATTCCCATTTCACTTACATATCAGTGAATTAATAACTGCTTGGGAGTATATACAAAGGAGTAAAAGAACTCTTACCAGTGGAATCTGAAATAATCCAACAGTTCCTGCGATTGCAATGGCATTAGTAGAAATGGATGTCCCGATAATGGCCGGCACTACTGCTGGTGTGGAACATGATGTGTCAGACAATGTATCCTCATAACCATTCATCATAGTCATGGCTGCTCTTGAAGCGAATATTGGAGAGGCACATGAATCGTGTATCTTATATCCAAGAGATACACCTGGGAGGAGGTCAGTTCTGTTGTTTATTTCTTCAGTGGCAAAGATCATGGTCTGGGCCAACCGGAATTCTCTCAAAAGAACTCTAGAGATTACACGCTTTATTATTGCTTGACAGGCTAAGCATGTGGAGGGTAATTTACAACGACTATTCAGTAGATTAGAGTTTTACACTTTAATTGAATATTATTACTGTATCCTATTAAGTATTTTTTCTGTAAGAAATTTAATTTATATTACCATAGTTTGAATTACCACAAAACCTTATCGTCAAATAACCACTAATACGCTGAGTAGCTACATGTTAATTAATAATTAATCTCACCGTGAACACTTCAAGTGCTCAGGTTTGGTGTCAAATTTGATGGTTATTTCCCTGGGAATTTGGTGCATGGCGAAGACCCCGCCGATGTTGATGTCTCCATGTTGATAGAAGCTCGGCTTGGCAGACATCCCCAGTATTCTGCATGGTGGAGTCTGTGCTGCAGCCCAGAGGACTGTCTGTGCTATTAGAATGATCTGCAGATCCATCCCACTGCACATCTCAGATCCAGCCGTGCTGTGTATCAGGTTTAAATACAGCATTCTTAATTCTCAATTGATCTGTGATTCTCAAAGGCATAATCAGGAAACACAGGTTGGTGCAGAGCAAATTACTAATCAACAGAGGCAACAGAAAAGTAAATTTCCCAGAAACACTGCAATCAATGTCAACTCTTTTCAATTTAATTGATATAAAGTGTTGCATTTCAAAACCAAGCGAATGGACAAATATTTTGAAATACTTTTGTTTCCCCTGTGCTTGTCACACACACACAAATACACAAATACACACACTTTGAAGACATGACTTGGAATCTATGACTAAGAGGGCTTTTTTTTGTTTTTTTAAATTAGTATTTAGTATTTACTTATAATTAAATAAATTATAACTCTTATGGAAAGTCAGCACAAGCAATTGCATTTAATCACTGAGCCATCATGTATTTTTGCTGCATACACTACTGGCACAAATTATGGAAATGGTGCATTTTTTAAAACGGATTTAGATGGTTAATGCAATATTTGGCAACACATTAATCATGTAATGCATTTAATATAAATAAAAAGAAAAAATGAATTTTTTTGTCCAGTATTTTTCTACATAAAATTATTATATACATCAGAACATGTTTTCTTCTCTGACTTGTATACTCTATTTCAAATTACTAATGGTCACTTAATGTCATTACCACCCGTGTTCAAGAAGATAACTGTTTTGAATGCATTTTTACAGATGAAAATGGCTCTGAGAAAAAATATTGGAAGAGAAGGCACCAACAATTTTTTAAAATGTGATAAACAACTTGTTTAAGCACAGTGTTTCCATAATCTGTGCCAGTGCTGCAGTTACTGGTGTTATTTCTTTCATTGTCGACCATGATATGAACATCAATTTTGTTATCAACATCAGTACTGGTCCTTTTTAAGGCTCAGTATCAAAGTGACATGTTCCCTGGTGTTTTTTGTGGAAAATGTTATTTTCCTGCCGTTTTATTTGTATTTTTCCAGAGCATTTAAAGATAATTTTGAACAACAAGGGTTGTGATGTCTTATTTTGAATACTTTATTCGTACCCTTTAAATATGACCTGGTTGTTATAGTGGTGAACTGGGTGGATGAAGGCCAGCTCTGGCACATTATTGGTTGTGCTGTTAAAAGCAAACTAGCCCTCATCTATAAGCTGTCAATGTCAATCCAGCAATACTACTACATTTCCTGAACACTATCTAATCAATCACCTCCAGTGCTAGCATTCTAAAGATTCCATTCACATCCTCTCCCTTTTTTTGCATCTGTCAATATTAATTTAATTGTTGCTAACTGACATGGCAGTAATGTATATTTTCCATTGTAAATTGATAGCTGGTACTATTTAGTTTCCCAAGCTAGTTAACACAAATAGTATTCGCCTTTCATTTGCCTCCTCAGATATAGCTGGTAAACAATATCTAGCTGCCTAGTGTTAGTGCTAGCTGCACCTCTTTTTAATTCTTATAATTTGTTTTCCATTGTTTTATTTTTAGCAAAACTTGAATTAAACAATTAAATAAATGTAAAAGAATAATGAAATAAATAAAAAGCAATGAGATATATAATGAAATAAATAACTAAGCAATTAAATAAATATCTATTAGCTACTTCATGTCTATTTTATTTCATGTCGTTTTTATTTCCGAAGGACTCTTTGGACATTGGCTCTTTTATTTATTTCTACACGTATCTATCTCAATGTATATTTTTTTCACTCATAATTATTTCAACCAAGCCGCCAAAACTGAGCTTCAATTGTGAAGCTTACTTCCAGGTCTTGTTGAGAGATGTTGTTCATTTGTAGCAGTGTGCTTGGCTCCAGGATAAGCGTTTGAGCTACCTAACTGTATGTCAATGGTAAAAATACTGCCCAAATATGAAGTCAATCATTTTTCCCACCAGAAAATCTAGTCGTAGTATGCATTTTTCTTTATTTAATGTCTCTCCATGTGATGATTTGTTAAGTTATTGTGTTATTTGGATAATATTTGAATATTACCATTTACCACTAGTTTTGTTTATGAGTGCTGCAACTAACAAGAGATCCAAAACCATTACATTTACATAGCATTTATTTGGCAGACACTTTTATCCAAAGTGACATAAAATAAGTGCACAACCATGTTAGATAGATTACATGTCTGTTTTACCCATTATATGCTTTCTAGTATTTTGCTCAGGTTTGAATAATATTATATAACATTTTGGAAGAAAGATACAGAATAGCAAGCCAAAACTAGATGCTAAAATTGCAAATATTTCCACAGCTACAGTGAACTTTCCAGGTGAACTGACATAACCTGGTATAAAGGTGATCCAGACCGCACAGAATATGAGCATGCTGAATGTGATGAATTTGGCTTCATTGAAGTTGTCAGGGAGCTTACGAGCCAAAAAAGCTAAAACAAAGCACAATATAGAGAGTAGCCCAATATAACCCAGCACAGCCCAGAACCCCACTGCTGATCCTACATTACATTCTAGAATGATCTTCTCTTTGTAGTGCTTCATGTTCTTGTTGGGGAATGGAGGGGATATTGTTAACCAAAGCACACAAATAAGGACCTGTATGAGAGTGAAAGCAAGAACACTCAGTCTCTGCTGGGGAGGCCCGAACCACTTCATCACATTACTGCCTGGAAGTGTAGCTCTGAAGGCCATTAACACCACTATTGTTTTCCCCAGAACACAAGAGATGCAGAGGACAAAGGTGATCCCAAACGCAGTGTGGCGGAGCATACAGGACCACTCAGAGGGCCGGCCGATGAAGGTAAGAGAGCAAAGGAAACACAGTTTCAATGAAAAGAGCAGCAGGAAGCTCAGCTCTGAGTTGTTGGCTTTCACAATGGGTGTGTCCTTCTTTATAAAGAACAGCACAGCCACAAATGCAGTTATGCATGCTCCAAATATGGAAAAAATTACAAGTATGATCCCCATAATTTCTTGAAAGGATAGAAATTCAACCACCTTTAAAACACATTGATCTCTTTTAACATTAGACCAGTATTCTTCCAGACACAGAATGCAGTCGTTAGAATCTGTAAGAAAACAATGAGTATTATTATTATCATTATTAAAACCCTTGTACAGCTATGCATGTACATTACAATGAGCAGATGTACCACAATAGAAAATGCACAACTTTGAAATGTTTGGTGTAAACCTGTTTCAAGCTGACTCTGAATTACCTGTAATATTGCTGATTTCTCCCTCAGCACAGGGCACACAGTCATAGCAGCAGACAGGCCTTCCTCTCTGCACAGCCTTCCGGGTGCCTGGGGGACAGCTCTCACTGCACACTGACCTGGGTTTCTGTGCATGATGTACAAGATTTTTCTACTCTTAAGGTCAAAGCACCAAAGGACAATATGATTTGTAAATCATTTATAATAATTACTTACAATATATCTTTCCACAGTACAGTCATCCCTCATATGTGTGTGATTTCTTTTTCTGTTATAGTTTTATTTATGTACGCCGCTAAGCATTTTACAGTCTGGAAAAGGAAGAATTGTGCATATATCTACTAATATTCAGTTTCTTTTGTTCAGTGAGTTGCACTCTTAGCTATCACATAATGCTTTATCACAATCAATGCTGAAAGATGAATGCAGGTGTCTGTGCTGTTATCAGACCTCTGCATGTAGTGCATGAACACTTGCCTGTGTTTGCCCACCTGCCCAAACTATACTAGCAGCACTCATCACAAATTGCTGCCCAGATTGTAAAGAAGCATCATAGTAGCCGACCACTCTGAACTCTACTGCACCATCAGGACCAAGCTGCCAGTTCACCACCTCATATCTGGCTATTGGGTCCCCATTACTGTCAAAAGAGACTTTCTCCCCAGTTTCCAAAGTGAAATTTACTTTTTTCAGAGCCCTAAGTACCTGTAGAGAAACAAGGATTTTAGCCAAAAGAAATGCTTGCTTGGCTTTGTTCATAGTGGAGGTTTTAATAACTATGTAAGACAGAGTGATTGAGTTACCTGCCAGGGCTCTGTATTCACACGGTTTGTACAGCCTTGATGGGGTGTACATGCCAGCAGGTCATGTAGAGAATGAGCAACAGCGTATACTGCTTTGTAAACATTGTTGGAGATTCTCAGCTCTGATACATCAGTGTATGCATTTTCCAGTTTAATCAAGCTCTCAGATCCAGTGCAGAGGGTAACGTGAGGCTTTTCATCTTCATTTCTGAGGTTACACTGAAAAGCAGCTTCCCAAAAGTCTGTAACATCAGTGTTATTTGGGTAATTGGATGGCTGAAGTTTTAATAGAAATTCTTGCAAGCCATTTATTTTGCCTTGGGTGATAGCAAAGCCAATAGATCCTCCCAGTGTTCTGAAACTGCTTGGTGATGCTATACTGCTTGCTGTTATCCAGCCTTCACTGCCAACCATTTGCAAACCAGTAATATTCTGAAAGGCCAGCTGCTCTAATAGTGTGCTCATTTCATTTTGAGCAAGGAATGCTACTATTACCCGTGCAGAACCTCTTTTGATAACATCTACAACCTTCTGTAATTTCTCAGGTTCTGTGAAGTGAAATTTCTCAGAATACTCAATGCAGATGCCTTCCTGCTGAGCAGCTTTTATAAATGTTGCCATTCCGTTGTTGCCATAGTCACTGTCACCTCTTACTGCTCCTATCCAGAACCAGCCGAAGTGCTTCACCAGCTGAGCCAGTGCACTGCTCTGGTAATAGTCACTGGGAATGGTTCTGAAGAATGAGGGGAATCTTTTTCTATTGCTCAGACATGCACATGTTGCAAAGTGACTGATCTGAAAATGTTAATATAAACTATATGAGAACATAACCATAATGAATGTGAGAGAGAGACTGGATATCATATAATTGATACAATAGAAACAAAACTGCTTTTTTAACCAGAGAACATTATTTTGTGTTTGGCATGATCAATTGATATAAGCAGATGGGACAACTATGTTTATTATAGAATCATTGTAGACTTTAATTTTTTCACATTTCCCATAATCACTGGTCTTTACCATTACATTTTCACAGTAGAAAACCCCTACTTAGAAGACCAAAACATACTTGCCATGACTATTATCATTTGACATACATATCAGTTAATTAATAACTGTTTGGGAATAGGAGTAAAGGAACTCTTACCAGTGGAATCTGAAATAATCCAACAGTTGCTGCAATGGCAATGGCATTAGTAGAAATGGATGCCCCAATAATGGCCTGCACTACTGCTGGTGTGGAACATGATGTGTCAGACAATGTATCCTCATAACCGTTCATCATAGTCATGGCTGCTCTTGTAGCGAATATTGGAGAGGCACAGGAATCGTGTATCTTATATCCAAGAGTTACACCTGGGAGGATGTCAGTTCTGTTGTTTATTTCTTCAGTGGCAAAGATCATGGTCTGGGCCAACTGGAAATCTCTGAAATGCACTCTGGAAATGACACACTTTATTATTGCTTGACAGGCTAAGCATGTGGAGGGTAATTTACAAAGACTATTCAGTAGATAAGAGTTTTACACATGATTTGAATATTATTGTTATATTATTAATTTTTTTTTCTGTCAGAATTATTACTGATTTTACCGTCAGTTTAATTTGAATCGCAGCAAAAATGTATTGTCAAATAACAACTATTACAAAGAATAACTAAATGTTAATTAATAATTAATCTCACCGTGAACACTTCAGGTGCCCAGGTTTGGTGTCAAATTTGATGGTTAGTTCCCTGGGAATTTGGTGCATGGCGAAGACCCCGCCAATGTTGATGTCTCCATGTTGATAGAAGCTGGGCTTGGCTGCCCTCCCCAGTATTCTGCATGGTGGGGTCTGTGCTGCAGCCCAGAGGACTGTTAGTGCCAGCAGAATGATCTGCAGATCCATCCCACTACACATCTCAGATCCAGCTCTGTGTACCTGGTTTAAATACAGCAGTTTTAATTCTCCATCGATCTGTGATTCCCAAAGGCATGCCTGAGTCCCTGGATAAGCAGGCTGAGGTGAAGCAAATTGCAAAAGCATCAGAAAGAGTAAATCACTATTTGAAGACACTGCAATTTTTTAAAAACTCTTTTCAGTTTAGTTATCTACTGTGGAGGCCAGTGTTGTCTGTTATCTTTGAATAGTATGTTTGGGTGTTGAGCCTTATTTGGCATTACAAATGGACAAATATTTTGAAATGCTTATGTCTAGCCTGTGCTTGACACTTCAACAAAATGGCTCAGAATCATTGTGGCTTTTAGTTTTTACCATGTAGGCCTACAAGTTCAAACATTTTACTTATACTTTATTTGAAATCACCATTATAATCATAATGGAATGGCAGCACACAAAATTGCATTTAATCACTGAGCAGTGTGGTATATTTAGCAGTACATAGTTATTTATGTTATTATGTTATGGAAGGTTGGAGGGTTGGAGGCTATCCCAGCTTAGGTGAGAGGCATACACCCTGGATAGGCCGCTAATCTATCGCAGGGCAGGGACACACACCATTCGCTCACGCTCATAACTGTGAGAAATTTAGTGTCTCCAATTAGACTCCAAAGACATCACCTGTGGAGATAAGGGGGTGAAATTATGACAAAATGGCTTTTCCTGCCATGTCATAATTTCATTTCCTCGGTAGCTATTTAATGACAGGACTGCTCCACCAAATTTACTTTGGTGGCATTTTCTGACCTCTAGTCTAAAACTGAAAGAATTTGACTCTTGAGGCAACCGGTAAGAAATAAAGAGGGGAGTATAATTATGGGTTAATGACATGCTACTCTGTATTACGTGGTTAGTTTGTTTAATCAGTCTTATAAAATGAAGTGTTTTAACAATGTGAAACAACAAGTTCATTACTATTCCAGACCAACATACGCATAGTGAAACAAACACAACATCAGGTATTACAAGTTTTACGCTATCCTATGGTTTTATGTAAAGTGTTAAATAAAATATGTTTCAAAATTTAACAGCAATAAAAGGGGAGGCCAGTCCTTTGTGATGTGTCAGCTGTTCCAAGTTTTGTGGCAGGTGCACAGGACAACTTTGGATGTACACCGATCTTCCACTTGGCAGATATCGGAGGGAAAGTATGTAGATTGTAGAAGGAATTGAAGTATATAAAAGGAATTTTAGCCCACTATTCTTTGCAGAAATGTTTTAATTCAGACGAATTGGTAGGGTTTTGAGCATGAATTGCCTGCTGCCACAGCATCTCTATTGGGTTCAATTCAGGACTCTGGCTAGGTCATTCCAAAACTTTATTTTTTTTTCTTTTCAGCCATTCAGGTGTGGACTTACTTTTGTGTTGTGGATTATTGTTTTGCTGCATAACCCAGTTTCATTTCAGCTTCCACTCATGGACATATGACCAGACATTCTCCTAAAGAATGTTCTGGTACCCTAACCATGGAGTGCTTGATGAAGTACTTCCAAGTTTCCATCAAGTGAACATGGGTTAGTGAACATCCTTCCTTTTATTTATATATCTTGTGAATGTTATGTAAGGTACGACATAATGCATTCTTATTTCACAGGTGGTTCTGTAGTCTAGTACCCTGCACAGTTTTCTTGGCTATAAAATGGTACAGGCAATCACTGAGCTTTCACATCTGTTTTACCCATTATATGTTTTCTTGTATTTTGCTCAGGTCTGAATAATATTATATAACATTTTGGAAGAAAGATACAGAACAGCAAGCCAAAACTAGATGCTAAAATCGCGAAGATCTCCACAGCTACAGTGAACTTCCCAGGTGAGCTGACATAAGCTGGTATAAAAGTGATCCAGACTGCACAGAATATGAGCATGCTGAATGTGATGAATTTGGCTTCATTGAAGTTGTCAGGCAACTTACGAGCCAGAAAAGCTAAAACAAAGCACAGTAGAGAGAGGAGTCCAATATAACCCAGTACAGCCCAGAACCCCACTGCTGATCCTACATCACATTCTAGAATGATCTTTTCTTTGTAGTGCTTCATGTTCTTGTTGGGGAATGGAGGGGATATTGTTAACCAAAGCACACAAATAAGGACCTGTATGATAGTGAAAGCAAGAACACTCAGTCTCTGCTGCAGAGGCCCAAACCACTTCATCACATTACTGCCTGGAAGCGTAGCCCTGAAGGCCATTAACACCACTATTGTTTTTCCCAAAACACAAGAGATGCAGAGGACAAAGGTGATCCCAAACGCAGTGTGGCGCAGCATACAGGACCACTTAGAGGGCCGGCCGATGAAGGTAAGAGAGCAAAGGAAACACAGTTTCAATGAAAAGAGCAGCAGGAAGCTCAACTCTGAGTTGTTGGCTTTCACAATGGGCGTATCCTTTTTTAAGAAGAACAGCACAGCCACAAATGCAGTAACACTTGTTCCAAATATAGAAAAAATTACAAGCACTATTCCCATAATTTCTTCAAAGGACAAAAATTCGACAATCTTTAAAATACATTGATCTCTTTTTGCATTAGACCAGTATTCTTCCGAGCACTGAATACAGTCATTAGAATCTGTAAAAAAATAATGAATATCAGTATTAGAACCCTATTACAGCTATGGCTGTACAGTATAATGAGTACAGTGCAAAATGATACATAAAGAGCAATATTCTATATAGGCTGGTTAGAGTTGACTACCTGTGACATTGCTGATTTCTCCCTCAGCACAGGGCACACAGTCATAGCAGCAGACAGGCCTTCCTCTCTGCACAGCCTTCCGGGTGCCTGGGGGACAGCTCTCACTGCACACTGACCTGGGTTTCTGTACAACAGGTTTAAACTCTTGACTCAAAGCACCCATGGACAATGTGATGTGTAAGTACATAATAATTATTTGCAGTACTTTATCATACAGAAGATCAAATACATGGTGCAGATTATTATCACACACAAAGGTAATTCAGGACTTACACAGTATAGACTGCCTTCATGCATGTGTGAAATTTCTTTTTTCTGTTGTAGATTTATTAACATTTGGAGCTAACATTTTACATATTTTCATGTCCCAGGCTCATATGGAATTGCTTCAGATTTGTGAACTGTCATTTAATGCTTTATCTCAATCAGTGCTAAATGCTGCATAATGGTATCATACAAGTATTTAGCTCAAAGTGCATGAACACTTGCCTGTGTTTGCCCATCTGCCCAAACCATACTAACAGGTCTCATCACAAACTGCTGCCCAGATGGAAAAGAAGCATCATAGTAGCCGACCACTCTGAACTTTACTGCACCATCAGGACCCAGCTGCCAGTTCACCACCTCATATCTGGCTATTGGATCTCCATTACTGTCAAAGAAGACATTCTCTCCAGTTTCCAAAGTGAAATTGACTTTTTTCAGAGCCCTAAGAAGCTGTAAAGAAACAATTATTTCAGTCAAAAGAAATGCTTTCTTGGCTTTGTTCATAATGGGAATTTTATTAAGTATATAAGAAGAGCATATAGAGTTACCTGCCAGGATTCTGTTTTCACACTGTTTGTACAGCCTTGGTGGACTGTACATGCCAGCAGGTCATGTAGAGAATGAGCAACAGCGTATACTGCTTTGTAGACATTGTTGGGGATTCTCAGCTCTGATACGTCAGTGTATTCATTTTCCACTTCAGTCAAGCTCTCAGATCCAGTGCAGGGTTTAATGGGAGGTAGATTGTTCTCACTTATTAGGGAACAGTGAAACATATCTTCCCAAAAGTCTATAACCGCAAGATTTCCTGGTTTTTGTGAGGGGTGAAGTTTTAATAGAAATTCTTTGAGACCATTTATTTTGCCTTTGTTTACAGCAAATCCAATAGATCCTCCCAGTATTCTGAAACTTGTAGGTGTCACTAGACGGCTTGCTGTTATCCAGCCTTCACTGCCAACCATTTGGAGACCAGTAATATTCTGAAGGGTCAGCTGTTCCAATAACTTGTTCATTTCAACTGGACCAAGAAATGCTAAAATGACCTTTGCAGTACTTCTTTTGATAACATCTACAACCTTCAGTAATTTCTCTGGTTCTGTTATGTGAAATTTCTCTGAATACTCAATACAGATGCCTTCCTGCTGAGCAGCTTTTATAAATGTTGCCATCCCATTGTTGCCATAGTCACTGTCACCTCTTACTGCTCCTATCCAGGTCCAGCCAAAGTGTTTCACCAGCTGAGCCAGTGCTCTGCTCTGGTAATAGTCACTGGGAATGGTTCTGAAGAATGAGGGGAATTCTTTTCTGTTGCTCAGACATGCACATGTTGAAAAGTGACTGATCTGAAAACAAAATGGACAAAGTTACATTTAGCCGAGTTTAAATGTAAGAACATACACTATAGTTCAGTTCATTAAAGCAGCCACTGAATCACCAGCACAAAGGTTTTTTTTTACCATTATATTCTGATAGATATGTGGAACTTGCAGCTGCCATTTTGCGAAAGCATGTTTGTGAAGGCATGATATTGTGCCTTCACGGTACTACTGTATGCGGGATGCAAAGAAATTGTGTCTATATTGTTGTGCAGTCAAAAAAAGAACCAACTATAAACCACTGTTTATCTCCATCAGTATAGGTGTGTCACATCATATCATCAGTCAAAAAATTAATTTCTGATATTGACTGTGCAGTATTCACAATGCCATGTTGAATCAGAAAATATCTAAACCAAATCTATAGTACATTTACAATAATTACATCATTAAATGCATTCAATACCTTACCAGAAGGATTACTCAGTTGAGATTGTGTGATATAAACATAATCACATTATGTGATTATAATAGTTAAATAGAGAATAATAGTTGAATACGGGGGGAAAAAAAATCAATTATTTTTTCCCATACCAATTTCTGAATGAATTGCTTTGTAGATATAGCTAATGTTATTGTGGACAGTTTTTGTCAAATGATTGACACATCCTTTTATATCATATTATTATTCCTATTTTTGTTGTTGTTGCTCTAATAATAATAATAATAATAAATTGGTTAAATTTCAGCATACTTACAGTAGCTACAGTTAAAATCTGAGGTTTAAACTCCTCAACCACAGAACTGCATTACAACTGAAACAGCAATACGAATCTGTGAAATTATTATTAGCTGTTCCAGTTGTACTGCAATTCTGTGATCTAGGGTTATAAACCTCAATTTTAAACTAAGTAGCTAAGGACACTACTGTTGACCCAGTACTATTTGCAAATGCTCGCCTCTGTCACTAAAAAACACTTATGAAATATTTATGCAGTATTTAGATTTAATTTACAAATTCCCCATCTACAATTTCCTTTGCTTTGTATTATGTAAAAACAGTAAAATAACTCTTACCACTGGAATCTTAAATAATCCAACGTTTGCTGCAATTGCAATGGAGTTTGTCGACATGGACGCCCCAACAATAGCTTGCACTGCTGCTGGTGTGGAGCATGATATGTCGGTCAGTGTTTCCTCATAACCATTCATCAGAGACATGGCTGATCGTATTGAGAACGTTGGGGACAGACAAGAGTCATATATTTTATATCCAAGAGCTACACCTGGGAGGAGGTCAGTTCTGTTGTTTATTTCTTCAATAGCGAAGATCATGGTCTGGGCCACCTGGAATTCTCTGAAATTAACTCTAGACATGATACATGTTGATCATTTATTTAACCCTTGTATTCAGTTTTGTGCAAATTACCTGTTTTAATTATAGCAACAGTGGAAAGGCACTTTAGAGAGATGTATTTAATAACCTGTGACTAAACCAATGTGAATTTTCATCTTGTCTTGTGTTTCTATTTGTTGTTCATCATTTATATTTGTTTTGCGTCTTTTTTGAATATAATATGATGAAAATTTAGAAGGTCAGTTCAAATAAATATCAACTTCACTTCATGGAAACTTTGTTTCATTTAGATTTTTCACAGATAAACATTATTCATTCATGCCTTCATTACAGTTGATTATTAATATATAAATTACATTTTTATCACAAATGAATAACATTTTCACAGTTAATTGTGATTTAACAGGGGTAAATGGCAACCACAAACCATATAAATTATTTATATTGTTTGGAATAGAGATAAAGATAAAATATATTTCTTTTTGTTTTGCATATTTTTTCTTTATTTGCTTTAAAATTTCAATAGTCTACTATGTATATTTTACTCAGGCTACCAGCTTCACATGTGCTAATAAGGAAATAAAACACAAGGGTTAATTGTCATTTTAATACTGCAGAAGGCACATGAATCCTTAAAATAAAATTTTTACTTACTTTTCAAAAGGCTGGTATTTGTTTCATTAGGAGGACAATATAGAGGGGGGGGGACTCTTAATCTGAATATTGAGCATGAACATAAATAATGAACAAGCACCATACCTTCAAATTACAACCATTACAAACAGGCATTTAATACTAAATTTGAATTCATCTTACCGTACACATTTCATTGGCCCTGGTGTCCTTGTGAATTGCATGCTCATTGTTGTGGTTTCACTGTGCAGGTCGAAGACCCCACCGATGTTGATTTCTCCATGTTGATAGAAGCTGGGCTTGGCTGCTCTCCCCAGTATTCTGCATGGTGGAGTCTGTGCTGCAGCCCAGAGGACTGTCTGTGCCAGCAGAATGATCTGCAGTGCCATCCCACTGCACATCTTACATCCAGCACTGCTGTGTACCTGGTTTAAATACAGCAGTTTTAATTCTCCATCGATCTGTGATTCTCAAAGGCATGTCTGAGTCCCAGGATAAGGAAGGTGGGGAGAAAATGCATTAACAGTGAAGGCATACCCTAGGTAAACACAATTCTAAGGATATCTGAGATCGGCACACAATGCTGTTTTCAATCCAACTAATACATTTTGGGGGACAGACAGTGCTTTTCTGAGCCATCCTTTATGTGTGCAAGGATGTAATAATATTGGGATTTTTTTCTTTTATTTTGGGAATTCCAAGTGAACCAATGCAATTTTTTGTTAAAATCTACATGTAACTAATATTGTTATTGATATTTCACATGCATTTTACTGATGTGTTTCCTTGTGTTTTACTCAGGCTGAAAGCAAGAACACCATATCTCTGCTGGGGAGGCCCAAACCACTTCATCACATTACTGCCTAGAAGTGTAGCCCTGAAGGCCATTAACACCACTATTGTTTTCCCCAGAACACAAGAGATGCAGAGGACAAAGGTACAAGATTACTCAGAGGGCCAACCTATGAAGGTAAGAGAGCAAAGGAAATGCAGTTTCCACCTCATATCTGGCTATTGGGTCTCCATTACTGTCAAGGGAGACTTTCTTTCCAGTTTCCAAAGTAACAACCACCTTTAGCAGAAAAAACTGCAACCAAATGCTTTCTGTAATTTAATATCAGTCTTTCCCATCACTGTGAAGGAATTTTAGCCAATATTCTTTGCAGAACTGTTTTAATTCAAACAAATTGGTAGGTTTTCAAGCATGAACTGCTTGCCTCAGGTCCTGCCACAGCATCTCTATTAGGTTCAAGTCAGACCAAAACTTTAATTTTGTTACTTTTCAGCCATTCAGACGTGGATTTGCTTTTTTTGTGGATCATTGTGTTGCTGCATAACCCAATTACACTTCAGCTTCAGCTCATGGACAGATGACCCATACATTCTCCTTAAGAATGTTTTGGTACAGAGCAGAACTCATAGTTCATCAATAATAGAAAGTCATCCAGGTCTCGAGACTGCCAAGCGTCCCTACACCACCAAACTACCACCATTTTTAATGCTGGTATGTTGTTCATACTGTGAAATGCTATATTTGCTTTACACCAGACATAATGGGACCCGTGTCTTCCAAAACGTCCTGAGAACATTATCCCTAAAGGCATGGGGATCATTCAGGCACTTTTTTGCAAATGTGATACGCATTGATGTTTCCTTTGGTTAGCAGTGGTTTCCGACTTGCTACACTCTCATGAATTCAATTTTCCCCACTGTTCCAAGTGTTATCCATTTGGAGATAATGGCTGTCACCGTGGTTTGGTGGAGTCCCAGAGCCTTAGAAATGGCTTTGTAACCCTTTCCAGACTGTTATATTTCAAATCCCTTTAGGTATTTCCTTTGTGGTGACTACTCCACTGTGATGTTATATGGCTGGCTGCAATCAATCTGGGCTGTGATCAGTCAGCTGAATTTAATCAATTGCATTTGGTTAATTTGTTGATTTAGTAATTAAAGTGTAAATCCCCTTTTTATGAAATGAACAAAATAATTTTTAAAAATGTGTTTTGTGTTTACTCATTTTCCCTTTGTCAAATTACATTTTATTAAAAATCTAACACCATTCATTATAACAAAAATGCTGTAATCTGGAAGGAGGCACTTCTTAATGTCAACTTTCTGATTGTTTTTTCTGTGTCTACTCTCTGAATTTCTTATTTGTTCCAAGAAGAAATAACATAGCATGATGAAGTTTGGCTTTGTTCACGCTAACATCAAAACAGAACATTTGTGTAAATGCTACGAATTGTTGAGCCATAAATTTGCCAGAGCAACTTTCCCGGAATGCTAACTGGTTGTCATTCACACATGACCCATAAACACTAAAATTCTAGAACATGTCCGAGTAAGGCTGTATGTGAAAAGGGCTCATAAGAACCACACAGCCTGTCATGCCACTCAAATAGTTTTTATTTTAACATAACAAATCATTGTACAGATTTTCTAGCACTATCTTGCATATTGCTGAATATAACCAGGTACTGGAGATGCAGGGGCCTGGTCACATATCACAATTCATTTCTGTTAGAAGCACTGTTCATACCACTGCATATTATAAATGCAATAAATAAAGTATTTTTGGACAGACAATAGAATTAACCAGTAATTGTATTGAAGAATGAGTCAACCAACTAAACCATGGAGTGCTTTGTGAAGTACTTCAGAGTTTACATCAAGAGAACATGAGTTAATAAACATCCTTCCTTTCATTTATATATCTTGTGAACATTATGTAAGGCAAGACATATTGCATTCTCATTCCACAGGTGGCTCTATAGTCCAGTACCCTGCACAGTTCTCTTGGCTATAAAATGGTGCAGGCAATCACTGAGATTTAACATCTGTTTTACCCATTAATCATATCACAATTAATTTCTTTTAGATTTATATGCATACGTGACCTGTTTGACCAGGTTTTATGCATCCAGTTTGAGAAATGTATAATGATACAGCTAAAAACATATTTGAATTGTGTCAGTATTCACAACAATAAATTTTCATATTATGCATGCAATAGAAAAACGTTATTTGCCACAATAGGATAAACCAGTTGTGAGAGTAGTTCAAAACCAGTCAGCCAACTAAGCCACAGAGTGCTTGGTGAACATCTTGTGGTCTATCGTCAAGTTAACAGAGGTTTACCAACATCATTTCTTTCATTTATATATCTTAGGAACTTTATGTAAAGAAAGACATAATTTCCTTCTTATTTCACAGTTTGTGGCTCTGTGGTCCAGTACACTAAAAAATTCTCATAGGGACAAATTGGTTTGGTAAATCATTGAGATTTCACATCTGTCTTACCCATTATATGCTTTCTCGTATTTTGCTCAGGTCTGAATAATATTATATAACATTTTGGAAGAAATATACAGAACAGCAAGCCAAAACTAGATGCTAAAATTGCAAAGATCTCCACAGCTACAGTGAACTTTCCAGGTGAGCTGACGTAAGCTGGTATAAAGGTGATCCAGACTGCACAGAATATGAGCATGCTGAATGTGATGAATTTGGCTTCATTGAAGTTATCAGGCAACTTACGTGCCAGAAAAGCTAAAACAAAGCACAATATAGAGAGGAGCCCAATATAACCCAGTACAGCCCAGAACCCCACTGCTGATCCGACATCACATTCTAGAATGATCTTTTCTTTGTAGTGCTTCATGTTCTTGCTGGGGAATGGAGGGGATATTGTTAACCAAAGCACACAAATAAGGACCTGTATGAGAGTGAAAGCAAGAACACTCATTCTCTGCTGCAGAGGCCCAAACCACTTCATCACATTACTGCCTGGAAGTGTAGCCCGGAAGGCCATTAACACCACTATTGTTTTTCCCAGAACACAGGAGATGCAGAGGACAAAGGTGATCCCAAACGCAGTGTGGCGCAGCATACAGGACCACTCAGAGGGCCGACCGATGAAGGTAAGAGAGCAAAGGAAACAGAGTTTCAATGAAAAGAGCAGCAAGAAACTCAACTCAGAGTTGTTGGCTTTCACAATGGGTGTGTCTTTCTTTTTAAAGAACAGCAGAGCCACAAATGCTGTAACACATGCTCCAAATATGGAAAAAACAACAAGCACAATCCCCATAATTTCTTGAAAAGACAGAAATTCGACAACCTTTGAAACACATTTATCTCTTCTATCATTAGACCAGTATTCTTCCAAACACTGAATACAGTCATTAGCATCTGTAAGAAAACAATACATACTAGTATTATTATCATTGCAGTTATTCCTGTACAATCTAATGAGCAGATGCAACACAATGCACAACTTAGAAATGTTCTGCTTAGACTGGTTACAGTTGACTGAATTACCTGTAATGCTGCTGATTTCTCCCTCAGCACAGGGCACACAGTCATAGCAGCAGACAGGCCTTCCTCTCTGCACAGCCTTCCGGGTGCCTGGGGAACAGCTCTCACTGCACACTGACCTGGGTTTCTGTGAAATGTTTCAAATCTTAAATTCAAAGCACCCATGGACAATGTGATGTGTGAAAACTTTATAATAATTATTTCCACACAAACGTATGATAATTGAGGACTTCCCACAGTAGTGTTACCTCATACGTGTGATTTGTTTCTGTGTTGTAGTTTTGTTTATGTATTCCACTAGCATTTTACATTCTGGTAAATTAAGAATTGTGAGAAATATATTTTGAAGCATTTTCAGTTTCTACTCTTTAGTGAGTTGGACTATGAGTTAGTTATTACATAATGCTTTATCTCATTCAATGCAGAAAGATGAATACAGGTTTCTGTGATGTTGACAGACCACCTTTTCATGTAGTGGATAAGCACTTACCTCTTTTTTCCCACCTGCCCAAACTATACTAGCAGCACTCATCACAAACTGCTGCCCAGATGGTAAAGAAGCATCATAGTAGCCAACCCCTATGAACTTTACTGCACCATCAGGACCAAGCTGCCAGTTCACCACCTCATATCTGGCTACCGGATCTCCATTACTGTCAAAAGTGACTTTCTCTCCAGTTCCCAAAGTGAAATTAACTTTTTCCAGAGCCCTAAGTACCTGTATAGAAACAAGGATTTCAGCCAAGAGAAATGCTTGCTTGGCTTTGCTCATAATGAGAATTTTATTAACTATATAAGACGGGCTGATTGAATTACCTGCCAGGGTTCTGTTTTCACGCTGTTTGTACAGCCTTGATGGGGTGTACATGCCAGCAGGTCATGTAGAGAATGAGCAACAGCGTATACTGCTTTGTAAACATTGTTGGAGAGTCTCAGCTCAGATACATCCGTGTATTCATTTTCCAGTTGAATCAAGCTCTCAGATCCAGTGCATGGAACTATGTGAGGCTTGTCATCTCCATTTCTTAGATAACACTGAAAAGCGGCTTCCCAAAAGTCTGCGATAAAGGTATTATTTGGGTAGTGGGATGGGTGAAGTTTTAATATAAATTCTTTGAAGCCATTTATTTTGCCTTTGGTGACGGCAAAGCCGATAGATCCTCCCAGTGTTCTGAAACCGCTTGGTGACGCTAGACTGTTTGCTGTTATCCAGCTTTCACTGCCAACCATTTGGAGACCAGTAATATTCTGAAAGGTCAGCTGCTCCAATAATTTGATCATTCCATTCTCACCAAGAAATGCTACAATTACTTTTGCAGTACCTTTTCTGATAACATCTACAACCTTCAGTAGTTTCTCTGGTTCTGTTAAGCGGAATTTTTCAGAATACTCAATGCAAATTCCTTCTTGTTGAGCAGCTTCCATAAATATAGCCATCCCATTGTTGCCATAGTCATTGTCATCTCTCACTGCTCCTATCCAGGTCCAGCCAAAGTGCTTCACCAGCTGAGCCAGTGCCCTGCTCTGGTAATAATCACTGGGAATGGTTCTGAAGAATGTGGGGAACTTTTTTCTATTGCTCAGACATGCACATGTTGAAAAGTGACTGATCTGAAAGAAATAATATAAAATAAAGGGTAACATATATGGTTACTTAAAGCATATGAAAACCATAACCATAATATATCATTATTTTTAGTTATAATTGAAGTTAACACAATCTTTATATGTGGTGTGTTTAAGTGTGTTATGAAAGAGATCGCTGGCCAGCTCAGTAATTGCAAAAGGCCTGGTAGACCAAGGAAGGCCTCTACAGTTAATGACTGAAGAATTTTCACCATAATTAAAAATCCTAAAATGCCTGTCTGACAGATCAGAAACACTCTTCAAGAGGCAAGCGTGGATGTTTCAGTTACTACTGTCCACAGAAGACTTCACAAGCAAAACTACAGAGGCTACACTGCAAGATGCAAACCACTAGTTAGCTGCAAAAACAGGATGGCCAGGTTACAGTTAGCTAGGAAGTACCTAAAAGAGCCTGCAGAGTTCATTAAAAAAAGAAAGAAAAAAGATGTGGACAGATGAGACCAACATTCAATTGTATCCAAACAGATTAATTCCAAACAGTTGATTTTGATAAGTCTATGTCTGACTTTTTTCATATTTTTCAGCTTCTTAATGGCTTCATTGACTTTCATTGGCACGACTCTGGTCCTTATGTTTACACACAACAATAACTGACTCCAAAGGCAATCACAGGCCTACAATCAAGACTATGCAGTATATTGAAAGTTGTCTTATACTTGCAGTAGAGAAGCAATCGGATACACCTGTGAAACCATTTGTCACAAACATGGCACCCTGAAATGGAGGGGCTATGTATCAACAGTGCTGTTGTTTCTACATTTTTAATACCAAAATGTATATAAATGTCCTTACTCCATAATGTTTGGGACAAAGCCATATATTTTCTTGATTTTGATTTGTAAAACTTTTTAGATTTGTATATATGAGATATATATGAGTACAATGTATGCATATATATATATATATAAGGAATAAACCATGATGTGCTGTCCCATTATTGGAAAATAATGAACAATGTAAGACGGGGGTGGTGATGCGGCTGAGGCAAAGCTGAGGGTCGCTTTTCCAATAACGGGACAGCCCGGAGGGCAGGGTTCATACACTTTTTCACCAATGATTTTCAATGACTTTTCCATGACTTCTCCACAACCTTTAACTGAATTTCCATGACCAAAACAAATGACTTTATCTCAGCGGGACGATTTAAAATTATTTATTGTAACACTCAGTAAAATTAGGTCTGCATATGAAACATATGGTGCCTCTCTAAACCAAATAAACACCAGACAGACACACTTAGATACAGTCTCTCATATTTTAATTCGAATAGTTTAACATGTTTGTCAATGTCTCAAACAGGGCTCGAAATTGCGACCATTTTGGTCGCATATGCGAGTGCAAATAATTGTTTTGGTGCGACCTTTTTTTTTTTTTTTTTTTCTTTTTCCAGTCGAACGTCTCTCTCTCTGTACATTCACTAGTTAGTACACTCAGTATGTGCCTTGTGAGCTGACGGTGACTCTTCTAACCAATCGTGAGCTTGACATTCTTACCTTTAATGCTGATTTTAAATTGGTTAATATTAGCCTTCAATCACTCCCTTTCGCTGCACTCCACTGTCACGTGACACAGAGAGCTAACGTGTTAACTAATGTTACCTGAAGACAAAAGTTTATGTTCAATTTATTAGCGTTATCGAAAGCTGAAAACTTGAAGCCAACATTTTTTTTGAAACGTTAACGTAGTGTTTTGTGTAGTGACCCGGTTGAAACAGCTAATTTCTCCGATGCAGTTTACTGGCGGTTGATTTAATTAGCGGTATTAATGTGACGTGAAGCGCCTTGTCGTTTGAATGCATAACACGCAATTCCTTGAAGAGTCGACACATTTTAGGCATGACAGTTTAACTGTTACTTGTAAACTGTACTGTTATATTGTCGTTTTTTATCAATAAAAAAACTATTGCATATATTGTTGGTGCTCCTTACATTTTGGTGGGTGCTCCTAACTTTTTGAAGTTGGGAGCACCAGTGCTACCAAGTTAAAAAGTTAATTTCGAGCCCTGATAAATTATTGAAGCTGCACTTCCCAGGCATATTGTCGGCACAGTAGGGCCTACGTTTACTAACTGCTACATTAGCAGAAGCGTACCTGTTGGGAGTGCCTGTAAACAGACTGAGCCAGACCGAATTAACTTCTCACACCACCAAAATACCGCAAAGGTTACGTGCCAATTAACGTTTTATTACTATACATACTATTTTTATGATTGGATTAATTAGTAATTATATTTTATGCAACTTTAGCTATATTTCCATTACTTTTCCAAAAAATATTATTTTCCATAACTTTTCCAGGGCCTGGAAATTGCATTTTAAATTTCAATGACTTTTCCAGGTTTTTCATGACCGTACGAACCCTGGGAGGGGTTTATTCCACTTACACAATGGGTTACCAACAATGACTATATATGGTTACTGTAATATTTATTGTTTTTTATCGACTTAATCAGCTGAAAGTGAAATATTCTTCCGCGGCTGTTTGGGCATATTATTTTACCGTTGTCAAGCAAAACTGTGGATGGTAGTTCTATTTGGGCCATTGTTATTCAAAAACTTTGGTTGGTAGTTCTATTTGCACTGTTGTTAAGCAAAAACCTCTGGTTGTTAATTCTATGAAAACAAGGATTCCATCAAGAAAAATAGTTCCTTCTCGTTTTTTACAATGCAATTAGCACCAATTTTGGTCATTTTTTGTCAAAATAAAGGACGATTCCGTATTTTGCTGGATGGTCGGCATTCCTAAATGAACCCAGTAACTAGAACCGTGATTCAACATTGCCATCAATTGCGAAATTGGACATTGAATAGGGGAGGGGACGTAACAACAATTCAAAGCCGAAAGAATAATGTTGCTGTTTTAACTGCTTTAGAATGCTGGATTTTGTAGCGCATAGATTGTAAAACTGTTAAAAGGCCTGAGGTGTCCCTTTACTGAGAAATAATGCCCACCCTTTGGACCAATCAGAATCGAGTATTCAGTCAAGCTGTTGTATATATATATATATATATATATATATATATATGTATATATATATACACACACACACATAAGCCGCGTTTCCACCAAAATTACCCGGAACTTTCAGTCCCAGGAACTACTTTACCAGGAACTAAAAGGTTCCTTCAGCCAATGGTTGTCTGCGTTTCCACCGGGGTCTAAAGTACCGCGAAGATTAGGCAAATTAGCCCACTGACGTTGTCGTCGGTCCATCTGTCATATGATTTCTTCTGTAGCCCCATACTACCACCGAAGTAGCCTACATTATTTTCTAATAACCGGGACAGCCCGGAGGGGTTTATTCCACTTATATACAACGGGTTACCAACAATGACTATATATGGTTACTTTTGTATATTGATTTTCATATATCCTCTCAAACACATTCATTAACAGCAGAAAACATGCACACAATTTGCTGTTTTATTACTTTCTCGTCGTCAATTCCATATAGGCTAATCGCAAAATGACAAGAATAGAACGAAAACTCGGACTTGCGTGAAAATGTAAATTAGTAGTGGTACAGCCACCGTTTGCTTTCCTTCGAAGTTACTGCTAGCCGAGCAGCGAAGTGTGCCCTCCAGATGCGAACCATGCACCATAAATGAGTCCATAGTCTTCCTGGTCTTTTCGTGGAATTGAAAAATGGCAGTAAAATTGAGTAAAATTACGGCAGTCTGAAAAAGCTAAAGGGAAGATTACTAGAATTAACCTGTTATTTTACCCGGATAAAAAGTGCGGAAGGTGATTTCCAGTTTGCTTGTACTGTATCACCAATGTTAATTATGCAGAACTACCGCATACCTCACATAACTGTATCAAACGTTTTGAGTCAATTACAACGGGCTAACAAAGAAAATCCGGAAGAAAATATTCAGCAACCGAATTAATCCGTTTGAATGTTTTGGTAGCCTACGTAATATGCTGTCCCAGCACGAATGCTTAGCATTTTATAAAACGAATACTAAAGCAAGAAAAGAACAGAAGAGCACACGTTATAATTCCAAGACGTTGACAGGCTATAACCAAAAGTAGGCTACTGCGCCGCATAACATACAAGTTTGATTTGAAGTTATTATGAAAATAAATTGGTTTGCCGCTGCATATTTTCAAACATGGCGGGTAATGGCGGAAAATAAATACAACACAAATGCTACGAGTACTCGACCAATCAGAAATGTTCAGCGCTGCAAGCTCCACCCAAAAGGTTCCTGTACTTTCGGAAAGTACTACCCCACGAGCAGGAACGTTTTGGGGGGTAAAACAAAGCCCCCAGAACTAAATTTAGACCCTAGTTCCTGCGGTGGAAACGCACTGAGTTCCTCAAAAGGTTCCTAGTTCCGGGGTATAGTTCCTGCGGTGGAAACGCGGCTATACACACACACAGATGGAACAATTATGTTTATTACTGTATCATTCTAGACTTAATTTTTTTTTATATTTTCCATAATCATTGTTCTTCACCATTACATTTTCACAATAGAAAGCCCCTGCTAAGGAGACCTAAACATACTTCAAGTAAGTATTCTTTACATATGTGAATTACTCTTTGAAAGTACATATAAAGCCTTAAAGGAAATCTTACCAGTGGAATATGAAATAATCCAACAGTTCCTGCAATTGCAATGGCAGTAGTCGAAATGGACGCCCCAATAATAGCCTGTACAACTGCTGGTGTGGAGCATGATATGTCAGTCAGTGTTTCCTCATAACCGTTCATCAGAGCCAAGGCTGCTCTTAGAGAGAATATTGTTGAGACGCAGGAATCATATATCTTATATCCAAGAGATACACCTGGGAGGAGGTCAGTTCTGTTGTTTATTTCTTCAATGGCGAAGATCATGGTCTGGGCCACTTGGAAGCCTTTGAAATGAACTCTAGAAATTATACATCAGAAGATACACAAACCCTTAATTAGAAAAGTTTTAACTCACTTCTGTAATGTATTTGCTACAATATATGGGGACATAGCCTATATTTTTGCTTACTATAAACACTGAACATGCATATAAATATTGAACATGCACCTTACCTTCAAATGATAACCATTACAAACAGGTGTTAAATGCTTTGTCCTAATTCACCTTACCGTACACATTTCATTGGCTCTGGTGTCCTAGTGAATTGCATGTTCATTTTTGTGGTTTCACTGTGAAGGGCGAAGTCCCCGCCGATGTTGATGTCTCCATGTTGATAGAAGCTGGGCTTGGCTGCCCTCCCCAGTATTCTGCATGGTGGGGTCTGTGCTGCAGCCCAGAGGACTGTGTGTGTCAGTAGAACGATCTGCAGATCCATCCCACTACACATCTCAGATCCAGCACTGCTGTGCACCAGGTTTAAATACAGCAGTTTTAATTCTCAATCGATCTGTGATTCTCAAGGGCATGACTGAGTCCCAGGATAAGGAAGGTGGGGAGAAAATGCATTAGCAGTGAAGGCATAGCCAAGGTGAACACAATTCCAGGAATATCTGAGATCTGATTGCTATTTTCAATGTAACACATTCATTTTGGCGGAAACACAGTGCTGTCTATGAGCTATTGTTTGTGTTCATGTTAATATTGTTGCATATTTTGCCAATATTTTTGAGCAAATTTTGAATAGCAGTTTTCTTGTGGTTTTTAAACAATATGTTCAATGGTTCAAAAGTGTTGTGATGAAATGTAAAATAAATCCATATTGTAGCCATGCTAAGTATGGATGTGACATCACCTTCAATGAACCCAGCCCAGCTTATGTAAACAATAAATAGCGCTGATCATTATGGCTGACTTGTTCATAAAATCATAAAAAAGCCAGAATGAAGTTTGCTGGTGATCACCAGGATGAAGACCTAACTTTTGGAGGAGTGTTCTCTGGTCAGATGAAACAAAAATAGAATTGTTTGACCATAATGATCAGTGCTATGTATGGAGGAAAAAGGGTAAGGCTTTTCATCCGAAGAACACCATCCCAACTGTGAAGCATGGGGGTGGCAGCATCATGTTGCAGGGGTGTTTTGATGGAAAAGGAACTGGTGTACTTTAGAAAATTGATGCCATCTTGAGGAAGGAGGATTATCTAGAAATGCTTAAGCAACATCTCAAGACATCAGCTTCCATCAGGACAATGATCCTAAGCATGCCTCCGAAGTTGCAACAAAATGGCTTAAAGACAACGAAGTTATAGTATTGAAGTGGCCATCACAAAGCCCTGACCTGAATCCCATAGAGAACTTGTGGACTGAACTAAAAAGGTTCGAGCAAGGAGGCCCATAAACCTGACTGAGTTACACCAGTTCTGTCAAGAGGAATGGGAAAAAATTCTGGCAAAGTATTGTAAGAAGCTTGTTGAAGGCTACCCCAAGCATTTGATTGAAGCAATGCCACCAAATACTAACAAAGAGTATGTAAGCTTTTGAGCCATAGAAAATCTGGTATAGTACATAAAAGCTGAAATAAATCTGTATCTTAGCAATTATTTTAAAATTATGGCAAATAAAGTAGATACTCTAATTGACTTAACACATGGAATGTATGGTAACATGAAATATGTGGAGTTGTGAAAAATTGAGTTTGAATGTCTTTAGCCTAGGTGTATGTAAACTTTAGGCCTCAACTGTACAGTTATGAGGAAACACTTTTGGACACATCAGGCACCGCACCAGCAGTAGTGCAGGCCATTATTGTGTCATCCTTTTCGACTCCATTGCAATTGCAGAAACTGTTGAATTGTGTTAAATTCCAGTGGTAAGAGTTCCTTTACTCCTTTCTACATACTTCCAAACAGTAACTCACTGATGTTTAACTGAAATAAGAATATATGTCAAGTTCAGTCTGTTTTGGTATCCTAAGCAGGGGTTTTCTATTGTGAAAATGAATGAATGAATTAAAATTTTATTGTAAAAAAACAATATTTATGGGAAATTTGGTAAAGTCTATGATAATACTATTATAAATATTTAGCAGGTGTTTTCCATTGTGGCAGTTATATGATATTCCATTCGCTCTCTCTCTCTATATATATATATATGTATATATATATATATACAATTACTGTGTGTATACACTGTGAGCTCCATAATTCTTGGGACAAAACATTTTTTTCTTGATTTGGCTCGGTACTCAACCATTTTAAATTTGTAATTAAAAAATTCACTGGGTTAAAGTGCAGATTCTCAACTTTTATTGAAGGGTATTTTTATATATTTTGATTTCACCAAACTACAGAACTTTTTATACATAGTCCTCCCATTTCACGGCACCATAATGTTTGGGACAAATGGCTTCACAGGTGTTTCTGATTAGCTGGGGGCTGGTGAGCTCAGCAATCACAAAGGGCCCGGTAACCCAAAGAAGACCTCTACAGTTGATGACCCAGGTATTCTCACCATAATGAAGTTTAACCCTCACACACCTGTCGAACAGATCAGAAACACTGTTTAGGGGGCAGGCGTGAAACTGTCAATGACTACTGTCCGCAGCACACTTCACAAACAGAAATACAGAGGCTACACTGCAAGATGTTTGAACCCATGATGCTATTTATTTATTATTTATTTATTAGAACAATGGTGTCAATGTCCTTTTGCAGCCCTGGAAACATAAAAGAAAATAACTCTACAATAATTCTCATAGTATGACTTCTTCTAATAGTAAGAATAACAATGTGAATAACAATATAGCTACCAATCTGTGTGCAATGGAATATAGCATATTCACAATATTTCCACCAAGCTGTACACCAGCTGATTTCACTAATTAGCTCTCCTTCCCTGATTATCCATTATATCGTGAAATCACTTGGTGCAGTGCTTAATAGAAAAGAAAACCTGCATGTTCTTGGCCTTCACTGGAACCAATTTGGCATCACTGGAATATAGGCTATATTTCCTTTTCACTGTCGCTAACAAGTTTTGACCAACAGTAACTAGCGAGCCAGTCCGCTGGGATTGTGATTATCCCTTATGGATACTAGATGGGGTTTCAAATAACCTATTTCTCATTCAAACAACAAAAATACTGTAGCCTGCAAATGTGGCTCCTGCGTTATCTTTGAAGCATATTCTACTATCCGGAATTTCGAATTTTCTGATCCGACTGATTCCCAAAGGTTCCGGATAGTTGAGGTTTTACTCCAACTCCTTCCAAGCCATCCAGTGCTCATGACACAGTTACTGGTATAAACAGTTACGGCATGAGAATGGCCCTCTGTTTAGAGTCTTGTGCAGTATTGCCACCCCAGATGCGTGTAGATCATGGCCTGTTTCGCACATGGATTATGAACATTGTCATATTATCATTTACAGCAATCTAGTGGCTTTCTAGGACTATCCGGTATTTTACTGGGTCAATAGCACACACCACAGTACCAGTAATAAGAAGCTGTCAAATACTCTTAAATGAAAGAAACCAAAACAGGCTATAGGCACAGGCCCCATAAGGTATGGTTTTGTTAACTGTGGCTTACTAGCCATAGAAAAGCTAGTTAATGTTTACTAAGTAGTTAGCCAATGATACCATTAATAGCCAAGTGATCATTAATGCTAATGTCCTGTCACATACACCTATGCCTTTTGAAACTTTAGTATAACTATGATATTACAGAGTAAACATGTACTGTGTAGCTAGTTAACAAGGTAGGCTGTCATGTAATTGGTGTACATGCTCCATGTAGTTTCTGACTTTTTTCTTTGTTTGCTTTGTAGATTAAATTTTGCATTTTTGATCAGGTAATGTTATGGCTTTATTCACACTAACATCAAAACAGAACATTTGTGTAAATGTTACAACATTTGAGCCATAAATTTTCCAGAACAACTTTTCTGGAATGCTAATTCTCATTCACACATGACTCAGAAACTCTTAAGTAAAGGATAAGACTGCATATGCAGACGGCTTGTAATACAGCCTGTCATGGTTTATTCCACTCAAATAGTTTTTATTGTGATATAACAAATCATTGCACAGTTTGTATTTCAGATTTCCTTCCATATTCAGGCATATTGCTGAATAATCCCCCTGTTGACTATTAAATATATTATTACGTTATAGTTATATTTATGGAATGTTTTACCAGGTTTATGGATCCAGTTTAAGAAATGAATACTGGTACAGTTAAAGGCAAATTTGAATTGTATCAGTATTCATTTCAAGGGTAAGGGCAAAGGTAGTTGAAAAAGAAACTGGCATGTAAGTCACAGAGTGCTCTCTAAAGCTCTTGAGAGACATAATCAATTGATCATTTCTTTCATTTATATATCCTGTGTAAGTTATGTAAGGTATGACATATTGCATTCTTATTTTACAGGTGGCTCTGTGGTCCAGTACCCTACGCAGTTCTCATGGGTATAAAATGGTGGGGGCAATCACTGAGATTTCATATCTTTTTTACCCATTAAATGTCTTCTTGTATTTTGCTCCGGTCTGAATAATATTATATAACATTTTGGGAGAAAGATACAGAACAGTAAGCCAAAACTAGAAGCTAAAATTGCAAAGATCTCCACAGCTACAGTGAACTTTCCAGGTGAGCTGACATAAGCTGGTATGAAGGTGATCCAGACTGCACAGAATATGAGCATGCTGAATGTGATGAATTTGGCTTCATTGAAGTTGTCAGGCAGCTTACGAGCCAGAAAAGCTAAAACAAAGCACAATATAGAGAGGAGCCCAATATAACCCAGTACAGCCCAGAACCCCACTGCTGATCCTACATCACATTCTAGAATGATTTTCTCTGTGAAGCGAGAGTGTGGAACTGGAGGGGCAAGTGCTATCCACAGAGTGCATATCACCACTTGTGGGAGTGTGGAGCCAAACACACTGAACCTCTGTAAGGGCACAGTGCACTGTGACACATTGCTACCTGGAACTGTAGCTTTAAAGGCCATTACCACAACTATAGTCTTTGCTAGGATGCAAGAAATACATAAAGCAAAGGTGATCCCAAACGCAGTGTGGCGCAGCATACAGGACCACTCAGAGGGCCGGCCGATGAAGGTAAGAGAGCAAAGGAAACACAGTTTCAATGAAAAGAGCAGCAGGAAGCTCAGCTCTGAGTTGTTGGCTTTCACAATGGGGGTTTTTTTGAAAAGAAAGAAAATTAGACCAATGCCTGATGTTAAACAAGCACCAGTAACAGAGAACACAGTTAGCACAATTCCCATGGTCTCTCCAAATGAAAGGAACTCCACTTGCTTCAGGACACAATGGCTACGGTCTTCACTTGACCAGTATTCCAGAGGACACTTTGTGCAATCAACAGCATCTGTTATGAAATAATGAGAATATCAGAGTTAGTCTATATGAGCATTGTTTCTTATGTGTGGTTGTAAAAGGAGGGATGATATGAGAATTTTTTTGTTTTGTCTGTTATTTCTTTTTAAGACTTAGCTATATCATTATTTTTTTGATCTCACCAGTGGTGTTGCTGATCTCCCCAGCGGCACACGGGACACAGGAGAAGCAGCAAATGGGTTTCCCTCTAATCACAGCCTGCCGAGTGCCTGGGGGACAACTCTCACTGCACACTGACCTTGGCTTCTGAAACAGAGCCGCACCCTCTCAGTTACTCATTACAATTCAAGTATGCTTTTCAGTTACTGTATTTACGTACTCACCTGGGCCACTGAAACGCAGCTACACATGTGCTTACTTACTTGGTCATTTCATTTGAGCTTTAACAGTGCAGCATCCAGTCACCCAGTGCATGTACTCACTGCAAAGTAACTACTGAGGCAGCGCAGCTCACATACATTATAACTCACACTGAAAGTTGATTGATCACTGAGGATTAAAATAGTAATTATAATGAAAAACAGTCATAGTCCTGTAGTCAAAAATGTGTGTGTGTGTGTGTGTGTGGGGGGGGGGGGGGTGCAGGTCAGGGGTGAGACAGTGGGATAGATTGGAACATACTACTGTTGGAGCGTTCCTGTGTTTTGCTACTATCAGTCTAGAGTCACTTTCATGGTTCTGTACACCCCGCTCTTCTCACTTTTCAGATATGCTGCCCTAGCATAGCGCTCTGGGGCTTTTTCATATTACACTCAGTCTTCTCTGTGCACTATAATAACATGTTCATCTACTTCTTTAACCATCTCCCTTTCTGTTCTCTCCCCTAGGGCTTATAAATAAAGTCTAATTGAATAGAAATTTTCTTGTATTTTCTTTGTATTTTGTACTTACTGTGAAGGGATCACCAGCCCACAAAATTTTGGTGGGATTGATGGAAAACTGCTGTCCACTTGTAAGTGATGCATCATAGTAACCCACAGTCACAAACTCTGTCTTTCCAGCATCATTTTGCTGCCAGTTGACCAGTTCATATTGTGCAGTTGGATCTCCATTGTAGTTGAAGTACACATGATCGCCAGTGCCAGTCGTGAAATTTACACCTTTAAGATAATGTACAACCTGCATCAGTTGGAATACAGAAATGATGTTAGGTAGGTATCTCTTTACCACTGTATGATAAGGTATAGTCTGGTAAATGTCTGGACAGTGCTTAAAACCTTCTCTGGCCCCCTTACCTGGCCAGGTTCGATATCCTTCCTGGCACATGTGTGATTCTCGGGGGTTTCACATGCCAGTAGGTTATGAAGGGAATGGGCCACGGCATACACAGCCTTATACACATTGTTGGAAATCCTGAGCTCTGAGACATCCGTGTACTGGTTGTTTAGCTCAGCCAGTTTCTCTGAGCCTGAGCACATCTTCGTATTGGACAACTGAGGGGAAAACTTGCATCCGAATGCCACCTCCCAGAACTCTCTCAGGAGAGCATTGCTTGGGCTTTTAGAGGGATGGACATTTGTCAAGAAGTTCCGGAGGCCTGGTATTTTAGACTTTTTGATGGTGAAACCAATTGCACTGCTTATGACTGTAGATGCTCTCTGGGAAGCTAGCTGTCTGGCTGTGATCCAGGACTCACTTCCCACCCACTGCAGCCCTGTCACGTTCTGAGTTAAAGCTTCCTCTAATAACACTTCCATCTCCCCCTGGGCCAGGAAGGCCACCAGTACATTTGAAGTGGACCTTTTAATAATTTCAACGACCCTAGCAATCTTTTCTCTTGGATTTGTTCTCGAAATAGCCTCAGAATACTCAATACATACCCCCTCATATTGGGCAGCCTCCAAAAATGTAGCCATCCCATTATTGCCATAGTCATTGTCACTTCTCACTGCTCCTACCCATGTCCAGCCAAAGTGCTTCACCAGCTGAGCCAGTGCTCTGCTCTGGTAATAGTCACTGGGAATGGTTCTGAAGAATGTGGGGAATTCGTTTCTGTTGCTCAAGCATGCGCATGTTGCAAAGTGGCTGATCTGCAGAGGGAAAAAGGTACATTTTCAGTATTATATCATTTTATTGCAGATCCCACATGCTTTTTATTGGTGTGAGAGGAGACATGTTACCACTGGAATGTGGAAAGGGCCAGTAATCCTTGCCATGGCTATGGTTGTGGAGGACTCAGATTCTCCTATAATGGCATGTACTGCAGGACTGCCAGAACACAGCTTTCCCTCCTTTCCCTCCTCTCCATTCATCAGAGCCATAGCTGTCCTCATGGAGGACAGAGTGTATCCACAGCTGTCGTAGATTTTATATCCAATGGATATGTTGGGCAGTAGACTGCTGCTGTTGTTAATCTCTTCAATAGCAAAGATCATGGTCTGAGCAAAACGGAATTCTCTGAGGTTAAGGCTAGACACAAGAAAAGGCTGGTTAATAATAATAACTTAAAAAGGCTCCATTATTATTTGCAATTTAAAAAAATGTAATAAAAGATTCATGTGTGGTTAAAGTGCAGATTCTCAGCTTTTATCAAAGGGTACATTTATACATTTTAGTTTCACCATATAGAAATTACAGCACTTTTTATACATAGACCCCCATTTCAGGGCACCATAATGTTTGGGACAAATGGGCTCAAATGTGTTTCTGATTAGTCTGGTCTGTTCAATTGCTTCCTTAGTGCAGGTATAAGGGAGCATTCAGTACCTATCCTTGATTCTAGGCTTTGTATTGCCTTTGGAGTCTGTTATTGGCATTTGTCAACATGAGGACCAGAGTTGTGCCAATGAAAGTCTAGGAAGCCATTATGAGGCTGAGAAATAAGAAAAAAACTGTCAGAGTTACAGGTCAGTCCTTAGGCTTACCAAAATCAACTGTTTGGTACATCATTGAGAAGAAAGGGAGCACTGATGAGCTCAGTAATCCTAAAGGGCCTGATAGGCTGAAGAAGACAGTTAATGACAAAATAATTCTCACTTTAATGAAGAAAACCAAACACCTATCTGACAGATTAGAAGCACTCTTCAGCAAGCATGGATGTGTCAGTGACTACTGTTTGCAGAAGGCTTCACGAACAAGACTACAAAGGCTGCACTACAAGATGCAAAGCACTAGTAAGCCACAAAAACAGGATTGCCAGTTTACAATTTGCTAAGAAGTGCCTGCAGAGGCCTGGGAAAAGGACTTGCAGATAGATGAGACCAAGGTTCACTTGAAGGAGAGTGATGCCAAGAGCCAGAAAATTGTGGAGGCCAAAGGGAGCTTCCTAAGGTCCAAAGCACCCCCACAACGCCCCTTCATCCTACAGCAAGTCATTCACCCGATCCTAATTCAACTGAACATGTATTTCATATGCTGAAGACAACACTTAAGGCAACTAGCCCCTGAAACAAGCAGAAGCTAAAGATGGCTGCAGTACATGCCTTGCAGTGCATCTGCAGAAAAGATACTCAGCATCTGGTGATGTCTATAGGTCACATAATTTAAGCAGTTATTGTACAGGATATGCAACAAAGTACTAATCATGACTGCTTTCATTTACATAAAATTAATATGCCCCAAACATTATGGTGCCCTGAAATGGGTGGGGGGGGGGGGGGGGGGGGGGGGGGGTGTATAAAAAGTGCAGTAATGGTGAAATCAAAGTGTATAAAATACCCTTAAATAAAATGTGTGAATGTGCAGTTTAATCATGCTGTTTGATTACAAATCTAAAGTTTTGGAGTACAGGGCCAAATCAAGAAAAAAATATACGTCTTTGTCCCAAACATTATGGAGCTCACTGCACATATCTATACAAACACATATACATGTACATAGATATGCTTATATACATATGGAAAATATACAGTAAATGGGTATTCCTTTTACTTATCTTTAAAATTTTATGAATTGGTTATGGTAACAGTTTTGTTATGAATGCATAGTTAATTCTCATAATTAATATAGTTAATTGTCCTTGCAACAAATGCATCAGTTAATTTTCTGAATTTTATGTTAAATATTGCACATTTTATATTTGAAATAGTATTTAAATCTCATCAATTTTATCATTTTTGTCTTCTAGTACTACATTCGCATACATACTCTCGACATTACAGTTTTTTTATTTAATATTTCCATTTAATTGGTTGTAAATAAGTGTAATAATGTTACTATTCATTTTGTTTAATTGATTTAATGTACAGTTTTATATCAAATAAAGTTAATGTTGATTTAATTTGTTCATTAGAAAAAAAAAATACAAAGCAATATGTTTCAAAAGCATGCAAGTAGATGAAAGAGGATCATACCTGGTGCAAGCTGGACGTTCTGGGTCTTTTTTGAAGGAGGGTGCTGACACTGATATTTGGCTGTGTATGGAAAAAGCTCCTCCAATAGTAACATCACCACCCTTGGAAAGTAGGGGGTATTCAGGGCTCCCCAGCATTTGACAAAGATCCTTCTGGTCACTTAAAGCAATGTTGAAAATGAGCCATGCAGCACAGAACAGCATTGCAGAAACGTTAAGGGGTGGTTAACAGTCTTTGTGATAGTCATTGAAAATGGAGACCTTTTTATACTGGGGCACACAGGGTGTGATGTTTTAACTTCTGCAAATCTCCACCAGATGGTCCCACGAGGATGTATTGCTGCTGGATTCAACATATTATGACATTCATTTACAATATTATAACACAACCCCAATAGCTGTCATTACTTTGCACAATATAGCTGTATGGTAGATCATGACCTTTCATTATATTGCACATTGTTACAAGACACTCATAACCTCTTGTTACATTTGGCCTATACAATTTCTCTTTGTAACACTTCAACTTGCATATCATTACACATTACATAAATGCAGGTAATATATATTGATAAACTGCTTGGGGAATTTCTTGGCAAATTTAATTGTAGCATTTTCATGCAAATATCTTGGATAGAGATATGTATAGCAATACTGATATTATTCATTATAATATTGTAGATATGATATTGTATATATATAATATTGATAATATAGATACTGTCTTTGTGAATCCCATTAAATGGGTGCTTTCATGAAAAACCCATACTGCATGAATATGAAGACTGGCAACGAGTGGTTCAGTAAAAAGGGGCAATAACTCGCCTCTATTAGTGAAGCCTTTTACCCCAGTGGCTACTGCGTGAACTGCAATGCCTGGTTGCAAAAAAAACTTGAAACTCCGACCACCCAATGTTAAGTCAATGGGGAAAGCCTAAAAAGAGGCCAATTTTTTTTCTGAGTAAATATAAAATCAAAAAATTTTTTACACAAGAAATGATGGCTTAACTAGTTAATCCCATCCCTTGTAATGTCTCCCCTGGGTCAGATTTTTTAAAATAATTCTGCCAAAATTCCCAAATCTGGGTTAATTTCAGTGCGTGCAATATGGCTTGTCCTACTACCATATGACCATATAAGGATTTCCCCATCCTCGCAGCCAGGCAGACTGCTTCAGCGGCAGGTGTGATGCTGTGTCGTTTTATTCCGATTAGTTAGCCACACACATCTCACCATTTAAAAATCCAAGGTTCAAAAATGTTGTGTGCTGCGTTCAACTGTACTAACCGCTATTCTAAGAATTCCTCTCCCCAGTTCTTTCAGTTCATGCATTTGAGACATTTTCAGATAAACAATGTCAAAACGCGATTTCTGACCATTTCGGGGTTTCAGTTGATTCTCATAAAGTCTCATATTTTATAATTTGTATGTGTTGTTGGTGAAATGAGATTTGTAAGCAGTTTTGAAGCTTCTTTAAGAAGACAAGCTAGGGGGATTTACTTAGCTAGGGGGAGCAAGCTTACTGTCTTGCTATCGATCTATCTGTCTATCTAGCTAACTTGCTAGCTAGTTATCTCGTGATATATCTGTCTAGCTATCTAGAGTTCTGTTATCTATCTGTCTATATAAGTAGCTAGCTAGTAAGCTAGTTAGCTAGTGATCTATTTTATATATTTTTCTATTTAATATCTTAACACTAAACTTATCTTGCACAATTTTTTTGAAATGTAATGACAGTACGGTTCTGTGGTTGCAAGGCCACCCTTGTCCAGACGTGGGCGTGTCTAATTACCATGTAAGGTAGTCGGGGTGGATTTTCCTGTAGTCCTGGACTCCACTCTTTCGCTCCACTGCGCTTGCATTGGTTTCAACGGGAAATGTGGCTGCGCCCTAGTTTGGGCTTCATGCGCCAGTGAGCACTAACCATAGCAAATCAGTGGGTGACGTCATGAAGCACATATTTTTATACGGTCTATGGTCAGTACATACTTTATGGCTCTGCAGATGTATTGATGAATACCCAATGTGCTCATCTAGGCATTTTGCTCATTTGTTATAACATATTATAAGTGGTCATAGCATTACCTAGGGAATGAAAGGCTTCAGTTGTGCTCAGCTGATTGTATGCAAGCACCTTGAGTACCTGCGGACTGGACTGGTCGACTAGACTGAAAAGAAGTAACGTCTAATAGCATTTTGAATGAGCGTCCACAATTGGTGGGGAAAGTTGTGTTAACAGGTTGAGCTCACAGATGCGTTTGGGCATTCAAAATCAAGTCTCACAGAGTTTACTCAGAGTCCACTATGGCCACTCATATGAACTGTTAGTTGAAGTTGAATTAACACTGGAAATTTCACTGTGCAGGCATGGTAATGGTTCCAAAAGATATTTTGTCAACCAAAAGCTTTTGTTAAAAAATATATATTGTTGACTTGCTCTTTTGTGCTGATGTTGCCTGATTTCTGTTTTTTTTTTAAAACAAAAAACATGTAAATGGTTGGTCTTTGATGGACCCAGAAATAATGGTTAAATTTATTTTGAGATTTATATCTACATTGCAAACTGTTAAAGCAGATAATTTTACAAGTACATTTCTGTTGTAAATCCAGCATCTGAAATCATAAATCTACATTTAACCATTATGTATAAGCTATATGAACATTGCCTATCCTGAGTGTAAGCAAACATTTAGTAATATTCAGTGCCATCATTAAAACAGTATAATATTTCTAAATAAGCCAAGACAACAACTAGAGTCAAAACTAAATGGCAGACCTATGAAAACCTCCACAGCACCAATGAACTTTCACATGGTGGTCACATAGGAAGATTCAAAGGGGATCCACACTGAACAGAATGATGAATTAAGATCGAGGACTTCTCAGGCATTCTTGCAGGCCATGCTTATTATATAATCTGTAAAGAAAAAATGAAATCATTTATCTGGCTGAAATATATATATATTTTTTTGTTAGCCCTGTAGTTGTGGCATTTCAGTATTTCTGTGAATATGTTTCTGTGTATGTATTATACCTGCAGTTGAGATTTTCCTATTTTAATTATTTTCATTAGAATTTTTTTAAAACGTTATTGTAAATAGTAAATTGTTATCTTTTTTCTATGGCTTATGGTGTTCCCAAATGACAAATTTACTTATACTTTACTGAAACCTGGAGAGTGCATAGATAATAATAACTTGCCTGTTTGAACACCAGTTTAGCCATCTGTGTGTGGTAGAGAATCAGTGTGATAAGCAGACTTTCTGCAATGAGGTCCTGCTCAGCAGCCGCAGGGTCGATCCTCTGGGTTGCAGGGACGCAAGTCATGTGGCACAGGGTGGCATTGATGACTGGGCACATGAGAACCCAGGGGGAACACCTAGCGTCCAGCCTGCAAACAATCAAACCAAGCAGAAAATCAAATGCTGCCCAATACACCGTTAAACAAAAGCACTGAAGATCTCATATACAGTGTTACAGAGATTAATTATTTCCTTGCCTAAGACCTGGTAATTAATTCTTGTCCTCTGTAGGGGACATGAGTTTTGTGTCTTAATCTCAAGAAAAATATGTGCTACTTTGCAGAAACCTACACTACAATGGGCATTCAATAAAATAAAATATACAATATTTTTGAAATATTTTCACCCAACATGTTTTTGTCATCTATGATACTTATATTAAAAATTGAAAATACTCAAACTTTTTTTCTGCCAGGTCTCAGGAGGATATGAGAGAGACATTTTAGATTGGGAGGGTTTTGTTCTGAAGTCTGGCATTAGGAAGCTGTGTTTGTGTATACATGCCACTTCCTTTCACCTCAGATCCAGATCTCCTGCAGGCAGTGATCTCAGGCAGAGGCCCTAATTACTGAGCTAACTAATTAGCAGCCAGCGTCCTTTGTGTGTGGTGGGGGAGGGGGTGAATAACCTGCTCTCTAATGAGCTTTCTGCCTCCTCAGTGCTCAAACTGCTCTCTAGACCTTGTCTGTGGAAAACTGACACTGCCTTTAGCAGGTGAGCTAAGAATGCCTGGAGCAGGTTTTGCAAATAAATCTTCCCTTTCAAGTGGAGAAAAGAGGCGGCCCACTCTTGCTGGGAAAAGAAAGTGATTGATTTAAGGCCCAGTACAGAACAATATAAACAACTATAGGTTGTCATTTTGATTGACATAAGGCTGAACAGATGCAGTTGACCTCAAAAGGAGAGATTTTTTAAAACCCAAAAGAGTGGCTGTGACAGCCCCACAATCCATCCCACCACAGCCACCCCCTGTGTCGGGTTACCAGACTCACCTGCGACAATCTGCAGCAGCCTTTTCAGGAGTGCTGTTTTGATCCGGCAGCTCCGCTCTGTAGTGCAGTGAAAAACTTCCTCCGACGATGAAGTCTCCATCAGCCTGGTCAAATTCGCCCTGCAGGGAAGGGGCAGGGTGGGGAGGGCTGGGGGATATGGGCCAGGGTAGAGCCAGCAGCACGAGCAGAGCCATGGCAGCAACAGGAATGTGAGCTGCATTGACCCAAACACTCACCCAGTCTGTGTGTACATTATAAGTCAAACTGGAGTGTTTTCTGTCCCTGGCCACAATAGGGTTGTGCATGGAGACAGTTTCTACCTTAGTCTCAGTAGGAACCACACACCCGCATATCAGAGGTACGCATATCAGAGGAAACACAGCATTCATGACGGTGCATCCACACTATGAAAATGAGTGACTTGAGGCCTTTTGAAATCAATTTTCTCACTTTTCTCTGTTTACATTGTTTAATGGTCGGAGATTCTTGACATCCATGTTTGGTCAGACTCCTCATACTGACACGACTCAGTTTAAGCATTGAATTCCATTTTTATTTTAATACAGTAATCATAATCACTCAGTCGGTAATGTAGGTTTGTGAACACCTGGGCACAGGTTTGAGATCATACTTTTGAAAGTGAACGAAAATAAATAATTATGTCATTGTTCTTGAACTAACAACCAACTGAACCGTGAATTTCTTTGTTTTCTTGTTGTTATTGTTTTTAAGAACCGGGAACCAGAAGGTGTCTAATACCCCTGAATAATATTAACATGGGCTTTTCAAAATTAATTAAAGGGCTGTTTGTGTCTTTGTGTTGTGACTAGGAGTTGCAGGGCTGTCAATCAGACTCTGTTCCGGGCGAGTGCTTTGCCATGGTGCCCAGGAGCTTTATTTACAAAACAGAAATACACTGAAACGGGCTGTCCCTACAGACTCCGAGCCCCCCAACTCTGTCCCACCCTACTTCCATCCTCAAATCACTGAACCCACATCCCCCTCTGCCAGTATAACGTTCACCAGAGATAAGAGCCTCCACTCTCCTCCAACCCCCTTGTCACACACACCCAGCCCTGCTCTTGAGCTTCCTTTATTTCTTTGTCATTATATTTGTCTGGTTTTCTCACTGCATATGATGTTGTAAGACAAACATGTTGATTGAATGCATTGAGCGCATACTTTGACGTAAAACATTTTGTGTTACCTAAGCTATATTTGTGATTATAAATGGTGTGCATGTTATGATACTACGTATGCACTCATTTTACGTTGCTTTGGATAAAAGCATTTGCCAAATGAATGTAATAAAATGCACTAACATATAAAACATATGCAGTACATTTTAGGAAAGGACCACTGAATCATAAATAATGTTTACTACGTACAGTTGGAAAGTGTTTATTTATAGATATGATATTAAATGGCTGAAAAGTGTTCACTCTGTGTCCATCTGACTACGACAAAGACATGAAATGCTGTCTGTCAGAGACTCCATCTCTGAGTATTGGAGGACAGTGCCCTCTGCTGGCTATTTAGTGCAATTTATTTTGCTCAGGAGAGGCAGGCCTTAAATTATGAATATCATGTTATTTATTTTGCCATGAAGGAAATCAGCATAGTAAATGAATTTTATGACAATAAGTTATGATTTCTGGCTGCAACCAAATGTTTTTGGCTCTTTGAGTGTGTGGTTTGGTTTTTTAATTTTCTAATAATTTCTCAGAAGCAAATATGACAAGCGAAACTATGGCCATATCTGTTAAATCAGGGCTGCCCACCATCCTGTGGGTTTTCACCACAATGCTAACAAAGCACAACTCATTCAGCAGCTAGATATCTCATTGAGCTGCTAATTAGAATCAAGTGTGCCAAATTAGGGTTGTAATGAAAACCTACAGTAGGTCTCCAGAACAGGGTTGACATAGAAATGGGGTCATTTTTCATATTTGCCACCACAGATTATTTTGTAATATCACAAGTCATGAAATATACCGCACAATCTAAACTATAATGAACTGTGATCTTCATCTTGGTTTAAGTTAGTCTTCAGCAGTCACAAAGGCAGAATCATAGGCTGTTTGCCACAAACGTATAAAGCCCACCATTTTTGTACTTAAACTCAATCTTTCTGTTTAAAAAAAACAAAAAAAAAAAACAATACCTCTCTTCCTTTGTATCACAGGTATTGAGGCACGCACCTTGAAAGCGGTACCTTGATAGTAATGTTTGCTTACCATATGAAATGCACTTAGGATAAAAGCTTCTCTCAAATGATTGCAATGTAAACTGTGAAGCCCTCGTGTGGTGCAAAGCTAAAACAGCATCAAGAGGCATGTGTTTTCTGAGGATATTCTGTTTGAAACACTGTACCCTGAAGTCTGTGGTTCTATCTATTATTATTTGCTCTATTGCAAATGTACAATATAGATACAGATTTTTACACCTATATTCTCAAACATTTGTCTGCCCATAATCAGATAAGTGCTTTTGGACGAGATCCTCCTCAGTCCCTTAGTACTAGCATTTGCACAAACCATTCATATTTTTTGTGAGAAATTACACTGAGTACAAATTTACAGGAGAGGATCTTGCATGCAAAAGGAGCTAATGTTTAGCCTGGGATTGAGATTTTTGCACTGAAAGTTTATTATAATAATCTCTTTTGCAATGTTTATAAGTGGTTTATAATTGGTTTATTTATCCCTATTACATTACATTACATTACATTTATTTAGCATTCACTGCCAGAAACCATAGCTGTAAGAGAGTGGCTAGGGTAAAGACAGGAATATGTCTGTATTACCAAAGACTTACTTCCCCATAATATACCTCAATCATGATGGATGTGTTTTGATATAATTTAGATGGAACATTTATATTTATGATACAAATGCATAAAATCTATTTTTCTCCTTCAAAAAGAATATGTTGTGTTTCTGAAATGGGAGCTAAGAGACAGAGGTGCTGCAGGCTGCATCTGTACAATGTTACTTTAATCACTGAATAGCTGCCCCTGCCTCACAACAGGGCTAACCACTCCCTGTCTAGTAGATTAATTATGATGCAACATCGCAGCTGAGGTTACGTCTCCTGCACACCCATTGCACAGAAGTCATTACTTAAGAGAGAAACAGTTACCTGTCTTCACATGCCAAATTGGCTCCACTACACCTGAGCCCATTCCCCCCAGGTCACAAGTAAATTGGGATTTCTGGGGCAGTACTCCCACTTCACCACCCTTCCCTCCCACCGCGTTCGATGGGCTGCTGTTAATTAAAATGTCACTTCTGGCTAGTCCAAAATAACATATGTCCCACAGGTGGTGTAGCTGAGCTCACGTTCATAAACAAGACACCATGGGGCTCCTGGGCCAGTTATTTTTTTGCCTGACATAGTGTTAACTGGTGATGTCACCAGAAAAATCTTTTGGTTTGCATATCTCACAATTGTTTTCTATTTTCTTCAGATCAGTGTTCATTCTAAATGAGGGGAACCCAAATAGTACATTAGATAAAGGGTGTCAAACCCAGGTTCTGGAGGGCCGCAGTGCCTGCATGTATCTGCAGTTTCCTTTCAATGAACTCAGGCCTTGAAACCAAGTTTGCAGATTCTTTATCAATTGCTGGCTTAAATGAATTGCTGGTGCTAATAAACACTGAAAACCTGCAAACACTGTAACCCCCAAATACTTGACACCCATGTATAATATTGAATTGTGAATGTGAATCTCTAGGTATGATTATGGAAAATGGTCACATGCAAAAGTAAAAACAAATGTTTTTTTGTTTTTTTTAATCTTGGACATTTATTGCAGGATTTAACAGTTAAACAGCGGAAATGATTTCAACACAACTGTGAGGTGTCATTATCATTGCTTATTGATATCTCACAGATGTTGATAAAGTAAAAAGAATTAAAATCTTGAACACAAATTAACTTTGAAGCTCATCAGCTTTGTTTCTTTGGTCTGAATGCCATTCCCCCCAACAGTGTGTAGCATGCTTTATCATTTCCTTCAAATTATTTTAAGGTGAAAAGTGACATTTCCAAACATTTTTCTCCCAGGAAAGGATATCATGTAAGCCAATCATTTGCATATTAAACAAATGACGTAGTTCAATATGTAGGTGTAAGGCACATGATTTAAATATGTTTCATTTAATTATTCAGCAGACGCAAGAAATGTGGTGTTTAATCTTAAGTATGGAGACCTGTACAAGGTTCAATGAAGAATTATGACACATTAATTTACATTACATTCACTTAACCTCATACATTAGTGTTTGTCATGATTAGGTACTATCATCATAATACAGTGCTTAGCACCACAAGTCAGTGTACCCACGTACTATAAATTAAGGCATATTGTTATATCCTCAAACGTTATTTATTATTATTATTATTATTATTATTATTATTATTATTGTTGTTGTTGTTGTTGTTGTTGCTTATTATTATTATTATTATTATTTATCTCAGTGGTTGTTGGTTGTGGTTGTGTGTGTGTGTGTATGTATGCGCCTGTGTGTTTCATCTTCCGTCCCTGCTTCTCAGCTTCAGGCTCTGGCCCCACCCCCTGCCAGCCCCCCCCCCCCCCCCCCCCCCCCCCCCCCCCCCCCCCCCCCCACCCCCATGTCTCTTTGTGTGCCTGCTGCGTCTGTCGCTTCCCCTCTTACTCCATCAGGTGGCTCTGTCCTTCCACTTTTCAAATCAGCTGTTGATGGGGATCTTAAGTTGACTCTTTTTCACATACAAAAGGAGATAGTATAATAAACTTAGTATAATAAAACCATTGGACAAGACCTGCCCAGAGTTCCTATTTATTTGCACACTCTCTGACATTCTCTCTGACATGTCTATATTCGGGTACATGCTCACTGGGCAGTATTTGAAAAAAAAAATGAAAAAAAGAAACCTGAAAACTGAAATGAAATAAAAATACACTATTACTTCATTACTGAACAACAAGACAACTAAGTCTAATTAAGAAAAATTATACCTTAAAAAAAATCAGAAACAAACAAATTTGCACCACATTGCACAATTAATTCTGATAATTTTAATGGATTTGCACATGCGCTGGTCTTTTCCTCAGAGGTAAAACTGTCCTTTCAAAGTCTTGCTAAATCAGCAGTTATATTTGCAATTTGCATGTTGGCTTTTAGACCAAGCACCATGATTTTTTAAATAGAGCCCTGTACCACAAATTACATTTTAAAGACTTTGTGTATCACAATACAACATTTTCTCCCTCCTTTTTACCTTTTAAATGTTGTTGTTCCCTTAATTAAATGAGAATGTCTATAAATTATAAATATAATGATTGATATTGTGGGATGTCTAGTTTTTAGATTACCACCTTGAGAAACAGGCTCTGTCTGTTTTTTTCCCACTGGCGTGGAAAGGAATGTCTTTGGCAGTTAACGCCATGCTGGAGGTTTTTTAAATGCAAACAAAGCTGGGGTGTCTTGGAGACTTTTCTCTCCTTTGAAAGTATTAGGACTTTATCACCTTCCGAAAGAGACATAGGATACCTAAACTATGGACACAGAGACCCAGCTGACTAAAGAATGCCCTTAAAGAGCTCATCTTCCTTTTAAGTTTGAATGCAGTCTGTGACATATAATTGACATTTGATCGAAAATTTTAATGTCTACATAGAAAATTGTTGTTGATGCCTGCTAACTGCAATCTACATTTTTCAGAGCAGTTTCAATTTCAAGCAGAAACCAAGGTGGTGCTATTCCACACCTCAGGCAAGTAGCACAGCCATGTTGCCCCTCTGTCTCTCAATTGTTCCCCCTCCCTCGTAGAGACTTTTAAAAATGCAAACTTTTCTTTACAAAAGTCGCTTTTCCACCGCATGGTACCGGCTGAACTCGACTCAACTCTATTCAACTTTTTTGGTTTTCCATCGGGCAAAAGTTGTGAATAGTACCTGGTACCTGTTATTTTTTGGTATCACCTCCATGGAGGTTCCAAAGCGAGCTGAGGCGATACCAAAAGGTGACGTGAAAACACTACAGACCACTGATTGGTCAGAGCAACGCGTTTCATGCGGCATTGCTAATGACGACCAGCTACATTGACGGGTACTATCTGCAGTGGAAAAGAAAGTACCTGGTACCAAATGCGAGTAGAGTCGAGTCGAGTTGAGCCGGTACCATGTGGTGGAAAAGCAGCTTAAGAGAGTTTTTTGGGTGCTGAACATCAGCCAGTTCAAATCTGTTGTGGTCGATATTCGGGGGTATCTGCTGTTGGCATCAGAGTAAATGGTAAATGGTAAATGGACTGCATTTATATAGTGCTTTTATCCAAAGCGCTTTACAGTTGATGCCTCTCCTTCACCAGAGCAGTTAGCGGTTAGGTGTCTTGCTCAGGGACACTTCGACACGCCCAGGGCGGGGATCAAACCGGCAACCCTCCGACTGCCAGACAACCGCTCTTACCTCCTGAACTATGTCGCCCCAGGAATCTGAACTTTGCATCTGGGCCTTGGGCTTATTGGTGTTTGGTGTGTGCAGGGTTTGACATTTTTGTCTTAGAGCTCATCTGGAATTTTTATATTTTCACCTGCCTTTTTGGAATATTTGGGTGTCTTTTGAGCTCTGATCTTGGTTTCCTTGGGACTTTAGGAACAGGCTGTGGTTTGATATTTTTATTCATTCCTTTCTTTTGCAACTGAACCTGTCCATGTCTGTAACATTTGTTGTTTAAGGTAGCATATCTTTGTCTTTAGATTATACGTTGCATATTGTTGTAACTTAAATTTATTATTAGTAATCTGGTTATGAATTGTACATTTTGACAATGGCTGATCCAGATTGCTCTGCCTATTAACACATATCTTTAATAGTAATTTAATCATTTAATATCTTTAATAATAATTACAAAATTAAATCAAATAAATATACATTATGTTGGATAAGTGAGATGTTTTAACTGTTGATCCACTTGTGTTTGGTATTCAGAGTGTTTGACGTTAAACAGAGGTGTTAACTGTTCAAACTGCTGGATTCAGAACATAAAAACATTTTACTCCATCATCACTGTGATAACAATATTGTTGCAGATCACAATGTGTGGTTATTAAATGTACATTACATTTGCAATAATTTATCCCTCTATTTATAAAAACTGAAGCGGTAGATATGGACACTATAACTTTCTGAGCTCTCTGTGGGGTCCCAGGGAGGTGCAGGTGCAGTCTCAGTACAGCATTAGGGGAGATGAGTCCCTCAGCGGCGTGAAGCAGCAGCGCTCTACTGGCTGTCTCTACAGCAGCCACACACTGCCTTAATGAGCTGTTCCCAAACATGAGCACCACTTATTACACAAAGCAACCCTTAATGACTCATTAACCCTCAGGTTTAGTAGCACTACTGAGAGTCTTTTTCTGCTCTGTGCAGCAGGCAGGGAGAGAGGGACCTGCAGGCAAGAATGTAAAGCACTACAATTGGGGCACTAGAATTCCAGAATTCATCCACCTCCCCCAGCCCACCCCCCCCCCCCCTCCCTTTCCACTCAGGAAATACGATATATGGCCATAGAAACCAATTTCATGAAGCTCTTGATGAACGGTTGATGTTGTTTCCACAGGTAGTTTGGCACTCTTTAGTGAATGTTGGAACCGAGGGCAGATGATTTTTATGCACTACGCTCTTCTGCAGTCAGCGGTCCTGTTCTGTGAGCTTGTGTGGCCTACCACTTTGTGGCTGGAGCTGTTGTTGCTCCTGTACATTTCCACTTCACAATAACAGCACTTGACAAACTGAACTGCTGGAAAGGTGGCATCCTCTGGAAGTCACTGAGCTCTTCAGTACAACCAGTTCTACTGCCACTGTTTGTCACTGGAGATTGCATGGCTGTATACTTGATGTACTTTATGCACCTGTTATCAATGGGTATGGCTGAAATTGGCAAAACCACTAATTAGAGGGGGTATCCACATACTTTTGTAAATGTAGTGTATGAGTGACTTTTGTGTCAGTGAGAGGTACATTAGTGTATATGAGCATTACTTTGGTGTGTGAGGTAAAATTGTGTATGTAAGATATGTAAGTACATGTATGTAAGTACATGAAAGCAACTTTTGTGTATGTGAGTGTGTGTGTGTGAGGCAAAATAGTGTACATGACTGTGCCATTTGTGCATGAGATGTAAATATGAATTATGGCTTACATGGCCCCTCATATTAAATCACCACTGCTAGCAACATATCTTGGGTCTTCATTCTTGTACAGACATTCACACAAACACACACAAACACACACACTCACATACACATTGTGCCTTCAACTGCGTACCTTTAGTGAAAAACACATACTGAATAGGTAATGTGTCTGTGACATTCAATTTCCTGGGTTTATTCTTGTCACATCCCTCTTCCAGTAACTGGACTGCACCATGTTGTTTGTGACTCAAACACTAAATAGGGCAATTCTGTAAGGGAAAGCAGTGGAAAGGTGAGGGGTCTGCTGTGGAAATTCATGTTGAAGACAAACAGCACTCAGAGCACATTAGAGAGGGAGTGACATTACCAGACTCCAGGGTCTTCTGAAATGATTACCTCCAGATAAAGAACAGGGTGGTTTAGTTCTCTCCCTTTGGGTTGAGGCCCCAACCATTAACTGGGTTCCATCAGCGTTTAAACAATTACTGCACTGACACTTTGTTTTTGTGCAGTGCAGAAACGTAAGGAAGCCCAACATAAGGAAGCCTCCCTCGTTTTCAGTGGGAGACCTCAGAACCCGCTCCCTCATCTCTCTGTCCGTCCTCCCTCTCTCTCTTGCAGGAGATGGGCTTTCACACCTGGTTATGGCTGTGGGTGTCATTGGTCCTTGGAGCTGTGTGTGGGATGGCAGCACCCTCTTGCAGGTTTCTGGAGACGTTCATGTCTCAGAATTTGTATAAGGAGGGTGACGTGATCATTGGAGAACTGTTCCCTGTTCATTTACAACCACCTGAGCCAAACCTGGACTTCACACAAGGAGTAACACCTTTGCGGTGTCAGAGGTGAGCGCATAACTCTTAAGCAGGAAATTAACCTGTGTCAATGTATGCGAATGGTTTTCTATTTCTGTGAATATCTGCCTAGATATACCTGTAAATATTTTATTTGTGTACAGTCCATGCTTATGTGTGTGTCTGTGTATGTGTGTGTGCAGTACATTCACAGATCTTCTATATGAATTTATTAGTTGATATATGCTAGCATCTACAAGTTAAATTTCTAGCTTTCTAGCTTGGTCTTTACCTCCTTCCCATCGCTCTCTCTGTCTCTCTATCTCTCTGTGTCTCTCTGTCTCTCTCTCTCTCTCTCTCTCTCTCTTTCAGGTTTCTATCTACCCCATACCTTTGGCTGCAGACTATGATCTTTGCAGTGGAAGGGATAAACAGAAGCCCCCAGCTGCTGCCCAGTCTCACTCTGGGGTATGCCCTGGCTGACACCTGTTTCGCAGAGAGAACAACATTAACTGCTGCACTGGGGCTGGTAACCGGGAAGGACTCTGTCGTTACGAGTGCCAAGTGCGGCCGCACTCCCAGGGTGCCTGTCATCATCGGGTGATGCCCGCTCCTCAGCATCTATTGTGATCGCTCGCACACTGGGAGTCTTCAACATCCCCATGGTGCGCAATGGAAAAGCAGCAGCAAATCAGTGATCATTAAAGAAACTTATTATGACTCCTATCCCTCCTAATCCCCAAATGTGCTCAGAAAGAATATAGGATAGACCCATTTTCAAAATGTTCTCTTGTATTTTCATTGACATTGTATGATGCTGTGTTTGTTTCTTTTGAATGTTTTCTGGAAATTAACTGGATGTGTCAGGAGCAGCATTTAGCTGACATTTAGCTGGTGTGTGATCTTTGTGCTTCCCCAGGTGAGCTACTCTGCAACATGTGCTTGCCTTGGAGACCGCCAAAAGTATCCAACATTCTTCCGCACTGTGCCCAGCGATGCCTTTCAGGCCAGGGCCATGGCACACATGCTGCGCCTCTTTGGCTGGACCTGGGTGGGGGTGGTCATGGGGGACGAGGACTACGGCATGTCTGGGATCCAGCATCTGCTGGAGGAGCTGCAGAACTCTGAAGTGTGTGTGGCCTTTTCTGAGGTCATCCCCAAAGTCAACTTGGAGAGGAGTATGCTACGCATCATGGAAACACTCAGGCATTCCACCGCCAAAGTCATTGTCACTTTTGCCATTTCCTCAGACATGTATGCTCTGCTGAGGGAAGTGGTGAGACAGAACATCACCAACAAGCAGTGGATCGCCTCAGAGTCATGGAGTACCACCATCGCCATTGCTTTGCTCAAAACCTGCCCTCACTGGGTGGCACTATAGGATTTGCTTTGCGCAAGGGAAACATTCAGGGTCTCAGGTCTTTTCTCACCAAGTTAAAGTTACAATCTCGAAGATTTTCGTTTCGTTCTCTTTGGCGGTACCAATGGCGAGAAGCAGTAATTGCAGGTGTGTTTTTGGACCTCACTTCCCATAGATCCAACCGGATCCAACCAGTGTCGCCTGTGTGACGTGACACTTACTATTTACTGAATAAAAAATGGTTGTTATAAAAGTAACGTTATGTACATACTCATTCATTGTCTAACATTAGGCTAACTTAAGCTGTCTTTACACTGCCGAGCCGGGTTAAAATTCTGTAGCAGACCTGGGGTAGAATTAGTGATGATCAATTTCCACAAACGTTCTTTATCCACCTTTTGCCCTGTATGAACATCTTTACACTGCAGAGAAGAATTTGCGGGATTCGCTGTGGCTCGTGCAATTATGTATCTCGCGCACAATAAACAGTCTTTTTCGTGAATGATTGTTGTGTGATATTTTTGAAACAACTGCCTTGCAAAATGTTACCCCTGGTGTTTCTGGTTTTGCTAGCTAAACTGTTTGCTGAGCTGGGTGTTAAATTAGCAATCAGAACAAGAAGAATAAAACAAAAACAAAGGAGATTTAATCAAAAAAGGGCATCAAGGCTGAAGGAACATATGAGGAAGCGTAATAAAATAATAACAACGCTGATCTATACTGCCGTATTCTTTTATTTAGTTTTCTCTGGCTTGACATCTTTACACAGAAATCAGACCCGGCTCTGCTCCACCTATACCCCGGCTTTATTCCAATCATTTTAATATATTGATGAACTTGATGGCAATGTAAATAACGGTAACGTTAAGACCAGTTCAGATCAATGATTCGCAACGAGACAAAACGGTTTTAGAATGTTGCAGAGAAAATTGCAGCGGTGTGAACTAGTTAGTTGCAGAGCGTCTGAAGCCGTTGCCTGGAGTCTCAAAAGACCCACCTTGCCAAATCGCCAAGTGCAGTTTTAGAACGTTTACAATCAGACGTCTTGGAATTTTGCAAGTTCCATCCAGTCTCGTTGGGAATCATTGATCTGAACTGGCCTTCAGTTAGCTACATTGCAACGTTGCAACAAGGTAGCATTGCATTCGAGAGACGGTTTGCGAGGTCGGTACCGGTCGGTAGCGTTAACTAGCATTTTTTTCAAATTGTTAGCTGACATTAGATTGTGTTAATTACATTAGCTAGCTACTTAACGCAGCATTACCTGATATGAGAGATGGATACTGTGCGCAACGTTGTCTAAACTAATGTTGCCTGTCTTGACATGGTCCGGTAGGTAGCGTTAACTGTGCAAATAGATATGTAATTTAGTAACGTTACATTGTAATCAAATGTAATACGAAATCTACATCAACAAATAATATGACCTCATGTTTCCCAAAAACTTTTTAGGGTTCCATAACCCCCCCCCCCCCCTTTTCTCTGTTATTGTAAAAAACAGTACACCGCTCACACAGTTGAAGAGCGAGCCTGTTGCCTTAGCTCTGCCTATCCTCTCTGGCAGACCAACCACTCATGGGTGATGGAAAACGCGTCACTACCTATGCGCCGCTTGTGATTTTTTCCCGGGAATGTCGCCACAGACACCCAGTTCTTTAATCACAAATTATAATAATAATAGTAATATAAATGAATATAATAATAGGCTCAATCACCATTGTGTTACCTAATTCGGCGATAGATAGTGACTTGACAAACATTTATTTTAATGAAAATCTTCGAGATTATTACTTTAAAGCACACGGATTTGTCCTCTGACCCCTTCAAGCAGGAATTCTGGGAGATGATGTTCGGTTGCTCTTTTATAAACAATTCCACACCATCTCTATCAGCCAGGCCTCAATGCACAGGGTCTGAGAGCTTGGAAAATGTTGAAAGTATTTATACTGACCTCTCCCAGCTGAGAACCACTTACAGTGTGTACAAAGCTGTGTATGCCATCGCACATGCCATTCACAACATGCTGTCCTGCCAACCAGGAGATGGCCCCTTTGAAAATGGGGGGTGTCCAGATGTCACCAACCTCCAGCCCTGGCAGGTAAGAGTAAGCACCAAAACGTAATAAGTATCAGTATAAAATAACACATTGAGTAGAACTGAAACATAGTATATATTTATAGCTCATGAATAAGGCATTTCTTAAAAGCATACACAGTAAAATGTCCCGTGTTAATTCAGCTCACTTGTTATCTGTGTTAAATTGTGTTATTGGTTAAAAGTTGAATAAACACTGGGCATTTTACTGTGTGCTGATCGTTTGTAAAACAGTATTATTTTTAAAAACTACTTTTTTGGATGATTAAATTATCTCCAGAATATCAATCAATTCTGGCTCATATTGAAGTTTGATTATTCTTTCTAAAAAAACCACTTAAGTTAAAATATATATTACAATTTTAAATGTTGAATTAAATGCCAGTAATGTTCACAAAAATTATATTTGATATATGTACTTACCTGCCTTTAGGATGCTCATACAAAATTTGTTTACACCAAACAGAATGACATCTGTGGTCATTTTTCTTAACATACTATTTTTATGCTTTAGTCAAATATGTTTCATTTATTAACATTTTCTGTGTATGGCTTGGTTATTAATATTCCCTATTATATATACTCTCCCTGAAGAGATGCATGTTTTTCATAATGCCTCACTAATTCTAATTCTATTTTTTTGTTTATTATCTTAACTGATGCATTTATTTAATGATAATGACTGAGTTAAAACAGAACTTGATGTCTACTATTGTTTATCTATTAATAAACATTGTTAGTGAAGTATTTAATGTATTTTGTAATAACTTTTGTATGTATTTTGTTCTGCAGTATAAAACATGCAATATGATGTTTAAAATATTTATTTATAATTTCAATGGTTTTGCTCAGCATTTACTTCTCAGGTTCTTTTAGTTTATTTTAGTTTAGTTATTTGACAATTCACTTTAAAAGGACAATTACATGGTTGCAAACACCAATGTACATGCACAAGGCTCTAATATTGAACATTCACTGTTCAGCTTTCTCTCCAGAGATTTTTTGTTCAGTCTTACATAACTTCATGTAAATAGCTTTAATATTAAATTGCCATTCACTTGGCAATACAGTTTTAATAGTTTTCATTTTTCACCATTCTTTGTTCAATTTTGTTAAACATTGTTGGAAATCCTGATCTTCCCAGTCCTGGAAGATTCTCCACTACCTCCATAACATCAACTTCACCACACCTGTGGGGAAGACTATCCACTATGATAAGAACGGCGAACCACCAGCCGCTTATGACATCATTAACTGGCAAGTGGGGACACAGGGGACAGTGGAGTTTGTCAGGGTGGGACAGTTTGACTCTGTGGACAGATCTCACAGTGAGTTTAACATTGACGTGAAAAGAATCGTCTGGGGTGGAGGCCAGAATGAGGTAAAGCATTTAACATTGCATACATTTAGTCAGAGAGAATTTGTTATTCAGTATTCAGATTTTTGGACCAAATCTTTTCTCTGTCTTCTATATTTTTGGACTGAATCTGAAACAATGTAGAGAGACAGGAAGAACGGGGGAAGAGAGGGAGAGACGTGCGACAAAGGTTGCGGCTCGTAATGAGCATGTGGACAGTGCTCTACAGGCTACGCCACGAGACACCCCCGGGTGATTTATATTCTTATACTATTCTCAGCACTTCCCTCTCTTAAATCCAACAGAGCTATGCGACTGAGTTCCATCTAGAACCCACTGGCTGTTGGCACCCATCGAGCTACTGTTCCCAGTGTAAAGGCCAGTTCATTCTCTACCCTGCTGGGTCTCTGAGTTGAGGTTATCGGCAGCTCTGCAAACAAGCCCTCGGGGAGGGAAGCGTTCTGGAAAATAAATCACACAGACCTTTCCACACTGGCTGCACGACCTCTCAACTGGCAGCCAAGTACAAGATAACCCCAAACTGTCCAGAAATAACAAAATCAGTGGCAAAGCACAGTTCCCTGCTAGACATACATATGGCCTTACGATGAAGTGTTCCCAGTAGACACTGTGGTATGGAGACAAACTTCTGGATGCTGTGCTGTGTGCGTGTGCGCGTGTATGTGCATGTGCATATGTGTGTGTGTGTGTGCATGTATACACTGACAGTGTGCTGGTTCTGTGTAACATTACTAAACAGTAGAATGTTGAAAATTTTCACTTCAGAGCTGTACATGCTAAAATTATTTCCCCACAATATCTACAATAGTAGATGTATTGCCTTAACACTTATGTGGCACATTCAAAAAAAAAAAAAAAAAAATGAATGGCACATTTTAAATGATTGATTACTTGAGCGTTGTGAAAGGTATGAATACAAGCTGTGATGAATAATAATTTAAATCAGTATTTTGTTGTGAAGGATTCAAATTTCTTCAAGCTGTAGATTATGATGGAAAAAGGGGCCCAAAAAGTGTGTTGTATTGTACTTTCTTATATGTGCACCAGAGGGCAGTGGATCAACACAATTGCAGGATGCTTAGTTGAACATGTAATTATTGTTAAACAGTGTTGACGTCTTGTGTAGTACTGCATTTTTAACAATTACCATACCTGATATCTGTGGCAGAACCTGAAATGAGAAGTTCATGCTTGACAACCAACCAATTTGTTTGATTTAAAGCAGACTGCAAGGAAGAGTGGGCTAAAATGCCTCCCATGTAATGTGAAAGACTGATATCAGAATATATGAAAATGTTTGGTTGCAGTTATTGCTGCTTAAGGTTGTGCAACCAGTTATTAGGTTTAATATATCCTGCAAAGCACTACTATATGCCTTTGTCTCAAAGTTTTAGTTTACATAATTATCAATTTGGATATTTCTAAAAGTTTTGTTGCTAGTTTAAATGTGGTTTGTAACTGTTTAAATGTCATTATTTGGTTATATAACACATATACCCTTGTTTTCCAACCTAGAGAAGCTTTTTGAATTTTTTATCCACAGATTATTCCATAATTATGTTGGTTAAGGTATTTCAACTGTTTCTTCCAATTAAAAAAAAAAAAAAAAACTTATCGCCAAGCTCTGACAGTGGTAATTAAATTTCCAGTGTTCTAATTTTTCTTGTCACAGTTCCTGCCAGACTCCACCAGAGGGTGCCAGCTCCCCAGTTTAAGTTTCTTCCCTGTTCTTGTTCTGTGTTAATTGGTTTCATTAGCGTAGTCATTTGAACCTGTTAGTGTTAGTATTTAAGCTCCTAGGTTTCTGCCTTTTGCCACTTAGTATTTTAGATTGCCTCTCATGTTCCAGTGGTTCCCTAGTCCATGTCCTCTTGTACCTCTCTCGTATATTTGCCTGTTTGTTGTTTTGTATTATTTACTAATTGTCTAAGTAAAGGCCTAGTAATTTTTGCCCAAAGTCATGCTCCCTCAAGGTTTACTCTGTGCCTAGCTCCTACTTTCCCTTTGTTCCAGAAAGACTAAGCCAGTGACCAAACAGAGATCAGCCAAATCTGCAGAGTACTGTCCAGCCAAGATGTTAGTCCACCAAGACACAGGCAGTTAATCTAGTCCATTTCTGAGAGCTTTCACACCCTTTCAGCCATTGTCCAGCAGCTGTCAGAGCAAAGTACTTTGAGGGAGAAAGCAGCACCAGCCTAGACCTCCAGCCCAAGTAACCAGACCCCTGAGTTTAATGAGTCAATCCTTCTACCCCCGGAGTGCTACAAAGGTGTCAGGTTTTTTTTGAGACAGTGCTCTCTTGCGTTTGAATTACAGCCTTTCCCCTTTGAGCAGTTGAAGGTGGCTTTTGTGATTCCAATGCTGTTTGGGAGAGTGCTTCCTTGGGCCACCACTCTTAGAGAGGTAGGCACCAGCCGGCTGTTTGTAGAGGTGATGACCAAAGGTTTTTGATCAGCCTGGGAGGGGAAGGAAGACAGGGAGGTGCCTGATATCCCTTCGTCAAGGCAATAGAAGCATAGCTGACAATTCCATTGAATTATAGACTCTTGCAGTGGAAAGCAAGAGGAATGAGGAGCCACTTTTTTCAATGTTTGAAAGATGCACTGGCAAGAGGGGCTCGCGTTTGTTCGTTTTTCTGCTTTAAATGTATGTAATTTGGCCATATGATAATTGGCCTATATCTGCTACTTTAGTACTGTCCCAGGATACTGTCACAAAGCCAGAGAAAGATGTCTTTATTCACGTTGGCATCCTCTTCCTAGGAAGGAGTAAAACTGGTCATTCGAAGCTTATGGCGTTTCTGGAAACTTCAGCAGAGAAACAACATGTTTTTCAAGTCCCAATTTTAGTCACCAAGAGGAAAAGTTGAGCTCCATGCAGGCAGAGCTAGCTGGCGAAGCAAATTTAAAGAAATGAAAACAATCATGTCGGGGTTGGAAACTAAGGTGGAAAAGAATGCCAGGCTAACATCTGTGTGCTGCGCCAGAGTAGACCAGATGGAACCCAAAATGGCAGAGCGAGAGGATTGCAGCCAAAGAACTCAAACAATACTCGAGTTGTCGGTCTAAGTGAAGGTAGCGAAGGCTCTGATGCAGTGGCCTTGTTATTTAAATCGCTGCCCCACTGGATTCCAACTTTATCTGGCAGAAACATTGAGATTAAGTGAGATAAAAACGCTAATTTAACTGACAGATCAAGAGCTCTGATTTTTAATTTTGATCTTCGTTATTCTGATCGCCAAGCTATCCTCCAGGCCGCCAGGAAAGCACCCTTCGGTAGTGGATGGACAGGAGATTCCATTTTACCAAATGAGGAAAAATGCTCTCATAGAGCTGTTTAAAAAGTTGTCATCAAGGTTGTCATTAACATCATAATAATCATCCATGTGGCATTATTTTTCACAAATCTAAACATTTCTTTCGCCTAACATATAGAATTTCCTGTTTCTGTTTGTCTCGCTTCTGCTCGCACTAGGCATTAGTAGGCCTATGCTATACACCCAGCAAGGCTACTTTTCGAGTTTTTTGTACCAATTTAATCTTTCAGTTCATTTGAGTCATTCAGCACATCCAGCACAATCAGTTAATTTTGGTCATTTGAGTCTTTCAGTACATCTCGTTCATTTGAGTCTTTCAAATTGAACAAATTGAAAGAAACAAACGAAAAACCATTCTGTTGTGAACTTACCATTCGCTGAAGCTACAGCTACTCATATTTAACAACTTTCACCATTGGGCTTTTTACAAGCAATCAGTCAATGAGAGCATTTATCTGCTTGAGCAGGGGGCGTGCTCTCCGAGGCCTCTCATCTGTGTGATCAAAAGCAACATTCCCTAAACTGAAAGCAGCGGCAACGCTGAAGAACAAATCCATGAAATCCTGCAGATGTTGGTTCCCAGAGTTAGGACAGAATTGGGCGAAACAGCTTTTAAATACGCTGCCCCCTTTTCCTGGAATAAGGTACAAAAGGACCTGAAATTGTCAGAACTAGTTACTATGGGGAAATTTAAGTCAATTTTAAAGGATCGTGAAAATAGTACTCTTGGTCATTGTGATTGCTCCTACATTTTAACTGATATCGTTTTTAGAAAATTGTACCTGTTTATGTCCTTGACCTTGTATTGCATTTTAACTGGATGTTGTGTTCACTTATTTCTATTGTATGACAGTTGTATTTATCTGTTTGTATTCTTGTGTTATTGTTGTAACTATTTTTATGCTGCTTTCTTGGCCAGGTCACTCTTGAAAAAGAGATTTTAATCTCAATGAGACTTTTACCTGGTTAAATAAAGGATATATATGAAGGGCCTGGATCCGCAATGAGCTAGCTAAGCAGTTGCTCATTGCACCGCATCAAGCAGCTTTGCTAGATCCCCCCTTGTCTTTGGAACTGTAGGAAGCTCTGCGGTCTGAATAAAAGTCGTTCCCCCAGATTGGACGGACTGCCTCCAGAATGGTTACTGCTCCTATGGAAACCCCTTATTTAAATTCAATTAACCACTCTTTGGAAATTGGCTCATTTCACAGTGACCAGAAGTCAGCATTGATTTTTATGTTACTAAAAAAAATAAGGACCCCCTAGATTGTGTCAGTTATTGCCCAATTAGCTTGTTGAACTCTGATATTAAAATATATGCTAAATGCCTGGCCCGCCGACTCAAATCCTATATTTACTCTCTCATACATCATGATCAGACTGTATTTATAATATCAAGACATGCTTCAGATAATATTTCTTTGTTATTGCACATTATAGACCAGTTTGACTCCACACCCTCCCCTTCTGCCATCCTGTCCTTGGATGCGGAAAAAGCTTTTGATAGGGTGGAGTGGCAATATGTTTGCTGAGCTACAAAAATACACTGCTACGCTGGTTACATTTTTTTTTAACAAATTGAGGATGTGTATATAACAAAATATTATATAACCCCAAAGATGTTTCCTTTGATGTTTGTTGTGGGGAGAGCCAGGATAGAGGTAATATTAGTGGTGTTATAGTTGCCTTCAGGGCAAAACATCCAGGCAGTAATGTCATGAAGTGGTTTGGCCCTCTGCAGCAGAGACTGAGTGTTCTTGCTTTCACTATCATACTTATAAACTCACATACAATCTCACCCTCAGCATTATCAGATTGTGTAGTCTGGCTTGCCTTTATCCCATTTTCTATTTTAGCTTTGAGTATTGGGTTGCTGTTCTGTATCTTCCAGATATTTTATCTATATGGTATTGACTGTTATTCAGACCTGAGCAAAATATGAGAAAACACATAATGGGCAATGTGAAATCTCTGTGATTTCCGTCACCATTTTATAGTAAGCAACATCATGTCAATTACAGGACCACAGCACCAGAATATGCCAGCTGAACGTAATATAGTACCTTACCTTTGATAAGTCCACTAATTAAAAAAATTCAAATAAATGATGTTCACAAAGCTGTGTCCACTTGATGAAAACGTCCACAAATTTCACCAAGTAATATGTAGCTTACTTGATTAATCATTACAACTGGTTGACTTTATTATGGACAGAAATGTATTTATTCCATCATGATTTTCATTGATATAAAGACTTTAGCACTGAATACTGATACAGTTCAAATTAGTTTCACATACTGCACATTTGAGGGCTGCATGTGATTCCTCGAAGTGGGCGCTGTGCACACTTTAAGAATAACATTTTGTTGGTAATCAATTTTAGGCATGAAAAGTGCAAGAATCATGATCAATCCCAGGTGAGTTTTATTCAAGATATTGTATAAGTAGTGTGCTACATGTGAAAATTATTAAGCGGATTAACAGTTAAAAATTCTCACTTATTCAACATATAAAATATATATTTATTTGATTTAATTTGGTGATTATTATCAAATATATCAATTGTCAGCAAAAATAGCAAATTTGTTGATAGGCAGAGCTACCTCTTGGATCAACCTCAAAGATGTACAACTCAAAACCAGAGTAAAATTAAGAAATGTAAGTTGCAAATTCAACATTTAATGTAAAGAAAAAGTTCAACTACCTTAAGCAATGAATGTTACAGACATGGACAGGTCACAGACACAAAAAAATGAATGAAAGAAGTTACCAAACCACAGCTTATTTCACTCAATGTAGTCCCAAAAAACAAAGAACAAAGTTAAAAAATCATAGGACAGTGGAATATTCCAGAAAGCCAGGGATGAAAATGTAAAACGGCCAGATGTCCATTGAGAAATGGAAATGTGCGTCTCAGAGAGTGACATGGTGTGTGTGTTGTGTCCTGATGGTGACTGAATTTATAAGTGTGGGGTGAAATCGCAATGCAGCAGAGATGGGAGGGGTTCCCACTCTGAACATAGTTTGGACTCCACTGCTTATATTCTGTAATTGTAGAAGAACAGAAAGTGGGATGCTTTGTGTTAGGGAAGATGTTTTATTTTTATTAGATTGGTGTGTGGAATAATTAACATTTCTTGCTTGATTTCTAATTGAATATTTTACATTTCATAGTATAATATCTATGGTATATTATTTGATGTTTTGTGTGTCAGGAAGATCTTCAGTATGAATTAGTTTATTTTTTAATTAAGGTTAATTTTTAAGAGGTTATAAAATGCTTCCAGCTCTGGAAGTTGATTGGCCCGTTGACCCAATATCTAAGCAAAAGCAGATAAACATTCTCTCTAGGAATCACTTGAATGTTTAGCACACACAATACATGTGATGTACGGTTTATTACTTTTATTTGGCCATCATCTTCTTCTTGGTGTTCTTGTCTGGTCTCAGTAGGATTATATAACACTTGGGAGCAAAAATGCAGAGAAGTAGTCCATAGCTTGAGGCCAGGATGGCGAATATCTCCACAGCGACTGTGTATTTCCCAGGGGAGCTGACATAGGCAGGAATGAAGGTGATCCAGACAGCGCAGAAGATGAGCATGCTGAAGGTGATGAACTTAGCTTCATTGAAGTTGTCAGGGAGCTTCCTGGCTAAAAAAGCCAGCAGGAAGCAGATGGCTGCCAGCAGACCAATGTAGCCCAGGACACAGGCAAATCCAGCCCCTGAGCCCACATCACACTCAAGGATGATCCTGGCACTCCTCCCCTGTACCTCTGCTGGGATGGGCGGTGAGAGAACCAGCCACAGCACACAGATGAGCACCTGGACAGAGGTGCAGAGGGAGATGGCCAGTCTCTGCTGCACTGGGCCAAAGTACCGCATGATGTTGCTGCCAGGGACTGAGGCACGGAAGGCCACCAGCACCACCACCGTCCTGCTGAGGACACAGGAAATGCAGAGCACAAAACTGATCCCAAACAGCGTGTGGCGCAACATACAGGACCAGGGGGTGGGGCGACCGATGAAGGCCAGTGCACACAGGAAGCAGAGAGAGAGTGACAGCAGCAGCAGGAAGCTCAGCTCTGCATTGTTTGCCCTAACGAGGGGCGTGTCCCGGTGGAAAAAGAAGGTGGCGAGGACACTGGTTGTGAGGACCACTCCAGAAACTGAAAGAGCAGCAAGAATGATCCCCATGATTTCCTGGAAGGACAGGAACTCCACCTCTTTTGGAATGCAGGTTGTTCGAGCAGCATTCGACCAGAATCTATCTGGGCACTTCTGGCACTCTGTTGAACCTTAAAAATGATAAAAACAAAAACATGTATTGAGCGGTATTAGAAATGAAAACATAAAAAATATAGCTTTTGGCTCCATCCATTAACTAAAATTAAAGAGATTATATAGAAAATGAAACCATGGTAATATGATGTGCACAATGAAATATGCTTTTAGTGCATTTTTTGACATGTACTAAATAACAGCAAGACACACAGATACCCAGTCCTGGCTGATAGGTCATCATTACAGATATTTTCACATGCACATGTGTTACACTGGCCACCCTGCTCACTCAATATGTAACAAACAGACTGAATATGTCTGTTTGAAAGTTATCTTTGTGCAATAAAAATTGTAGCCATATACATTTATTGACCTTAACGATTCTCGGTATCTTTGTGCAGGTGCTGAAAATGAGGGTGATTGCTCATCATCATGGTTAAAAAAGGTTTATGATTAATAGTACCAGTGGTGTTGCTGATCTCTCCTTCTGCACATGGTAAGCAGTCAAAGCAGCAGATGGGCTTTCCTTTCTGCACAGCCTTCCGAGTGCCTGGGGGACAGGGCATGCTGCAGACGGACATAGGCACCTGTATACACCCAAGACAACATACAGAGCATCCCTCTAACTCTGAGCTTCACTCGAAAGCATTTTATACCCTCAACATCACAGCACCTTTCATCATACTGTATTCTCACATGCTCAAACTGAACTCTTTATGTTGTATGTGTTCAGTGTTCATTTCAGCATACTATGCACAAAAAACTCTCAACATCACACATGTGCACCATCATTTCTTCATAACATCTCGCCAATGCAGTTAAAATTCTTGTGATCTGTTATAATGTTACACAGCACTACCACACTGACGTGTACGCACAAACACACACATCACACATGTGATAAGCTACTACTGAAGACTATATGATTCAGAAGTTTGTCACCATGCCACAGTGTGTACTGGGAACACCTCATCACCAGACCATATGTGCGTCTAGCAGGGAACTGATTTTTGCTGCTGATTTTAATATTTCCGGACAGTGTTGGTGTTAACAACTCATAATGGCTGCCAGTGTAGGGATCATTCAGCTAGTCTGGAGTGCTAAGAATCTGAGTATGCATAACCCAAATTCAGAATGTGTGAATGATGAGTAGGCCAGTCCAGAAATGATCCAGAATGCTCCCAGGCTATATTTATGGCATGCTAAATTCACAGTTCGCATTTACCTCTTTCTGGCCACCGCCCCAGACGACTCTTTTCACATCGATGTCAAACTCGCTGTGAGATCCGTCCACAGAGTCAAACTGTCCCACCCTGACAAACTCCAATGTTCCATGCGCCCCCACTTGCCAGTTAATTATGTCATAAGCAGCCGGTGGTTCACCGTTCTCGTCAAAGTGTGTAGCTTCCCCCACAGGCGTGGTGAAGTTTACGGTATGGAGGTAGTGGAGAATCTTCCAAGACAAGGAAGATCAGTATTTTCAACATTGTTTAACAAAATGAAAGGTATGGCGATGAAAAATAAATCCTAATTTTTAAGTGAATGTCTGGCACTTCACCTTTAATCTGAATCTTTTAAGGTTCACACTACATACAACATCTATAAAAAATATTTTAAAAGATAATCAATGATAGACTTGTTAAAAGCCTAAGTACCATAATTTGTAATCATTAGTCATTTGTGTAAAATAAATGTATTAAACAATATCAGTCAAGAAATTTTTTAACTGTTCTAAATATGTCATAGATAATGGATGAGGAACTCAAAAGCAAGCATCATGTCAGGAGGAGCTAAGAAAATAAGAAATTAATTGCACATTTCATGAATACAATAACTGAGCAGTACAACAATTTCATGACAATCGTTTTAACCGTTTTAAGCCTCTGAGTAAATTCCATTTCAACTGGAGGCAAAACTTACGTCAAACTGAAATTAATTTCATCAAATTGCATGTTATTCAGAGATTATTAAAAACCTTTATACACTATTTGGAAGTGTTCATAAATACATTAACTAATGTTGTGCAAAACATTTATTCTCTTTTAAAATGTTGCATCTATGAGTTATACATACAGGATACTAATATAGGCACTAAATAATAATGCCTTATGGAGTATCTATGAAATGACTTACAACTGCTTTTAAATATATTCATGTTTTACACGTTTATGTGTATTTGTGAATTTTAGATAAATGAATGATCTACCACCAGTAAGTATGCTTTTAACAAATCCCTTACTCAAATTAATAAGCTATTAATTTTTAATAGTTTTACCCAATGTATTATTGGATGCTGATACTCTCAGTATGTTTCTGTACCTACTCTTACCTGCCAGGGCTGGAGGTTGGTGACATCTGGACATCCCCCATTTTCAAAGGGGCCATCTCCTGGTTGGCAGGACAGCATGTTGTGAATGGCATGTGCGATGGCATACACAGCCTTGTACACACTGTAAGTGGCCCTCAACTGGGAGACGTCAGTATAAATGTTTTCAATATTGTCCAAGCTCTCATACCCTGTGCAATGGGGCATGGCAGACAGAGAAGGGGAGGGGTCATTCTTCCAAGAGCATCCGAAAATCACCTCCCAGAATTCCTGCAGGAAGGGGTCAGAGGGCAAATCTTTGGGCTGAAACCTGGTGAGAAATGACCTGAGACCCTGAAGGTTGCCCTTGCGCAAGGCAAATCCTATAGTGCCACTCATTGAGGCCAGGTTTTCAGGAGAAGAGATGAAGCTGGCAGTAATCCAGGACTCTGTGGCAATCCACTGCTTGTTGGTGATGTTTTGTCTCAACACCTCACTCAGCAGGACATGCATGTCTGTGGCAATGGCAAAAGTGATGATGACTTTGGCTGTGGATTGCCTGAGCATCGCCACAATGCGCGGGATACTCTTCTCCAAGTTGACCTTTGGGATGACCTCAGAAAAGGCCACACACACCTGAGAGTTTTGCAGCTCCTCCAGCAGAAGCTGGATCCCGGACTTGCTGTAGTCATCATCTCCCATCACCACACCCACCCAGGTCCAGCCAAAGAGGCGCAGCATACGTGCCATGGCCCGGGCTTGAAAGGCGTCGCTGGGAACAGTGCGAAAGAAGGTGGGGTACTTTTGGCGGTCTCCAAGGCAAGCACATGTGGCAAAGTAGCTCACCTGGGGAGCACACAGTTCACACACCAGCCTGTCAGGTTAATGCTGCTTCTGGTACATCCAGGTCATGTCAATAAAGCATCAAACAGAAAACAAACACAGCATCACAAAATATAAACAACAAATACACAGGAGAGGCATTTTTGAAAATGCCACTATCGTCTCTTAGTGCATTTGGGTATTAGGAAGAATATGAGTCCTAATGGTTTTCTTTAATGATCACTGATTTGCTGCTGTGCTGTTCCATTTCGCACCATGGGGATGTTGAAGACTCCCAGTGTGTCAGCGATCATGATAGATGTGGAGGAGCGGGCATCACCGACGATGACAGGCACCTTGGGAGTGCGACCGCACCTGGAGCTTGACGGGTTGACAACAGGGTCCTTCCCGGTTACCAGCCCCAGTGCAGCGCTTATAGTTGTTTTGTCTGCAAGACAGGTGTCAGCGAGGGCATACCCCAGCGTGAGATTGGGTAGCAGCTGTGGGTTTCTGTTTATCTCTTCTACTGCAAAGATCATGGTCTGCAGCCAACGGTATCCACGCAAATAAAAACTTAGAGAGAGAGAGAGAGAGAAATAGAAAATGCTAGAAAGGTAGTGACTGATATTCACTAATTCAGATACAAACTGACGTAGATGGTCGGCAAACTTTTTACACTTATGCACACACACACACACGCACACACACACACACACACACACACATATACTGTATATAAATATGGTATTCACAGGTATATACAGACACATTCACAGAATTATTCACACATAGACACAGGAAGACATTCACAGATAGAGACAAATGTACTCACTTCTGACACTGCAAAAGTGCTGCTCTTTGTGTGAAGTCCAGGCTGGGCTCAGGTGGCTGTAAATGAACAGGAAAAAGTCCTCCAATGATAACATCACCCTCCTTATACAAACTCTGAGAGGTCAGAGTCTCCAGAAGCTGGCAGGAGGATTCTGCTAACCCACACACAGCTCCAAGGACCAACAGCACCCACAGCCATAACCAGGTACGAACACCCATCTCCTGCAGGAGCGGGAGGAGGGACAGAGAGATGGGGGAGAGGGGTCAGACTTCTCCCACTGAAAATGAGGGAGGCTTCCTTATGTAGGACTCAGTCCCTGCATTAAAAAAAAACAAGAACAAAGACAAAATAAGCTTGTTGTGTAAGTGTAATTGTGTAAACCCTGGTGGAGCCCAGTGAATGGTTGGGGCCTCAACCCAATGGGAAAGAATTAAACTACCTTGTTTTTTATCTGGAGGTAATTATTTCAGAAGACCCTGGAGTCTGGTACTGACACTCCCTCTCTAATGTGCTCTGAGTGCTGTTTGTCTTCAACATGTTTTTCCACAGCAGACCCCTCTCACCTCTCCACTGCTTTCCCTTACAGAATTTCCCCATTAAGTGTTTGAGTCACAAACAGCATGGTGCAGTCCAGTTACTGGTAGAGGGATGTGATAAAAACAAACCCTGGAAAATGAGTGTTAATTATTCATTTGAGTTGAACTTAAATGCCATTAATAACAAGTGCAACAATAGGAGATGTAAGTTAAATAGGTGTTTTGATGTAAATGTGCACAGCTGAAGGCAAGATACGTGTATGTGTTTGTGTGTCTGTTTGTGTATGTGTGTATTCTATGTGTGTTGAAATGAATACGTGCTTATACGTGTCGCTGTGTCTTGTGTCCATGTGAGTATTTGCATGTGTGTATTTGTATGTTTTGTTTTTTGTGTTTATAGGCTTGTTAACTCTCCCTATTCTCCCTATAGAACATTGTATATTCTGTATATATCTCTCCCCTCTTTAATTATTAAGTGACTGACAGTTCTCCAAGTCTCTGATGATGCTGTGTTGAAAGTGCACAAGCCCACTGGTATGCACTATGCAGACTAACTGTGTCTGTACTCTGTACCTGAATTTTTCAGGTAATGAGTCAAATTGTGACAGTCGTATTTATCTGCAGTGTGTATGTCACCATATTCTTTTTACAATATGTGCTTGTTTAAACAATTATTAACTATTAAGCTTACAACAGTCAGGATTTTTCTGATATCTTTATAAATACAGTACTGTCACTATGCTTATATTTAGGGGGGAGTATTCATACCAGGTGAACACCAAAACAAGAATACCAATATTTAACTGATGACATCAAGGGCTCATTACAACATATATACTAAATGCTAACTGTAGTCATTACAAAACATTCAAAGTTCCCCACACGCCACACATTCATGCTAGGCTATGTAGACCAAGAGTTGTTACATTTGTCACTGCTTAAATGAACAAATGTAAGGACTTAAAAACAGTGAAAAGTATGGCAAAATCCAAAGAATGCCTTACTGTAATCTACACATATCGACATAGAACACTTTGGGCTTCATTTTCCAGAATCAATGGTACATGGCACACAGGGGTGCAGGCACAGGCAGAGCGCATTGGTGCACTGTGCATGGCTATTCAGTCTTGGCATTTTTGTGAAAAGACATGGAGCCCAGTTTACAGCACATGGTACAGGTAGAAAATGGGCTGGATTAGGCTGAATATGTTATCAGTGTGTGTGTGTGTTACAGCTAGATTCAATCATAGCCAACCACATGACCTTTTTTTCTTTCCCTTTAAGCAGCCTTGTGGATTGTGCCCTGCATACTGCCATTTTCTGTGGTTTAACACTGCACTGGAAGTTGTGGATATACTCATCAGAAGAAGCTTCTCCTGAGAGGGAAATCAGATTGTTATGCAGGACGTCTGAATAAATCTCATAAAAATGAATTTTCTACCGTCAAAATTTCAATAAAGCATATAAACATATAATTATTATGGTCTAACTTCTCATTGGACCTGTAACTAAGTAGCTTAACCCAGGAAGATCACAACAATGCCAATGAAGCTGTTCACATCAAGGAAATGAAATGATATATCAACTGTTGCTGAAACAAAATTAAAAATTATAACGCATGAGTCCATCATTAACTCACAACAATGGCATGGCTTACTTAAACTAAACTGACCAATCTCCTTCAGAGGGTTCAGTAGGGCAGTTGCCACTTGCCTACATTGCAGATTACTTTCTCCTTGGTAATTAGTTTTTCTCCAATGGAATAAAACCTATAATATTTCCAAATGGCACTCCTTAAGTGTGATGGAGTTACACTTTTCCATGGCTCCTCCATTTGGAATGTATAGCCTACTGGTTACATGGACTGCATGACCCAAACATGAACTTTATTTTTAGGCTACCTGATGGCATACCCTCCAGACGAAATAATAACGTGTCTTGTTGTTTACCAGTCTCTTTGACATTGAGTGCTGCCATGAGTGCAACACGGATGAGAGCACAACTCGGCGCCTTCTTTCGCCTAGGCAATAGGATTACAAGTTCTAAATCTTAATAACATATTCAAAATTTCTGATTTTCCTGAGATTCAAACAAGTTTGATTATTAAACACAGAAGTGACAGTGAAGAGCCATCCCGGAAGAATCTATGACACCTCAAGCCTACTGCCAAGAGCAGATGATGTTAGAGCAGATTTGTCTAGGCTGTGCCAGCTGGTGGAGAAAGCACACGCACCTGGGTTGTGTTAACTAATCAGCCCAGGTACTTAAAGGTGTGTTCCTCTCCACAGTTGGTGGTTAAGACCAGGACCTCACGCTGATAGTGCAAGTCTTTATTTAGTTTTGTTTGTTGGCACACAACAAGATGAAGAAAGAAACTGATCAACTGAAAAGTTGGCCAGCTACGAGTGGTGTGCTGAAAAATGGTCCCTCCGTTTTACTTTCTTTTGTCTTTGTCATTTTAATTTGTTGTTTAAGTTTTTTGTTTTCTCCTGGAACCCGTAAGGGGGAAGCCTGAAAATGTTCATTTATTTGATTTTGTGTTCGTGTGGGTGTGCTCTCTCTCCATGCAACAACCAATGGTGCACTCCCAGAACTGCTGCATCTCCCCCCCAGGGGTGTTACGATGGCGTGTGATTTTTTTGGTGCCAAAACCTGGGAGGGAGAATTTGTTTGAGTATGGAACACCCATTGTGATTACATTTCTAGCAGAACACCCATTTAAAAATGGCAATCCAGTTTGATGTCCTTATTAAAACCAAAAGGTTAAGAGAAACACCAAGACAGTGATAAGCCATAGCATAGGCCTACCATACACTGCCTGGACTACTTCAACCAAGAAGTCAGTTGCATGATTCAGTCTGCGGTTGCTAACACCAGTTTTGCTACAGCTGCAGAGATTTTTGACTTTATATGAAAGTAGTGCTGAACTGATTGACCCAAGAGTGGTGACTGGTCAATAACATTCTCCACTGAAGCGGAGTCTGCTAAGGAAACACTGTAGTTGTTTGATAAACATAAGGGAAATGAAGGTGGCCATAAAACTAATTAGCAGCTACTTGTTTGTGACAGTTAATACCTGCCAGCTAGCTAACTAATAAAAACATTTTCTTTTTTAGGATTGCATTAACTTATGGATATTTTAATTCAAACTCAATAATGTAGGCTAAGTCTGACAGAATGACTTTTATTTAGGACCGTTTACAGAGTTAGACTCCGTAAATAAATACGGGCCATTTGTGCCATTTTCTTCACGCCCCTACTGCCAGACAATAGTTAGGTATTGATAGTGCAAATGTGTCTGTCTCTCCTCTGGCCTGCTAGTTAGCAAATGAATGAGGGAGGAGGGGAAGAGAGATATTATTCCCTGATCCTTATTCTTTGTGCATCAAACATTAGCAGCAAAATAAAATGTAAAATAAAATATATACTGTAGGCTATTTTGCTACCGTGGTTAAATTGATGATAGATTCACACAAACCAATATATTTGAGGAACAGGGTATTAATGTTGCTAAAACAGCAACAGTAAAAGACCACTGACACTGTAGATAAAGGACTACCACAATGGGATGAAAGTAATCCAATGATATTACTGGCACACTGAGAAAAGCGCTAACATGCGTAAAACACAACAAAACACAAAGTGGAAAAACAAAATACAAAGTTCTGAATTTTTGTAAAAACAATTTCTTCAGTTTATTCAAAGACTCAATTTCAGTTAAAAACTGAAAATGTCAAAGGTGTTATCTCCACACAGCGTTAAACCTAATTTCTGGAGCTACATTGCCCACTATTATTCATCCCCACATTGAAGTCTTTATCAACCCCATCACATGATTGTAATGAATGAATTTGGTGGTGGGTTTACAAGCACCCAGCGTATGTTCCCTGAATCCACCACTACATTGATTGAGTCATGGTGACACTCCCCATTTACAGGCCTGCAGAGTGGAAACTATCTGATAAAAGTGTATTGATAAATGTAAATGTGAATCTCAGAGAAAAACAAGGGGGTTTGATGGTGACTGAATTTACATGTGTAGGGTGGAATCACAGTGCTGAGAGGGGTTCCCACACGGAGCAAAGTTTGCTCTCTTCTGTTTCTATTCTGTGATGGTAAAATGACAAGGAGAATAAATGTGGCATGCTTCATGGTCAAAAAAAGTGTTTTGGCTTGAAAAATATGGTTTATTTTCATCAGTTCGGTTTCTGGAATAATGTATAATGTATTTCATGATGTATTATTGAAGGTTATACATTATATGTAATATTTGAGTGGTTTTGCTTTAATGTTTACAAGCCAACTGTGTATAGAGAAAGGCAAGAACCAAAAGTATCAGAAGTATTACTAATTTCTTAAAAACTAATGAACTTTTTGCATTTACCGAATATGAAGCTTAAAAACATGTTCTAGTTTCAGCTTTGGATGCTTACTGGTCCACTGACCCAATATCTAAACAAAAGCAGATAAAAATTCTCTCTAGACATCACCTGAATATTTCTCAACAATACATTTAATCACAGGTTTATGACTTTTCTTTGGACATCATCTTCTTCTTGGTGTTCTTGTCAGGTCTCAGTAGGATTATATAACACTTGGGAGCAAAGATGCAGAGGAGTAGTCCATAGCTTGAGGCCAGGATTGCAAATATCTCTACGGCAACTGTGTATTTCCCCGGGGAGCTGACATAGGCAGGAACAAAGGTGATCCAGACAGCGCAGAAGATGAGCATGCTGAAGGTGATGAACTTGGCCTCATTGAAGTTGTCTGGGAGCTTCCTGGCTAAAAAGGCCAGCAGGAAGCAGATGGCTGCCAGCAGGCCGATGTAGCCCAGGACACAGGCAAATCCAGCCCCTGAGCCCACATCACACTCAAGGATGATCCTGGCACTCCTTCCCTGTATCTCGGCTGGGATGGGCGGTGAGAGAACCAGCCACAGCACACAGATGAGCACCTGGACAGAGGTGCAGAGGGAGATGGCCAGTCTCTGCTGCACTGGGCCAAAGTACCGCATGATGTTGCTGCCAGGGACTGAGGCACGGAAGGCCACCAGCACCACCACCGTCCTGCTGAGGACACAGGAAATGCAGAGCACAAAACTGATCCCAAACAGCGTGTGGCGCAACATACAGGACCAGAGAGAGGGGCGACCGATGAAGGCCAGTGCACACAGGAAGCAGAGAGAGAGTGACAGCAGTAGCAGGAAGCTCAGCTCTGCATTGTTTGCCCTGACAAGGGGCGTATCCCGGTGGAAAAAGAAGGTGCCAAGGACAGTGGTTGTGAGGACCACCCCAGAGACTGAAAGAGCAGCAAGAATGATCCCCATGGTCTCCTGGAAGGACAGGAACTCCACCTCTTTTGGAATGCAGGTTGTTCGGGCAGCATTCGACCAGAATCGATCTGGGCACTTCTGGCACTCTGTTGAACCTTAAAAATGATGCAAACAAGCATCTAAAGCCGCGTTTCCACCGCAGGAACTTTACCCCGGAACTAGGAACCTTTTGAGGAACTCAGTGCGTTTCCACCGCAGGAACTAGGCTCTAAATTTAGTTCCGGGCTTTATTTTAACCCCCAAAAAGTTCCTGCTCGGGGGGTAGTACTTTCCGAAAGTACAGGAACCTTTTGGGTGGAGCTTGCAGCGCTGAACATTTCTGATTGGTCGAGTACTCGCAGCATTTTTTTGTGTTTGTTTTCAGCCGCCATGTTTAAAAATATTCAGCCGCAAACCAATTTATTTTCATAATAACTTCAAATCAAACTTGTATGTTATGCGGCGCAGTAGCCTAGTTTTGGTTATAGCCTGCCAACGTCTTGGAATTATAACGTGTGCTCTTCTGTTCTTTTCTTGCTTTAGTATTCGTTTTATAATTTTTTTTTATAAAAAGCATTCGTGCTGGGACAGCATATTACGTACCAAAACATTCAAACTGATTAATTCGGTTGCTGAATATTTTCTTCCGGATTTTCTTTGTTAGCCCGTTGTAATAGACTCAAAACGTTCGATACAGTTATGTGAGGTATGCGGTAGTTTTGCGTAATTTACATTGGTGATACAGTAAAAGCAAACTGGAAATTACTTTCCGCACTTTTTGTCAGGGTAAAATAACAGGTTAATTCTAGTAATCGTCCCGTTAGCTTTTTCAGACTGCCGTAATTTTACTCTGCCATTCTTCAATTCCACAAAAAGACCAGGAAGACTATGGACTAATTTATGGTGCATGGTTCGCATCTGGAGGGCACACTTCGTTGCCCGGCTAGCAGTAACTTCGAAGGAAAGCAAACGGTGGCTGTACCACTACTAATTAAAATTTTCACGCAAGTCCGAGTTTTCGCTCTATTCTTGTCATTTTGCGATTTGCGATATGGAATTGACGATGAGAAAGTAATCAAACAGCAAATTGTTTACAACGTGTGCATGTTTTCTGCTGTTGTTGCCAGTTATACATATAAATGTGAATGCATTCGGTCGCTTCGGATGTCAAGACATGAAAGTGAATGTTCGCATAAAAACATAATGAATGTGTTTGAGAGGATATATAAAACAGTTACAATCTGACTATTGGCCTGTTATATCATATTTGTTACATAACAACGGTCCAAGTTCAACTACCAACGACAGTTTTGCTTGACAACGGTAAAATAAGCCCAAACGGCTGCAGAAGAATATTTCAATTCCAGGTGATTAAATCGATAAAAAAAATATATATATACAAAAGTAACCGTATATAATCATTGTTGGTAACCCCTTTGTATATAAGTGGAATAAACCCCTCTGGGCTGTCCCGGTTATTAGAAAATAATGTAGGCTACTTCGGTGGTAGTATGGGGTTACAGAAGAAATCATAGGACAGATGGACCGACGACAACGTTGTTTTTTCATACGTCAGTGGGCTAATTTGCCTAATCTTCGCTGGACTTTAGACCGCGGTGGAAACGCAGACAACCATGGGCTGAAGGAACCTTTTAGTTCCTTGAAAAGTAGTTCCTGGGACTAAAAGTTCCGGGTAATTTTGGTGGAAACACAGCTTAAGTTAAGACCAACACAATTCACAAGGAAATTTACAATCACATATACTGGAAGGTCAGACCTGGGTCAAATACGTATTTGTTTTGGATTCAAATACTTTTCTGTGCTCTATTGATCTTGCCTGGTGTAACTGAGCCTGCCAGTATGACCAGAATGCGGGGTTTGCACTTTATGAGAGTATTTCATTGGTTCCAATACACCAGACAAGATCAGTAAAGCGTAGAAAAGTATTTGAATCCAAAACAAATACGTATTTGACCCAGGTCTGTGAGAGGTATTAGAAATTTTTTTTTTTAATTATCAAGATTTTGGCTCCTGCCATTAACTGAAACAAATTAAATAAAAAACGAAACCATGGCAATATTGTGTGTACAATGAAACACGCTTTTAATGCGTTTTTGATCTGTACTAATTTACATCAGGACACGCAGATAACCCAGTCCTGGCTGACAGGTCGTCTGCACAGATAGTTTCTGTGCACTCCTGCCTGAATACATGTCAGAAATATTTGTATTCATGCGCATGGGACAGCCTGTGTGATATACTGGCCTCCCTGCTCACCCAATAACAAACAGACTATAAGCAGGTCTGTCTGAAAGTTGTCTTTGTGAAATAAAAACTACAGTTGTATCCGTTTGTTGAGACCTTTAAAGCTTCTTGGTATCTTTGGTTTGTGCAGGTGCTGAAAATAATGGTACTTGTTCATTATCATGGTTAAAAGAGAGAATGGTTAATAGTACCAGTGGTGTTGCTGATCTCTCCTTCTGCACATGGTAAGCAGTCGAAGCAGCAGATGGGCTTTCCTTTCTGCACAGCCTTCCGAGTGCCTGGGGGACAGGGCATGCTGCAGACGGACACAGGCACCTGTATGCATCCAAAATGACATCCAGATCATCATTCTAACTCCATATATCATTGAGAAGCATCTTATGGCATGCTTACATGCTCAAGCTGATCACTTTGTTTCACATGCTCAGTGGTACATTTCAGCATACTGTGCACTAAAAATTTCAACACCACATTTCAACATGTATACATCATCTGACCAATTCAGTTAAAGCTCTCAAATTTGTAAACTTGTCACACAGCACCCCCCCCCCCCCAACCCCCCCCGCCCCCCCCCCCCGCCCCCAAAACACACCCCCCTCATCACACACACGGAGAGAAACTGCCACTCAGCAGTATTTGACTAGCAGTTTGTCACTAAGCAACAGTGCGTACTGGGAACAACTCATCACAAGACTATATGTGTGTCTAGCAGGGAACTGATTTTTGCTGCTGATTTATGCGGACAGTGTTGGTGTTAATAACTCATAACGGCTGCCAGTTGAGGAGTCAAACAGCCAGAGACGTGTGATTTACTTGGTCTTGTCTTTGTTTTTGCAAAATGCAGTCCTAAATTTTCCCAGAATGCTCAAATCCCAGTGGGTCTGCAGTGCTAAGCATCTGTGTGTAAGTAATCCAAATTCAGAATGTAATGGGTATGCCAGTCCAAAAAATACAGATAATGCTCCCTGTCTAAATTTATGGCATGCTAAATTCACGGTTCACTTTACCTCATTCTGGCCACCGCCCCAGACGACTCTTTTCACATCGATGTCAAACTCGCCGTGAGATCCGTCCCCAGAATCAAACTGTCCCACTCTGACAAACTCCAATGTTCCATGTGCCCCCACTTGCCAGTTAATTATGTCATAAGCAGCCGGTGGTTCACCGTTCTTGTCAAAGTGTGTAGCTTCCCCCACAGGTGTGGTGAAGTTTACGGTGCGGAGGTAGTGGAGAATCTTCCAAGACAAAGAAGATTGGGATTTTAAACATTGTTTAAAAAAATTAAAAACATGGTGATGAAAAAGAAAAACTCTCAATTAAAGTGAATGCTTGGCACTTCACCTTTAATCTCAAACATCAAGGGTACACACTGTGAACTGAAATTTTAAAATCTAAAGCCATCACTAAATATTAAACACAGTATTAGACTGAGCATTAAAATCTGTGAAGAGAAAACTGAACACTATGAACATAAATGTGAATGTTCAATATTAGAACTTAAGAAATAATATTAAATACATTTTAATAAATTCCTTACACATAAACTATTAAGCTATTAATTATTAATAGTTTTACACAATATATTATTGAATATTGATCCTCTTAGTATGTGTCCGTGTTTACTTTGTGCTTACCTGCCAGGGCTGGAGGTTGGTGACATCTGGACACCCCCCATTTTCAAAGGGGCCATCTCCTGGTTGGCAGGACAGCATGTTGTGAATGGCATGTGCAATGGCATACACAGCCTTGTACACACTGTAAGTGGCCCTCAACTGAGAGACATCATTATAAATGCCTTCAACATTGTCCAAGCTCTCAGACCCTGTGCACTGGGGTGTGGCTAACGGAGAGGGGCTGGAGTCCTTCTTCCAAGAGCATCCGAAAGTCACCTCCCAGAATTCCCGCAGGAAGGGGTCAGAGGGAAAAGCTTCGGGCTGCAACCTGGTAAGAAAAGATCTGAGACCCTGAAGGTTGCCCTTGCGCAAGGCAAATCCTATAGTGCCACTCAGTGAGGCCAGGTTTTGTGTAGAAGAAATGAGGTTAGCTGTAATCCAGGACTCTGTGGCAATCCACTGCTTGTCGGTGATGTTTTGTTTCAGCACCTCACTCAGCAGGACATGCATGTCTGTGGAAATGGCAAAAGTGATGATGACTTTGGCTGTGGAATGCCTGAGGGTTTCCGCAATGCGTGGGATACTCTTTTCCAAGTTGACCTTTGGGATGACCTCAGAAAAGGCCACACACACCTCAGAGTTCTGCAGCTCCTCCAGCAGATGCTGGATCCCAGACATGCCGTAGTCATCATCTCCCACTACCACCCCCACCCAGGTCCAGCCAAAGAGGCGCAGCATGTGTGCCATGGCCCTGGCCTGAAAGGCATCGCTGGGCACAGTGCGGAAGAAGGTGGGGTACTTTTGGTGGTCTCCAAGGCAAGCACATGTGGCAAAGTAGCTAACCTGGGTAGCACACAGATCACACATCAGCACATCAGCTTAATGCAGCGTATGACATGTCCAGTTCATATCCATAAAACATCAAACATAAAAATAACACAGGATCATACAATATCAATTAAAAAACCTGAGGAGAGGTATATTTGAAAATGTTTCTATTCTTAACCACTCCCTCTGAACACATTTGGGCATTAGGAAAAATTGGAGTCATAAAGATTTTCCTTAATGATAACTAATGTGCTTCTGTGCTGTTCCATTGCGCACCATGGGGATGTTGAAGCCTCCCAGTGTGCGAGCAACCACAATAGATCCTGAGGAGCGGGCATCACCAACGATGACAGGCACCTCGGGAGTGCGGCCGCACCTGGAGCTCGTAACAACAGGATCCTTCCCGGTTACCAGCCCCAGTGCAGTGCCTAATGTTGTTGTCTCTGCAAGACAAGTGTCAGCCAGGGCATACCCCAGGGTGAGATTGGGCAGCAGTTGGGGGTTTCTGTTTATCTCTTCCACTGCAAAGATCATGGTCTGCAGCCAACGGTATGCACGCAAATAAAAACTGAGAAACAGAGAAATAGGAAAGGGTTGACTATAAGAAAGCTAGAAATGTAGAGACTGATATTCACCTATTAACATACATACTCACGTAGATGGTCAACGTGCGTATTACACATAAGCACACACACACACACCCATGTATGTACATATACAAATAAGGTATTCACAGGTATATACAAACAGACATTCACTAAAAGAGAGGTATATTCGCAGATAAAGAGTTAGTCACTCACTTCTGACACTTGAAAGGTGCTGCCCATTGTGTGAAGTCCAGGCTGGGCTCAGGTGGCTGTAAATGGACAGGGAACAGTCCTCCAATGATCACATCACCCTCCTTATACAAACTCTGAGAGGTCAGAGTCTCCAGAAGCTGGCAGGAGGACCCTGCTAACCCAAACACAGCTCCAAAGACCAACAGCACCCACAGCCATAACCAGGTACGAACACCCATCTCCTGCAGGAGCGGGAAGAGAAACAGAGAGATGGGGGAGATGAGTCAGACTTCTCCCACTGAAAATGAGAGAGGCTTCCTTATGTAGGGCTCAGTCCCTGCACTGCAAACAAACAAGAGCAAAATAAGCTTGTTGTGTAAGTGTAATTGTGTAAATCCTGGTGGAGCCCAGTTAATGGTTGGGGCCTCGACACAAAGGGAAAGAACTAAACCACCTTGTTTTTTATCTGTAGGTAATCATTTCAGAAGACCCTGGAGTCTGGTAATGTCACTCCCTCTCTAATGTGCTCTGAGTGCTGTTTGTCTTCAAAACAGCACTTTTTTTGTCCACAGCAGGCCCCTCACCTCTCCATTGCTTTCCCCAACAGAATTGCCAGATTTTGTGTCTGAGCTAGAAACAGGATGATGCAGTCCAGTTAGTGGAAGAGCGATGTGATGAAAACAAACCCGGATAAATGAGTGTTACAGATACATGAACTATTCAGTTGAGCTGAGTTTACATACCATAAGCAACACAATTTGAGTTGTAATTCAGTGTTTTGGTGTAAGATTTGTTGGGTTTCCATTGTTTTCATCTTTGGGGTTACTGGTAACAGCATGCCAAATATTTTAAGAGGCCGCTCAAAGCCAAATATTTTCTAAATTTGTGTTGTCTGTTTACTATGTGACGCAGTGGCCAGCACTGGGCCACAAGTCACAAATGGTGGGTAATGTGGGCTCCATGCCCTCTGGTGGAGTGACATGTTTTCAGACCACTTTTGAATTTCAACATGCCAGCACTCTTCCAAACCAGCCCTTGGGAGGATGTGGAAGTCTGCCTACTGGACTACCTAGCAGGCTTCCTTTTTGACTTCTCAGACTCAGATGTTATTATAATCCCAGTGGGTGATTGATCGGCAGCATTAAATATAAAGTGCAATACAAAGACATAAAAGAATCAATATAATACAAAATAATATTTTTTAAAAAACAAAGAAAAACACAGCCATATCTCAAATAAATAACTCAGATGCCTATCCTGGGCCCAGGATGGTCCTGGATGGGTGACCATCAGTCAACCTCCACCAAAGATATACTGTAAAATGGGACCCCAGTACTGGGCCGTCTGAGAAGAAGAGGCCTAATGATGAGCTTATTGACAGTGTATAAATGGATGATGGGATGCTGCTATTTTCAATGGGCAATATTGGAGGCCAATTGTATCGCAACGTGTCAAGTCTCCGGTTTGTGATACAGAAGATGTACTCCTTGTAGTAGTTGCACAGTAAAATTTGTATATTTGTATGTTTTGTTTTTGTGTTTGTTGGCATTTTTTTTTGTATACCTTGCATGCAGGTTAACTTCTTCTGTGTCTTTCTTTGTGGCTTGTGGCTCTCTCTGTCATTAATTATTAATGCATGTTGAACTACTCTTTGATCTGACTCAGTTGAAATACCCTTTGATCTGACTCAGTGCTTATTAGGGCAGGCTCTTATAATCCTGAGGAGAGCACACCTGTTCCACTCCACTCTCTGTTCTAGACAGAATCGTCTCCCAAGCACTGCACTCGTACCAGTTTCACTGTCTGTCATGTAATGGTTGTATTTAGAATTTGGGTAGGATTGAGGGATTATGGCAGCCAGTGAGAGGCTGTGAGGGAAGAGAGGGGTAATAGGATTGGAATGGGGGGGGGGGGGGCATTGGCTGGTGGGGATGAGGAAGGGGGAGGTATATGTTCAAAGGAGGGGTGGAGTGGGACATGGAGTGGGGCCTCTTCTGCAGAGTAGGCCTGAGCTGCAGCTCTGGCAGAGTTTTAGGTCAGTGTTCAAGTACCAGTATTTATATAATATATATTACTTATATTTAATATAATATAAGTAATATATATAAGTATATATATATATATATAATTTAATATAAGTAAGTAATAAGGATTTGAGGGGACAGTAGTAAATGTCATCCTTCAAAGGTGTCCCAAGACATTCTCTTCCTCTCTGCATGTGATCCAACTCCTGAATCTTCTGGAGCAGAAATAACAAACATTCTGTTAAGCCCTCAGTGGTCACAGTAATTTATTCATGCACAGAATGGCTATTAATGGAATGATTATGATGATAAAAATCAAGGGTGCAACAACAAATAGCATTACCCTGCTCTTAGTACTCAGTAGATTTCTGATGTTACAAAGCACCAAAAACTAACACACACACACACACATACACCACCAGTGCATTTTCAATGCCACTGAGGAATTTCAACCAGAAATGAGTTTGGCTTTATGACACAAAATACATGATGAGGTTTATATGTTCTAGAGTCAGCCCACAGAGCTGAGCAGAAAGGCCACCCGAGCTCCTGCTTGTGTGGGCATGTCTTCATGTGTGTACAAATACTGTGCACTTTCCTTTAATGAGGAGACTGGAAATTATTCATTAGCTAAATACCTGCATCTCATGTGAGTAATCTCTGTAGGGCAATAGAGTCCCTGCAACTCAGACACTGGGAACCACATGGGAACCCAGATAATTGCAACAAATATTCTAAAAACATATTACAAGTTGAGCTGTCATGTTCAAAAGAAATATACAATAATAGATTTGTGGTTATACCCTCATCTCCCCAACCCTCTCCATACAAAAAATAATTAAAATAATGATATAAGTACATTAAATGTATCAGAATTCCCCTCCAAAAAAGAATAGTAATAATATTAATCAACAGTGGTAAACTCAAAGAAACGAATTATTAAAAAAATAAATGAAACAGAGTCAAATTATAGGGTGATTTTACTAAATTGTAAATAAAATTTAAATCTGCCTCCCATTATTGAGATATGCTGAGAATAGTTCCAAAATAAAAGGTGAAGACACTACCCAATGAGCAATGAGGGAAGTACACATCAGAGCTGCAAAGTTGTACTGTTTTAAACGTGCGCACTAGTGTATTTGTTCATTTATTGTTTGTATCCGATGTTTTTATTGGTTGATGTACGTAAAATGACCAATGGGGAGACATATTCTTCGGGGGCTAGGAGTATTTGTGGCTGGAAAAAGAAGAAGGAGAAAATGCAAAATCCCCTTAGTTTGGGGCTTTATTGTGTGGACGTGTGAAGTTGTTTAAGAATTCTGTCTGTTGAAATGGGGTCAGAATGTACACAAATTCATGTTTTTAAGGGCTGAGAGTCTGTGGTTGTTGTGGTTATATCTGTGGGGAACCCTAAAAAGTGCCAAACTCTCTGTGCTGTATAGCTATGGGGCATGCCCCGCCAAGGCGTAACTTGGCTGGATTGGCATTCCGGCCATCCCAATATATTAGGTGAATTAGCGCTCTGCATCGGGCACATTGGGATTCTGGAATTACATTAAATTATGTTTTTATACTGTGAGGTTTAATCAAATGATCAATTCTCACATTTCCAAAGAAGACTCAATTGCATGGTTGCACTGACATGCTCCTTCGATTTTGCTTGAATTTTAACAGACCTGTTGAAATTACGTAAATCATCAAATAAAAGCCATGTCCCGTAGAGCTTTAAACATCCACCTCCTGCAGCAGCACACTTAAACAACAAACATGACCAGCAATACATTCAATTTGTTAGAAAGCTCTCTGTTAGCTAGCTAGTTACTCCACCTCATTGGAACATTCGTTTTTAAAACTCTGGTTTCTCGAGCCCACACGGTGGACCAGACCAGGCTGGTAGGAGGCATCTGTCTCTCCCAGGCTGGTAGGAGGCATCTGAGGCTTCTGCCATCACTCCCAGTCTTTGTTTTTTAGGACCGAAAAGAATCCTACAGAATCCTATCCAGGATGTGTACATCCACAGATTAGATTATCTTCCAAATGATGCCCACTTCCAACTGTTACAAAACTCCCTCCTCTCAAGTTGCCCAAATCTAACTAAAAACCAAAAGAATGCCACATATTTTAACTGGTGAAAAAGGGGAGGGGCAGGGGCATGGACACCCTCTTTGACACACACACACACACACACAGACACATAGATTCACCCTCAGATAGCAACCCCCCAGTTCCTGCTCTGTCTTTTCTCCAGGCTATGCTGGCTAAGCACTTTGAAGCTTCCAGTGGCTGAGAACAGCCACATTTTGAATTACGTCTGACATTCCCTCTCTGTGAAGGGTTTATTACCACCCCTGTATGTGATAAACCCCTCACACAAACATGTATCGAAGAGGAAGCTTCAGTTTACAGAAAAGTAAGAAAGACAAGGGAAGTGGGTTTCCAGACATGACACAGGCAAGACATTGACATTTACAAAGTGATTCAGTTCTTCCAATCAATGTCCACCTTTGATTACTGTCCTGAAATCATATTCCATCTTTTGAAACTGAGTCCAGCTGTGTAATGGAGACATCTCTCTGTGTCCTGTAGTGTCCAACAACAGGTGTGTCCAGTCATTGTGTTAACTGAAAGTTAACACAATGACTGGTCTGTTTTACCTGTGATGAGGAGTTCTCTAGATATTCTCTAGTGTTGTGTTAAGGGTAATGTTAGAGACCTGTTGCGTCTGCTAATCTCGACAGGCAGTCCTTTAGAGCCAGTCTCCCATCTGGGGGAGCCACAAGTGTGATGTGCGTGTGCAGCATAGCATCTTTTCCTCAGTCCCTTTCTTAAGCTCCATTACCCTGTGGTATTCTTCCCCGCCTGGCCTGTGATCCGGTCAGGTTTCAACCGTTCCATGCAGTCTGGATCTGCTTCTTGCGGTGGTTGATGTGCTGCATCACTGTCCCATCACTGAGCATCCCACTCACAGAAATGGCCTTTGGACCCTGTCATCACTCATCAGAGGAGTATTCCAGACGTAGTCTCTAACAATAACCCATAAGCACACCCTCACAAAAAGCACATAGGTCCGTACAGATAACTTCCCAACAAACGTACTGTTTGACACCTTTTTTCGAACAGGAATCAAAGACAAAGTTACACCTTTAGACTGACACCTCGACACAACACTACAATCAGCTGGAAAAAAAAACAACTTGATGGACGTAGTTCCTGTGGGTAATCCAAAAGTGGTGATAGGAAGTGCTACCAGTTTTACCTCCATGAGAAACAGCTGATGGCTGTTCTCTGGAAGCAGAGGGAAGGTGGCCCTTAACCCCTGGAAAGGGGGCACCTTCTGTCAATCACTCCCACTTGACCATGATGACCATGGCAAGTGGGAGCCATTACACTTCCCACGTCCACCTCCAGGGCTTTTCCTTCCCTAATCTTGTACCGTGGGAGACCCTTGAGTACATGCTCCTTTTGCCTGGGTCCTTGTGTGCCACACAGTCCACCGTTTTGCACAAAACTCAGGCTGTACAAGAACCTGCCAATGGTGAATTCCTGGTAAGGCAGAGTCCACCATGGCATCAATGATGTCCTGGAGATAAATCTCCATCAGTATATCCATGGCGGAACTCCACTGGAGGAAAAGGGGACTGTCCTGGTCTCTCCACTTTCACGCTTGCATGCAGAGTCCATGGCTCCGCTGGTGATTGAAGAGGTAGCCTTCAAGAGAGACTGCAGCAGAATACCTCAACCTTGGGGTGCCCATTCTATGATCCCCCGGAACAAGGAGGCACAATGTTTTAAATTGTGTCCCGCAGAGGTCATTTATTGACTCCCATAGTCCATCAACGTCTGGATAGTGCTCTCAGAATTCCTCTCACCTTCTCTCAAAATCCAGGCACTCAGTCTCCCCTTTAGATCTGGGATCAGTAACAGAGGCACTCAACTCTCTCCTTTGTGACTGGTCCATGTCTGGCTATAACTTCATTTCCAGACTTAATTTCTCAAAAGACTGTACAGTTGATGTAGTTTTCCACAGTCTGCTCAATATCCTATCTCGGTGGAACCTCCAATTATGTCAGCAAGGTGAGGATTAATTGAAATATGTTTAATTTTCCAAACCCAGCAGTTTTAACCGTTAACACTCTTGTTGATGTCTGGAACTCTGAATCCCGAACACAAGTGCATCAACAGTTAAAACACCTCACTTACCCAACATGTACAATATTTTTATTTAATTATTATTATCAAAGATATAAGTTATCAATTAAATCGCCAAATTCATTGATAGGAAGAGCAAATCGTTTGGATCAACCTTTATCAAAACGTACAACTCACAACCAGGTGAAAATTAAAAAATGTATTTAGTGATAACACATATTCACATCTAATCTTAAGACAAGGTTCAACTACCTTAAAACAATTAATATGGACAGTCACACAAGAATTGAATGAGAGAAGATACCAAACCACAGCTTTTGTCCCAAAGTAATCCAAAATGCAAAAAACAAAGACAGCAGAATAATCCAAAAGAACCAGAGATGAAATGTAGAATGGCAGATCTAGCTTCTGGACTCAGATGCCCACTTCCAACTGTTACAAAACTACCCCCCAGTTCCTGCTTTGTCTTTTCTCCAGGCTATGCTGGCTGAGCACTCTGAAGCTTCCTATGGCTGAACATGGCCAAATGGTGAATTACATGTCTGACAGTGGAATGGCACATTATTATTTTGAGTGAATGTTGCAAACCAGGGTTAAAGCTGTATCCATTGCGAGAACAATTTTAAAGAGGAAAAAATTGTCAATTGTCATGCATAGAGAAAAAAAGAGTATTGTCTAGAAGAAGGAGTTTGGAACTGCCATACATCTGGCACTCCATACTGGTTTAGAAAACAACGCCCTATTGCATTTAATTAAACTATTTAGGCCTTTTACATTCCAGCTGATTGCTCGTGCACATGACCAAACTCTCACTGTACTATGGCCTTCCTATTCGTTAAACAACCAAACCTCAATTAAATACATTTTTATTTGTATTGTGCATTTTACAGAGACACTATCACAAAGATGCTTAACTTTTTCACCATGTCTGCATGCTTTATATATTGAGTTGGGGGCACATGATTCACTTTGAGCAGGCTATTTGGGTTAATGAGCAGATGTGCCCTGTAAAAGTGGCCACTGAGTGTATATTATTAATTATAAATGACATGCATGTTATGATATTAGATACAAAATATACTTAGTAAATTTAAAGAAAAGACTACTGTATATAAATCATACATGTTTACCATTTATGATTGGAAATTGTTTATATATAGATATGACATTAAATGGCTGAAGAGGGTTTCCTGTTTGTCCATCAGACAGCCAGAAAGACAAGATATGCTGAAGAGATTATCAAGAAACTCCATGCCTGGATAATGGACTACACTACCCTCTACTGGCTGCTTTTTGCTATTTCTCTTGCACAAGAAATGCAGGCATCACATCTTGTATATCATGTTATTGATTTTGTTATTAAGGAAAATGGCATAGTAAATTACAATTGCGGCAATAGCTTACAGATTCAGGCTGCAACACATGTGCTTGTACTAAACCTCAGTCTTTCTGTTTAAAAAAGGGGAAAAAACAACCATGAGAATGGTAGTTTTGAAAGTAACCTTTGCTAAAAGCATCTGCCAAATGACTGAATTGTAAACTGTGAAGCCCTCATGTGGAGCAAAGCTGAAACAGCATCGACAGCCATGTTTCTCTGAGGACTTCCAGTGTTTAACGCAGTACCCTGAATGTCTTTGACTCCATTCAATATTTTCTCAACAGTACATTAATATTGTTGGCAGTTTTATCGAATATTTGCTCTATTGTAAATATACTATATAGATGTACATTTTTCAATTCATATCCCACACATTTATCTACCAATAATACAGTCAGAAGTGCTTTTGGAGAAGCTCATCAGTCCCTTTGTACTAACAGAGTACTAAAAGTTGCCCTAACACTTTTTATGACAATTTAGATTGAATACAAATTCACAGGAGAGGATCTTGCACGTAAAAAAGAATTAGTGTTTGCCCTGGGATTGAGATTTGTGCACAGAATGTTGCTTATAATCATCTGTTTAAACGTGGTTTGTGTCATCAGTTTACATCTCCCTGCTGATGAAGTAAGACATGAGAAATGGTCAGACTATTAGACTATAAGATTATGTCTGCTCATAACAGGCATCTGTCAGAAAGCATAACTGGCATAGGGAAGGATATGAATATCTCTCCTACTCAAGAGCTACTTTCCCTTAATATGACACTTCAATCATGATGGATGTGTTTTCTATAATTTTGATAGGACAGCAGTATAGGACCTGTTATAAATGCATAAAATCTATTTTCTTCCTTCAGAAACAACATAGTTGTGTTTGAAATGGGAGCTAAGGGACAGAGGTGCTGCAGCCTGCGGCTAAGCAATGTTGTTTTTATTAGCGAATAGCTGTGACTGCTTCACTCCAGGGCCAACCCCCGACCCCTACAGATGAGTAGATTATTAATTATGATGCAACATCACAGTGGAGGTTGCATCTTCTTCACACCCATGGCACAGAAGTCATTAATTAAAACAGAAACAGGTACCTGTCTCCACATGCCAAACTGGCTCCACTACACCTGAGCCCACTTCCCCCAGATCACAAGTACTTTGGGATTTCTGGGGTGGGACTCGCCACCCCTCCCTCCCATCAGGGCTTTTTACGCTTTACCAGTTTCACACATCGCTGTTAATTAAAATGTCACCTCAGGCAAGTCCATAATAAGACATGTCCCAGTGGAAGTGTAGCTGAGGTCACATAAAAACACACTATGGGGATCTTGGGGCATTTATTCTGCCTGACTTGTGACAATAGCGTTTATTAACACATCACTGCACATTAAACAAACGACAATCTAATCTGTGGGTTAAAGACACATATTTTGATTTAAATGTATTTCATTATTCAGCTTTCACCAGGGTAACTTGTGGTGCTTAAGCTTCAGTATGAAGACCTGTACAAGGTTCCATGAAGAATTAGACTCATTTATAACATATCTGCATGCATTCACTTAGCTTCATAAATGAGTGCTAAATATGATTTATTCTTGCTTAGGTACTATGATGATAATACAATGTCAATGTGTAAGTCAATGTATGCCAATATGTACAAGTCAATTAAGTACAAGTACACAGTATAGGATTTGTCAATTTAGGAAAACCATGGCATGCATAATATGTGAAGGTGGGGCTGTGTAAGGGATATATGCTTGGGAAAATGTGTGTTTTATAATATCTGTGTCCACATGTCGCTGTAATTTCACAATGTGTTAAGATATGCGTAAGGAAGCAGTGTAAGTGTGTGCTGGCATTTCCGCATTGCAATAGGGTAAACTGTCAATTCTGTCACAATGAGAGTCTATAGCCGCGTTTCCACCAAAAGTATCCGGAACTTTTAGTCCCAGGAACTACTTTTCAAGGGACTAAAGTCCCGCGAAGATTAGGCCACTGACGTATGAAAAAGCGACGTTGTCGTCGGTCCATCTGTCATGATTTCTTCTGTAACCCCATAACTACCACCAAAGTAGCCTACATTATTTTCTAATAACCGGGACAGCCCGGAGGGGTTTATTCCACTTATATACAACGGGTTACCAACAATGACTATATATGGTTACTTTTGTATTTATTGATTTTTATCGATTTAATCACCTGAAATTGAAATATTCCTCCACGGCCGTTTGGGCACATTTTACCGTTGTCAAGCAGAACTGTCGTTGGTAGTTGGACTTGGACCGTTGTTATGCAACAAATAGGATAAAACAGGCCAATAGTCAGATTGTAACTGTTTTATATATCCTCTCAAACACATTCATTATGTTTTTATGCGAACATTCACTTTCATGTCTTGACATCCGAGGTGACAGAATGCATTCACATTCCACAAATAACTGGCAACAACAGCAGAAAACATGCACACGTCGTAAACAATTTGCTGTTGAATTGATTACTTTCTCTTCGTCAATTCCATATAGGCTAATCGCAAAATGACAAGAATAGAACGAAAACTCGGACTTGCGTGAAAATTTAAATTAGCAGTGGTACAGCCACTGTTTGCTTTCCTTCAAAGTTACTGCTAGCCAAGCAGCGAAGTGTGCCCTCCAGATGCGAACCATGCACCATAAATTATAGTCCATAGTCTTCCTGGTCTTTTTGTGGAATTGAAGAATGGCAGAGTAAAATTACGCCAGTCTGAAAAAGCAAAAGGGATGATTACTAGAATTAACGTGTTATTTTACCCTGACATAAAGTGCGGAAGGTGATTTCCAGTTTGCTTTTACTGTATCACCAATGTAAATTATGCAGAACTACCAAAAGTAGGTTACTGCGCCGCATAACATACAAGTTTGATTTCAAGTTATTACGAAAATAAATCGGTTTGCGACTGCAGATTTTTAAAAATGGCGGTTGAAATAAAACACTGCTAGTAGTCGACCAATCAGAAATTTTCAGCGCTTGCGCCCCACCTCAAAAGTTCCGGTACTTTTGGAAAGTACCCCCCCGGGTAAAATAAAGTCCCCGGAACTTAATTTAAACCTAGTTCCTACGATCGAAACGCCCTGAGTTCCTCGAAAGGTTCCTAGTTCTGGGGTAAAGTTCCTGAGGTGAGAAAGGCGGCTTATGGCAGATGGACCCAAATGCATAGCAATAAACGCAGGAGACTCAGGTTGGTGCTAAAACTTGAAGACTGCTGATAAAAGATGACAACAAAATAAACAGAAAAAAAAGCACACCAGAAACACAAGGAAATGTGGAAAATGGTAAACTAGAGAGCATATGGGAAAAACACAGGAAACTTGAGAATGAGAGTATTATACAAGAGCCTGGTTAGAACTCTGCTTGAGAAATTATAAAGGCCGAGCAGAGACTGAGGGTGAACATGGAACTTAAATATACACCAAGAAAGGTGGTAACAATGACCTAATGAACAGTCATGCGCAAACCGAAATAAAACCATATTAAAATAATGAGGACTAATTAAGGGAAACACAAAACGGAAAATAGTAGGGACATGGAATGGACGGCTTCTGGTGTTGAAATGATAGAACTTTGACAGGATAGGACGCCCCCTCAGTGGCCCACACCAGGGCTCTGGCAGACAAAAGAGATATGATAAATGTCACTTTGGCTCAGTGCGTGGGAAAGCTGGACAGATGCAGCTCAAACACCAATGAGCATTGTGTGAGGAATCCCTTTCACTTTCCCAGACTATAATTGAAGCACTCAGAAGGTGGCAGGTGAGGTTCTTGCAGGTTCAGCTGCTGTTATTATCCGCTGAACATCCGTAGCAAGGGCCTGGAGGCCCTCAGAGATCTTGTGAATGAGCTTGTCTGCCCAATCTGACACCTTTATTGGCTAAGGCATAGAAAGCCTGACTGAGCTCTGCTGGGTCCATAGCTCATCTTGGTCTTTCTGTCACAATGAGAGCCTAAGGCAGGTGCACTTAAAAGGAGAGACTCAGGTTGATGCAAAAACTCAAATCATTTACTGGTTTAATAAAAGTGACAACAAAACAAACATAAGTAGCACCTGCGGAAATGGGGACATGATAATCAAGAGAACATACAGGATAAAACAGGGGAATGAGAGTAGAGACAGATTTATTTAAGCTTTAATTCACTATATCAGAATTCCAGTGGGTCAAAAGTTCACATACACCAAGCTGACTGTCTCTTTAAACAGTCTGGAAGATTCCAGAGATTGATGTAATGACTTTTTAGAAGCTTCTGATTGGCCAATTGTCATAATTAGGAGTTAATTGGAAGTTAATTGGCACCCGTGGCTGTATTTAAGGGCCTACCTTTTGAGCCACTGGCTTTTTGCCCTTGGACCATGGGAAAATCCACGTAACTCAGCCAAGGCCTCAGAAAAACAATTGAGGACCTCCACAAGTCCGGTTCCTCCTTAGGAGCAATTTCCAAACGACCGAAGGTACCACGAACATCTGTACAATCAATTGTATGCAAATATAAAAATCTTGGGACCACACAGACACTGCATCGTTCCAGAAGGAGGGGCAAATTAACTCCCAGGGCTGAACAGACTTCTGTTCGAAAGGTTCAACTGAACCCCAAGACAATAACAAAGAAACTGGTGAGGAGTTGGAGGCACCAAGTACCAAAGTATCTACATCCACCATTAAGAGAATCCTACATCGCCATGGCCTGAAAGGCTGTTGTTGTCATGGTTCTGTGTTTTCCTGTCTGTGTTTCCCTTGTTGGGCCGGCAGATGGCGGCACTTCTGTTTTGTGTCCTGCTCCCCCCTGTTAATTGTATTATTGTTGTCTCGTTATTCTATCATTGTTCCCACCTGTGTCTTGTTATCCCCTCCTTTTCTGGGTTGATTGTTTTTTGAGTTCACCTGTGTCTTGTTACCCCCTGTCTATTTAAGTTCTTTGTTCCCTTGACTCGGGTGCTGGTTCCTTGTGTTTGTTTCCTACGTATGTTTGTTCTGACCATATGTACCTTCCCGTGTACTCTGCCTGCCTGTGTTCTGCCCTGCCCGTGTTTTTGAGTTCCTCTTGTTTTCTGTGTTATTAGATATTTTTTGAGTTTGTGTATTTGCCCATCGTGGCCTTTTCTGTTCCCTGCTTGTTTGCCTTGTTGTTAGTAAAGTCTTTTGTTCTCCTCCCATTTTGGACTTGTGAGTTTTGTCCCTCTGCTTTTGGGTCCGTACCCCCCACGAGTCCTGACAGTTGTGCTGTGGCGCAGTTCTGTCAGGAGGAATCGGCAAAATTTCTGGTATTTGAGAAGCTTGTGGAAGGCCACACCAAGTGTTTGATTCATGTTAAGAAATTAAAAGACAATGCCAACAAATACTAACAAAGTGTATGAAAACTTTTGACCCACTGAAAATCTTATATAGTACAAAGAAGCTGAAGTAAATTTGTCTCTCAGCAATTATTTTGAAATTACCCCTTATGGAAATAAAGTAGATGTCCTAATTGACTTAACACAGGACAGTATTGTAATATGAAATGTGGAGTTGAGAGAATTTGAGTTTGAATGTCTTTAGCCTAGGTTTATGTAAACTTTTGGCCTCAACTGTAAGAGACCTGCAAACTGTGCTAGGAAAAAGCCAAAGACCAAGCAGAAACTGAGGGTGAACAAGGACGTAGGTGGTAACAATAACCTAGTAAACGGACACGTGCAAAATGAGATTAAATAATACAATGAGGACTAATAAAGGAACACAAAACTCGAAAGAGTAGGGACATGGAGCGGGGGCCTCTGGTGGTGAGAAGGTGTAATTGAGACACAATATGACTTTCACAAAATAATAAAAATATTGGACATTGTCTGTCCAGAGTTCTTATTTGCAGTTGCACTTTGTACACAGAGAATTCCCCAGGCTTAAGTAAGATGAGATTGGTGGGAGAGGTCTGGGGCAATGGTTTCAGGCATAAATATGCCCTTTTGCCCACTAACTAATAAGGAGCCAGACATACAAATGAAGCCAAGCTCTGTCGCAGAATAAGGTTTAGCGTGCAATGTAGTCCAACCAATCATCTTTTCCAGAGAACATCTATGATCAAAACTACCAGACTGTGTTCCTGACCATGTATCACAAATGAGATTTTAAAGATTTTCAAACAATGTGTGCTTCTTAAATGCATTTTACATTTGCAATATTTAGCCTAAGACTGTCACTCAAAACTGAATGAATGGAGCTGTAGATATGCACACTATAACTCTCCTCTGAGCTCTCTGTGGGGTCCCAGGGAGGTGCAAGTGCAGTCTCAGTACAGCATTAGGGGAGATGAGTCCCTCAGCGGCGTGAAGCAGCAGCGCTCTACTGGCTGTCTCTACAGCAGCCACACACTGCCTTAATGAGCTGTTCCCAAACATGAGCACCACTTATTACACAAAGCAACCCTTAATGACTCATTAACCTTCAGGTTTAGTAGCACTACTGAGAGCCTTTTTCTGCTCTGTGCAGCAGGCAGGGAGAGAGTAAAGCACTACCATTAGTGCACTATTTTGTAAAACAGAACTCTTTCCAACCCACCCCCCACCTCTTTTTCTCCATTTGCAATCAGGAAATCTGACATTTGTTCTTTGGATATCATATTCTCTCAAATTCAATAAAGAATCATGGCCATCACTATAAAGAGGAGCTCCTGCAGAGTCTGCTGGGTGAGCAGGGTGGTGGTGATGCACGCTGTGAGAATACAAATGTGGGGCATCCTGTGCATGCTGTCCTCAGCCCTCCTCTCCACCTCCCAGCAGCAGCTGCAGGACTGCTGTCCAGTCTACAGACAGGACCCCTCTCCAGGCCCTTGTGAGGGAGGGTGACATTACTCTTGGGGGGCTCTTCTCCCTTCATGACTCAGTTCTGAAACCTGACTTGTCCTTTACCTGCAAACCTCTGACCTAACACTGCATGGGCTGTCTACCCAGCGGTTGATATCTCACACTTCTGTCAGGAGCCTGCAGAGTGGAAACTGAGAAATGGAAATGTGAATCTCAGAGAGGGACAAGGGGATGTGATGGTGACTGAATTCACATGTGTGCGGTGGAATCACAATGCTGCTCAGATGAGAAGGGTTCCCTCACTGAGCAAAAAAAATATGCCCTCTGCTGCTTCTATTCTAGGATAGTAGACTGACAAGGAACATAAACGTGAGTTGCTTCATCGTTTAAAAAAAGAAGTCATGTTTCATTTTAGCAGTTTGTTTCCTGGAATAAATTATAATTTATTACATGATTTATTACTGAATATGTTGCACTTAATATTATAATATTTAAATGGTTTATGGCTTAATTATTAAATATTTTATTAAAAAAAAAAACTCTGTATAGGGAAGGACTAGAACAAAGATATAAAACATATTCAAATGACTAGATATTGATATGAATTAATTTTCTGTATTTACTTAATATGAAGCTTTAAAATGTCTTTAAAAAAACATCTAAATAAAAGTAGACAAATATTCTGGCTAGCCATCACTTTTTACATCAAATGTAATCTAAGGTTTATGACTTTTATTTGGCCATAATTTTCTTCTTGGTATTTTTATCGGGTCTCAGTAAGATTATATAACACTTGGGAGCAAAGATGCAGAGGAGAAGTCCATAGCTGGAGGCCAAGATGGCAAATATCTCCACGGCAACTGTGTATTTTCCAGGGGAGCTGATGTAGGCAGGGACAAAGGTGATCCAGACAGCGCAGAAGATGAGCATGCTGAAGGTGATGAACTTGGCTTCATTGAAGTTGTCTGGAAGCTTCCTGGCTAAAAAGGCCAGCAGGAAGCAGATGGCCGCCAGCAGGCCGATGTAGCCCAGGACACAGGCAAATCCAGCCCCTGAGCCCACATCACACTCAAGGATGATCTTGGCACTCCTCCCCTGTATTTCAGCTGGGATGGGCGGTGAGAGAACCAACCACAGCACACAGATGAGCACCTGGACAGAGGTGCAGAGGGAGATGGCCAGTCTCTGCTGCACCGGGCCAAAGTACCGCATGATGTTGCTGCCAGGGACTGAGGCACGGAAGGCCACCAGCACCACCACCGTCCTGCTGAGGACACAGGAAATGCAGAGCACAAAGCTGATCCCAAACAGCGTGTGGCGCAACATACAGGACCAGGGGGTGGGGCGACCAATGAAGGCCAGTGCACACAGGAAGCAGAGAGAGAGTGCCAGCAGCAGCAGGAAGCTCAACTCTGCATTGTTTGCCCTAACGAGGGGCGTGTCCTGGTGGAAAAAGAAGGTGGTAATGACGCAGCCTGTGAGGACCACCCCAGAGACTGAAAGAGCAGCAAGAATGATCCCCATGGTCTCCTGGAAGGACAGGAACTCCACCTCTTTTGGAATGCAGTATGTTCGAGCAGCATTCGACCAGAATCGATCTGGGCACTTCTGGCACTCTGTTGAACCTTATAAATTATGCAAACAAACAAGGAAGTTAACAATCACATATATTAAGAGACATTAGGAGAAAAGAAGTTTAATAAAAAATTTGGCTTCAGCTATTCACCAGAACAGTGAGAATTAAACAGAAACTGATACAGTGGTAATTTGTGCACAGTGGATTTAAATTTGGATTTTTTTCAGCCATTAACTGAAATAGAGAGCAATACACAGAAAAGAAAACCATGGTAATTTGTGCACAATCAAACATGCTTTACATGAATTTATTGATGCGCACTACACAACAGCAAGACACACAGATACCCAGAGCTTCATATGCACACCCCTATATGACTACAGTGCATGTCATAAGCATTCGTATCGACTGGCATGAGACAGCCTGTGTGACATACTGGCTACCCTGCTCACCCAATATGAAAAATACAGACTGAACATAAACAGGTCTGTCAGAAAGTTATCATTGCAAAATTAAAATTGCAGCCATACATGTTTGTTGACCTTAATGCTTCTTGGTATCTTCTCATCTTTGCTTTGTGCAAGCGTTGAAAATGATGGTGCTTGCTCATCATCATGGTTAAAAGAGAGAATGGTTAATAGTACCAGTAGTGTTGCTGATCTCCCCTTCTGCGCATGGTAAGCAGTCGAAGCAGCAGATGGGCTTTCCTTTCTGCACAGCCTTCCGAGTGCCTGGGGGACAGGGCATGCTGCAGACGGATACAGGCACCTGTATGCATCCAAAATGACATCCAGATCATCATTCTAACTCCATGTATCACTGATAAGCATCTTATGGCATTCTCACATCTCACATCACTTTGTTTCACATGCTCAGTGTCACATTTCAGCATACTATGCACTAAAAATCTTGTGAGTTTAACGGCACATTTCAACATCACACGTGTACCATCATCTCACCAATGCAGTTAAAACTCTCAAATTTGTAAACTTGTCACACAGCACTACCACCCTGTGACATGTACAACCCCCAAATCCCCCCCCCCCACACACACACACACACACACACACGGTGATAAACTGCCACTCAACAGTAATTGACTAGCAGTTTGTCACCAACAGTGTCTACTGGGAACAACTCATCACAAGGCCATATGTGTGTTTAGCAGGGAATTGATTTTTGCTGCTAATTTCTCCAGACAGAGGGGTCAAACAGCTAGAGATGTGTGTGATTTATTTGGTCTTTCCTTTGTTTTTGCAAAATGCAATCATACTAAGCATCTGAGCATAAATAATCCGAATTCAGAATGTGATGGGTATGCCATTCCAAATATTACACAGGAGACACGCATGCATGGGAATACACAGGGCCATAACAGAAGTTGTTTTCATTAAAAGGCAATGTAAATAAGCATAGCTCAGTGGGCTTTACAGAGGGAGAAATGCTAAGAATCTGAGTATAAATAACAGATTTACAACATGTGATGATGAGTACACCAATCCAAAAATTATACAGAAGGCTCCCAGGCTAAATTTATGGCATGCTAAATTCACGGTTCACTTTACCTCATTCTGGCCACCACCCCAGACGACTCTTTTCACATCGATGTCAAACTTGCTGTGAGATTCGTCCACAGAGTCAAACTGTCCCACCTTGACGAACTTCACCGTCCCTTGCGCCCAAACTTGCCAATTAATGATGTCATAAGCAGCTGAGGGTTCCCCTTTCTCATCGAAGTGTGTAGCCTCCCCCAGAGGAGTGGTGAATTTGACAGTGCGGAGGTAGTGAAGAATCTTCCATGATTTTCAAAAATGTTTAACAAAGTTGAACACGGGGTGATGAAAAATGAAAACTGTTAACAGTGAATGTTTGGCACTTCTAAACTATTATTGCACTATCAAATGCAAATTAAACAATGTAAAACTAACTCTAACAAATGTAAATGTTTAAAATTACAATTTAAACCTTAGAAATAAATGTGAACAAAATATAAATTATTGCACATGCTCATGACTGTAACCTTTGAAATAATATACATTAAATACATCATATTGGATGATCAATACAATAGAACGGAAGGTTATGAGAAAATACTTAAAATGCTTCACTAATAATGAGATAATCAAGAAGACACATGATTATAGCATAGGTACTGTTTGTAATGATTAGTCATTAGTGTTACATAAATGTATTAACATCTGCTAAGATATTTTTAAACTGCTGGAAACATTTAATGGATGTTGATGAAACACAAGCATCACTTCAGTATTTGACTATCAATATTTCAAAGTCAGTTTTCACAATGTAATCAAAATAATTACAGTGAAATCAATGCAGACTAGACAATATTACAGCAAAATTTGGTGAAATTTGAATTGAACTGGACTGCGCAGCATTATGGTATATGGCGGTTGTGGCTGAAACCTAGTGGAAAACTCAATCAATTACCACACAGATACGTTCAGTATAAAGCCATAATATATATGTATTTTTAAAATCTTGCAACTGAGATGATTGTGCTTTTATTTGAAAGGCTCTGTAGCTGAAGTGTGTTGCGTCAGATTATGGAGGGAACTATTAACGTTAACTTTACCTTAGTCTAGCTATCTAAAATCATAATGTCGATAAAAGGTAGAGCGAATGAATGATCTTTTGGGTCTAAGTAATTTATAATTTTCTTTTGAAGGTTCCTTGCAAGTTAACTTGGCAAACAACCAATACCCAATATCAAAGTGATAACGTAAAACAATTAGGGAAGTGCGCCTGGCGTGATTTAACATAATTTCATACTGAAATTATTTGCCAACTTTTTAGTTTAATTGAGCGTTTTACGCTTGCAATGCTACTGAGAAGCCATGTTTAACAGATTGTGTTGTGTGTTGAAATTAATGAGGCATCAGTCTCAGTAGGCTTTCAGGAATTTTCTTGTATTTGGTGTTTGAAGGAAAGAGGCATTGCATGGACCTTGCTGTTGAAAATATTTAAGTTCTGTGTCATTGTACTTGCAGGTTTATATTTAAACTAGATGTTCATGTCATTTTGCATAATAAAAATATAAACAAAGAAACTGATTGTTCCTATGCCTTTGTCATTGTGTAAGCTTCTGATGAATTCTTCATGGTCTTCTAAGTCCTATGCAAAATACGTTAGGTAGCATAAAAACTGCTTGACATGTAAAATAGATATTGTCTGTTTTTATTTAAATTTGCCGAATTAGAAACAAGTTCTATAAAAGTCTAGCAGCCACACCACCATGTAATTGGCTCCTGCTGAATTTCTGTAGCAAACCAATTGTGGTGCAAAGCACTTGGACGGGAGACGGTAAATGGACTGCATTTATATAGCGCTTTTATCCAAAGCACGTTACAATTGATGCCTCTCACCTGGAAAGACTAAGTGGTTGGCCAGTTGGGGATAAGCTACACTATGATTAAATAATTCTCAATGCCCCAGTACAGTGATGGGGACACCGTGTTGTAGGAGATACAGCCTTGCAGATAAGACGTTAAACCATGTCCTGACTTACTGTGGTCATTAAAGATTTCGCCTTTGTCCTGGTTAAATTCCTCTCTCTCTCACACGCACACACATAAATGCACATCTATAATTATAAAATAATTAATAATAATTAATAATTAATACAAAATCCTAATATCGACTCTTCATAAATTCCTCTTGAAGTATCAATAAAATTATTTGAAACAGCTCATAAATATATGAAGTAATGTTGTCTAACATATAACACATTTATTGGATGCTATACTGTATCTTTCTGTTGTTACTCTTACCTGCCAGGGCTGGAGGTTGGTGACATCTGGACACCCCCCATTTTCAAAGGGGCCATCTCCTGGTTGGCAGGACAGCATGTTGTGAATGGCATGTGCGGTGGCATATACAGCCTTGTACACACCATAAGTGATTCTCTGCTCTGTGACATCAGAATAAAAGCTCTCAACATCGTCCAAGGTCTCAGACCCTGTGCACTGGGGCCGGGCTGATGAAGAGGGGCTGGAGTCATTCTTGAAAGAGCATCTGAAAATCACCTCCCAGAGTTCGTGCAGGAAGGGGTCAGTAGGCATATCCTTAGACTGAAACCCAGTGAGAAAACTGAAACCCTGAATGTTTCCCTTGCGCAATGCAATTCCTATAGTGCCTCTCAGTGAGGGCAGGTTTTGTGGAGAAGAGAAGGACCTGGAGGTAATCCAGGACTCTGTGGCGATCCACTGCTTGTCAGTGATGTTCTGTCTCACCACCTCCATCAGCAGGGGATGCAAGTCTGGCCCAGTGGCAAAAGTGATGATGACTTTGGCTGTGGAATGCCTAAGAATTTCAACAATGCGTGGGATAGCCTTCTCCAAGTTGACCTTGGGGATGACCTCAGAAAAGGCCACACACACCTCAGAGTTCTGCAACTCCTCCAGCAAAAGCTGGATCCCAAACTTTCCATAGTCATCATCTCCCATCACTACGCCCACCCAGGTCCAGCCAAAGAGGCGCAGCATACGTGCAATGGCCCGGGCCTGAAAGGCATCGCTTGGTACAGTGCGGAAGAATGTGGGGTACTTTTGGCGGTCTCCAAGGCAGGCGCATGTTGCACCGTAGCTTACCTGGGGAGCACAAAGATCAGCCTGTTAGCATAATGCTGCTCCATCCATTTTATATCCAGGAAACATTAAACAGAAAGCAAACACAGCACCATAAAGTGCCATTAAAATACACAGGAGAGGTATATTTAAAATCTATTTTGCATCCATTCTTAATCACTCTCTCTGAGTGCATCTGGGCATTAGGAAGAATAGGAGTCATAATGGTTTTCTTTAATGATCACTGATTTGCTGCTGCTTTTCCATTGCGCACCATGGGGATGTTGAAGACGCTCAGTGTGCGAGCAATCACCATAGATCCTGACGAGCGGCCATCACCGATGATGACAGGTACTTTAGGAGTGCGGCCGCACCTGGAGCTCGTAACAACAGGGTCCTTCCCGGTTACCAGCCCCAGCGCAGTAGCTAATGTTGTTCTCTCTGCGAAACAGGTGTCAGCCAGGACATACCCCAGGGTGAGATTGGGCAGCAGCTGGGGGTTTCTGTTTATCTCTTCCACTGCTAAGATCATGGTCTGCATATAGTAGTACGCATTCAAAAAAAAGCTGAGAGAGAAAAAAAAAAAACAGAAAGAGAGAAATTGGAAAGAATTGAGTGAAAGACAGAGCTAAAAAAATTGAGTTTGATATTTCCCTGTGGATATTAGCTTATATTCACAAATACATTTCTGTACAAGTATAAATGCATTTAATACACACACACACACACACACACACACACACACAAACACAGTATATAAGTATAGTATTCTCAGGTATATACAGGAATATATTCTGAGAAAGATATCTATGCATAGACACAGGAAGCTATTCAAGAATAAAGAGTAAGGCACTCACTTCTGACATTGCAAAGGGGCTGCTCTTTGTGTGAAGTCCAGGTTAGGCACAGATGGCTGTGAATGAATATAGAACAGTCCTCCAATGGTCACGTCACCCTCCTTATACACACTCTGATAAAACGGAGTCTCCAGAAGCCTGCAGGATGAGTCTGGCAGCCCACACACAACTCCAACGACCAAAGACACCCACAGCTGTAACCGGGTGAGAACACCCATCTCCTATAGAAGAGAGAGGGAAAAGGGACTGGAAGATGGGGGAGAGGGATCTGAGTTCTCCCACAGAGCAAAAAAGAGGCTTCTTTATGTAGTGCTCAGTCTATCCACTGTACAAAAACAAAATTTAAAAAAGCATGTAATGTAAGTGCCATAATTGTGTAACCCCTGATGTAGCGTAGTTAATGGTTGGGGCCTCAACCCAATGGGAAAGAATTAAACTACCTTGTTTTTTATCTGGAGGTAATTATTTCAGAAGACCCTGGAGTCTGGTACTGACACTCCCTCTCTAATGTGCTCTGAGTGCTGTTTGTCTTCAACACGTTTTTTCCACAGCAGACCCCTCACCTCTCCACTGCTTTCCCTTACAGAATTGCCCCATTAAGTATCTGAGCTAGAGCAGGATGATGCAGTCCAGTTAGTGGAAAAGTAATGTGATAAAAACAAACCTACAGACAAATGAACTATTCAGTTGAGTTTATATACCATAAGCAACATTGCAACAATTAGAGTTGTAATTTGGTATTTCGATGTAAAGTTTGTTGGGTTTACATTGTTTTCAGCTTTGGGGTTACAGGTAGCAGCACGCCAAATATTTTCTAAATTTGTGTTGTCTGGTATCATGTGACCACAAGTCACAAATGGTGGGGAATGTGGGCACTTTGCCCTCTGGTGGAGTGACATTTTTTCAGACCACTTCAAATATCAACAAGCCAGCACTCTCCCAAACCAGCCCTTGGGAGGATGTGGAAGCCTGCATAACATAAAATGCCTATATTCATGCAAAGAAACTCTATGAACTTTTGCCATCAGGAAGCTGTTATAGGCTTCCAAGGACAAAAAATAATATTTATAAGAGTTCTTTTGTCCCAAGAGCTTTTAGGGTCCGAAGTGGGATTTAGGGACCATTAGGGGTACCTGTGCGCTGTTGCTGCAGCTCTGGTAGAGTTTTAGGTTAGTGTTCAAGTAGCAGTATTTTTTATATAATTTATATTACTTATATTTAATATAATTAATAATGATTCTGTTTTAAAATGTTTTAGTCCAGTAAGTTTTTATTCCAAAGGAATGACTTTGTCTAGGACCACATGTCCACCATTTTAGAAATCTCTGTTAAATGCAGGTCTGTCAGATGGTGGACACGGGCCTGGAGTTCACACTTGGTCCCATCTCCTTCAATGGAGATTGTGAAAACATTTTTGACTTTTAACCATTTTAACCATTGTTTTGACTGGATGCTCCAAGCAACGGTCTATCCTCTAAGTGTCTACAAATATTTTTTTATATATTATTATTTGTTTTGCCTTAACATTATGATATGGTGAGGGGACAGTAGTGAATGCCATTCTTCAAAGGTGTCCCAAGACATTGTCCTCCTCTCTGCAGGTGATCTACCTCCTGAATATTCTAGAGCAGAAATGATAAACATTGTGTTAAGCCCTCAGTGATCACAGTTTTATTCATGTACTGTTATTCATGGAATCATTATGATCATAAAAATCAAGGGTGCAACAACAAATAGCATGATCATGCTCTCAGAACTCAGTACATTTATGATGTTACAAAGCACCAAAAACTAACACACACACATACCACCTATGGATTTGCATGGCCACTGAGGAATTTCAACCAGAAATGAGTTTGGCTTTATGACACAAAATACATGATGAGGGTTATATGTTCTAGAGTCAGCCCACAGAGCTGAGCAGAAAGGCCACCCGAGCTCCTGCTTGTGTGGGCATGTCTTCATGTGTGTACAAATACTGTGCACTTGCGTTTAATGAGGAGACTGGAAATGATTCATTAGCTAAATACCTGCATCTCATGTGAGTAATCTCTGTAGGGCAATAGAGTCCCTGCAACTCAGACACTGGGAACCACATGGGGACACAGATAATTGCAACATATATATATATATATATATATATATATATATATATATATATATATGGTTATACCCTCCCCATCCTCCCCAACCCTCTCCAGAAGAAATGAATTAAAAAAATTATATAAGAACATTGAATGTATCAGAATTTTTTTCCCGTCCAAAAAAGAATAGCAATAATATTAATCAACAGTGGTAAACTACAGTCAAATTATAGGGTGATTTTACTACATTTAAAAGAAAATTTTAATCTGCCTCCCATTGTTGTCTAACTATATAGAGAGATATGCCGTGGAACCAATGCAGGAGTGGACTGATAACACTATTCCAGGACTATAAGCCTTATTTTCAAGAACGTTATCCACCAGTGTACTCAAGGGTAACTGCAGAAACTGAGGAAATTTACTTTGTACTTCTCGTAAATTTCAGATGCGATGTGGTATGCGGGCAGGCAGGGTGCAGTGGTTGCTAGCAAAAGTCAATTGATTACGTGTGTAGGAAAGGCCGCGACAGGTCTGAGAGACTGTCAAAATTCTAAGTCCTGCCCTCTAGAGTTTGTGCTGCAAGAAGTAACCAATGAAGCGCTCTTCAATTATTCCCACAGCATCCGCATAATGCAGAAATGTGGACAACTGAGCTTACAGGAAATATTGTTCCCCTCATCTATTTTCCATGCAAAAACAGTGACTACTTCACTCTTAATTTCCACCTGCACCATAAGCAACGGCTTCGATCAGATTATTTTGAATCGTCTTAGGGTGCATCCCATTGCCTGAAAAATGCATCCTTCTTTCCTCCACTACCACCTCATCTCCTCCGTGCCCCGGAAACCGATCTTTGTGTCTGCCCTACCTCCAATGTCCCAATATTGGAGGAGACAGGCAAAGCTGCTTCAAACTCGGGTCCTTGCCTCCTCCCGGTGAAGGATATCCATGTATTCCATCAAAGTGTTTTCCCGTTTTAAGCATCGCCGTGCTCACGCCCACAGAGATTGAAAGACCATTCCACAGAATCTGACACAATCCAAATTTTAGAAAGCGGAGATGGCAGAGAAGTTGAATTCCCCCAGTTATGCTAGATATTTTGCCAAACATGTGTGTGGTCCAGTAGGTATTACATGAAATTTTTTAACAAGCTCTTCGTTAGCTAGCTAGACACTCAACCTTGTTGGACCATTCGTTTTTAAATCTCGAGCTGACTCGCTGGGCTGGACCTGGTAGGACGCATCAGTCTCCTCTCTGCATTCCCTCAAAGTCTTTATTTTTTAGAACCGAAACGAATCCCACAGAATCCTATCCAGGATGTTTACATCCACAGATTAGATTTTCTTCCAAATTCAGCCAAATGAAATTCCAAAAGCTGGCGTAACAGCAAGGTTAGGCTAATGTTAGCTAGCTAGTTAAATCACTGATGTTAGCAATTAGTTAGCTATTAGCTAGCAATTAGCTGGATAACTGAGGTTCTGGTTTGCTGGAATACCATAGGGCAACATTACAAAACCAAAACTTTTACGATTTACAATGTATGCAAATCATCACCGACGATACAACATCCATAAAAATTCTACAAATCGCTATCCCAATACTCTCTCTCGCTAAAGCAATAGCCTACCTAATTTGCCTCTACTACCTAACAAGGAAACTGAATATAGCTATCTTGCTGGACTGCTGAACTCCTGTTCTGAATAGATAGATACTATGTCATCATCAGGAGCAGAATGTGACCTTGTTTATTATGTTGTTTTGACAGAGTAATACCGCTATTTATAGTTTATCAGCCATGTGATGCTAGGTCTTGTGCTACCAAATACTAACATAACTAACTAGATCTTTATAGCTACCTGCACTCATATTATCGATTTCTCAGTGAAAGTAAAGGTTGTGTTACTTAGTGATCCATATTACAGTTAAATCAATATGTACATGCTGTATCATTTACATAGTCATTTGGAGCTACTATTTATACGTGGTGGATCTGTCAGATATCCTACACATGGCACATTATGTGGAGCCCATATTAATTCCTTCATTGTCATCATTCTCACATCCGTGTGTCAGTGCATTTATTTGGAAAATAACCTAAAAGACATTTAAGTATTTCCTGGGGGAACATGCCCCCCGATCCCCCCAGCATTTAAGTCAAGCGTGGTCTGTTTCCTGTAGAAAACAAATACCTGTCTTCAACTGTTCAAGGTCAATAAACACCCTACTGCATTTAATTAAACTATTTAGGCCTTTTACATTCCAGCTCATTGCTCGTACACATGGCCAAACTCTGCCTGTACTATGGCCGTCCTATTTGTTGAACAACCAAACCTCAATGAAATACATTTTTATTTGTATTGTGCATTTTACAGAGACACTGTCACAAAGATGCTTAACTTTTTCACCATGTCTGCATGCTTTATATATTGAGTTGGGGCGACAACTTTTAAATTGAAGCTGTTTGAAGTTCGGGTTAATGAGCAGATGTGCCTTATGAAAGTGGCCACTGAGTGTATATTACTCATTTTAAATGACATTCATGTTATGATATTAGATACAAAACATACTCAGGAAATTTAAAGAAAAGACTACTGTATCCTAAATCATACATGTTTACCATTTATGGTTGGAAACTGTTTATATATAGATGTGACATTAAATGGCTGAAGAGGGTTTTCTGTTTGTCCATCAGACAGCCAGAAAGACAAGATAGGCTGGAGAGATCATCAAGAGACTCCATGCAGTACAGTACCCTCTACTGGCTGCTTTTTGCTATTTAACTTGCTCAAGAAATGCAGGTTGATTTTCTAATTCCACAATAATTTCTGAAAATATGAAAATAATGGATTATTTTTCTAAATATTAAAAAGCTATGGCCGTACCTATTAAGTGAACAGTCGCGTAAAAATGGGGTCATGATTCATATTTACCACTACAGATAATTTTATAATTATTTTATCTTGAGTCATGCATAATTAAAGCAGTCAGAAAGGGAGATTAACTGGCTGTTTTCCACAAATGTTTAAAAACCCATGTGCTTGTACTAAACTCTGTCTTTCTATTTTAAAAAAATGAAAAAGAAAACAACCATGGGAATAGCAGTTTTGAAAGTAACCTTTATCATAAGCATCTGCCAAATGATTGAATTGTAAACTGTAAAGCCCTCTTGTGGTGCAAAACTGAAACAGCATCGATGGCCATGTTTCTCTGAGGACTTCCAGTTTTTGAAACAGTACACTGAATGTCTTTGACTCCATTAAATATTTGCTCAATTTGCTCAACAGTACATTAATATTGTCTGCAGCTTTATCAAATATTGCTCTATTGTAAATATACATTAGACACATTAGTACATTTTCCCACCTAAATTCATATCCCACACATCTGTCTACCCATAATAAAGTCAGAAGTGCTTTTGGAGAAGCTCATCAGTCTCTTTGTACTAACAGAGGACTAAAACTTGCCCTAACAGTTTATCTTTTTATGACAATTTAGAGTGAATACAAGTTCACAGGAGAGGATCTTGCATGTAAAAGGAGTTGGTGTTTGCCCTGGGGTTGAGATTTGTTCACTGAATGTTGCTCATAATCATCTGATTTGCATTGTTTAAAAGTGGTTTGTGTAATCAGTTCATGTCTCCCTGTTGATGAAATAAGACAGGAAAAATGGTCAGGATATTAAAATTATGCCTGCTCAGAACAGCCGTCTGTCAGAAAGCATAAGTGGCATGGGAAGGATAGGAATATCTCTCCTACTTGAGAGCTACTTTTCCTTAATATGATACCTCAGTCATGATTTATGTGTTTTCTATAATTTTGATAGGACAGCAGTGTAGAACCTGTTATAAATCCATAAAATCTATGTCTAGAAATGACATAGTTGTTTTTGAAATGGGAGCTAAGGGACAGAGGTGCTGCAGCCTGCGGCTAAGCTATGTTGTTTTCATTAGTGAATAGCTGTGACTGCCTCACTCCAGGGCCAAGCCCCCGACCCCTACAGATGAGTAGATTAGTTATTATGATGCAACACCACAGTGAAGGTTGCATCTTCTTCACACCCATGGCACAGAAGTCATTAATTAAAACAGAAACAGGTACCTGCCTCCACATGCCAAACTGGCTCCACTACACCTGAGCCCACTCCCCCCAGATCAAAAGTACTTTGGGATTTCTGGGGTGGGACTCTCCACCCCTCCCTCCCATCAGGTCTTTTTACGCTTTACCAGTTTCACAGATCACTGTTAATTAAAATGTCACCTCAGGCAAGTCCATAATAAGACATGTCCCAGTGGTAGTGTAGCTGAGGTCACAAAAAACACCATGGGGATCCTGGGGCATTTATTCTGCCTGACTTGTGACAGCTGTTGTTTCTTAACACGACACTGCTTATTAAAAAAATGCCAGTTTAATCTGTGGGTTAAACACATATTCTGATTTACATTTATTTCATTATTCATCTGACACCAGGGTGACTTGTGGTGCTTAAGCTTCAGTATGAAGACTTGTACAAGGTTCCATGAAGAATTAGACTCATTTATAACATATCTGCATGCATTCACTTAGCTTCATAAATGAGTGCTTCACATGATTTATACTTGCTTACGTGCTATGACGATAAGACAATGACAATGTGTAAGTCAATCTATGCCTTAAGTACAAGTACACAATATGGAATTTGACAATTTAGGAAAACCATGGCATGCATAATATGTTAAAGTGGGGCTGTGTGTAGAATAAATGCTTGAGGAAATTTGTGTTTCATAATGTCTGTCTCCAAATGTTGGTGTAATTTCACGGTGTGTTAAGATAGTAAGCAGTGTGAATGTGTGCTGGCCTTTTCACATTGCAATAGGGTAAATTCACACTAATTGGAACAGAGTAGGATAATTAGGGCAATGGGCTGCTTTCTCACAGACAGCCAGGGTGGGAGTAGGGGTGCAGGGACAGGAGGGTTGGAAGTAGCGAGGAACAGTGTAGCTAGCTGACTGTTGTGCTGAGGGGGGTACAGGCCACAACCTGCTAGAAAGTGGGGGGAGGTAAGCAGGGAAAAGGCATATTTGCAAACACAGCAAAGAGTCAAACCGAGGATAACTCTTCTCCTTGACCAGCAACATACAATTCTATCGCAATGAGTCTATGGCAGGAGGACCCAAATGCAGAGCAAAAAACGCAGGAGACTAAGGTTGGTGCAAAAACTTGAAGACTGCTGGTGAAAGGTGGCAACAAAATAAACAGAAATGGCACACCAGAAACACAAGGAAATGTGGAAAATGATAAACTAGAGAGCATATGGGCAACACACAGGAGACTTGAGAATGAGAGTACTATACAAGAGCCTGGCTAGAACTCTGCTTGAGAAATTATAAAGACAGAGCAGCTGTTCTCTTGCCAAAATGCTGCTTCCCGTGCCACGTGCGCTCGGTGCAGACCATCCCGCAACACTGTGGACTTATCAAAAGGCTGTTTTTGAAGCTGATAATTAAAGGTGTGGTAGGGTTAACATGGAACTTAAATATACAGCAAGAATGCTGGTAACAATGACCTAATGAACAGTCATGTGCAAAACAAAATAAAACCATATTACAATAATGAGGACTAATTACGGGAAACACAAGATGGAAAACAGTAGGGACATGGAGTGGACGACTTCTGGTCGTGAGATAGAACTTTGACAGGATAGGACCAATCCTCTTGGAACGTAAGGAAGGTCCTGGCGTTCCCTTAGGCTGCCCAAGGGAATGTCAAAAAACAGTCCATAAAATGATTTTCAATCCCTGAGTCAATAAAAGCTTAAGTCTCTACTTTACTAGATGACCAAAACACAGAGACTGGCAGGAGCGTGAGCAAAACTGAAATGCTGACAGCACTTGACTGACTCGCTAGCTCCCTCCCTTGTACTAGCAACCTTGTTTGTTTCCTGACAGTTCTGGGCAGGTTTAGCAAAAGTGACATGCTGACTGCATGCTAGATGAAAAGCTTGTCTCAAATGCACCTCTCTCTCTCCTAGTGTGACAACCTAGCCTGACCCAGCTGCATGGCTCCCTTGGGGGGACTGGTATGGGAACTGGGAGAAGGAGCAGCATGAGCAGGATCGGAAGTGGCAGTTGAGTTTGGTTGTGTAATATCCAATGTGTAGGGAGATTGGGAATCAACATCGACACAGGAAAGTATTTCCTTCTCAAGATTGCACAGTAGACCACACCAGGGATCTGACAGACAAAGGGGATATAATAAATGTCACTTTGGCTCAGGCTGTGGGAAAGCTGGACAGATGCAGCTCAAACCCCAATGAGCATTACATTATTACATTACATTACAGGCATTTAGCAGATGCTCTTATTCAGAGCCACTTACACAACTTTTTTACATAGCATTTTACATTGTATCCATTTATACAGCTGGATATATACTGAAGCAATTTCGGTTAAGTACCTTGCTCAAGGGTACAACGGCAGTGTCCTACCCGGGAATCGAACCTGCGACCTTTCGGTTACAAGTCCAGTTCCTTACCCACTGTGCTACACTTCCCCAGACTACCATTGAAGCATTCAGGCAGTGGCAGGTGAGGTTCTTGCAGGTCCAGCTGTTGTTATTATCCGCTGAACAGCCATAGCAAGGGCCTGGAGGCCCTCAGAGATCTTGTGAATGAGCTTGTTATGTCTGCCCAATCTGACACCTTTATTGGCTAAGGCAGAGAAAGTCTGACTGAGCTCTGCTGGGTCCATAGCTCATCTTGGTCTTTCTGTCACAATGAGAGTCTAAGGCAGGTGTACTTAAAAGCAGAGACTCAGGTTGATGCAAAAACTCAAAAGAATTTACTGGTAAGAAAAGTGACGACAAAACAAACAGAAGTAGCACACAAGGAAACGCGGGACGTAATAAACTAGAGAACATACAGGACAAAACACACGAAAATGGGAGTGCTCTATACAGTTCAGGCCAAAAGTTTACATACACCTAGGCTAAAGATATTCAAACTCATGTTACCATACATTTCTTTTGCCAAGTCAATTAGGGCATTTACTTTGTTCACATCAGAGGTCATTTTAAAACAATCGATTAGATACAGATTTATTTCAGCTTTAATTCACATCAGAATTCCAGTGGGTCAAAGGTTTACATACACCAAGTTGACTGTCTCTTTAAACAGTCTGGAAGATTCCAGAGATTGATGTAATTACTTTTTAGAAGCTTCTGATTGGCCAATTGTCTTAATTGGGAGTTAATTGGCACCTGTGGCTGTATTTAAGGGCCAACCTTTAAAGCCACTGCCTTTTTGCCCTTGATAGCATGGGAAAATCCTACCAACTCAGCCAAAACCTCAGAAAGAAAATTGTGGACCTTAACAAGTCTGGTTCCTCCTTAGAAGCAATTTCCAAACAACTGAAGAAACCATGAGCATCTGTACAAACAGTCGTATGCAAATTTAAAATCTTGGGGCCACACAGACACTGTATTGTTCAAGAAGGAGGCTCAAATTAACTCCCAGGGCTGAACAAATTTTGGTCCAAAAGGTTCATCTGAACCCCAAGACAACAACAAAGGAACTTGTGAAGGAGCTGGAAGCATCAGGTACCAAAGTATCTACATCCACCATTAAGAGAATCCTACATTGCCATGGCCTGAAAGGTGGAATGGGCCAAAATTCCAGTATTTGAGAAGCTTGGGGAAGGCTATCCCAAGTGTTTGATTAAAGTTAAGCAATTTAAAGGCGATGCCACCAATAACTAACAAAGTGTATGTAAACGTTTGACCCACTGAAAATCTGATATAGTACATAAAAGCTGAAATAAATCTGTCTCTTAGCTATTATCTTGAAATGACCTCTTATGGAAATGAAATAGATACCCTAATTGATTTAACTCAGGACATGTATGGTAACATGAAATGTGCTGAGTTGTGAAAAATTTCGTTTGAATGTCTTTAGCCTAGGCGTATGTGAACTTATGTCCTCAACTCTAAGAGACTGGAATACTGTGTTATGAAAAATCCAAAGACCAAGCAGAGACTGAGGGTGAACAAGGAACAAGACAGGTGGTAACAATAACCTAGCAAATAGACACATGCAAAATGAGATTAAATAATAATACAATGAGAACTAATGAAGGAACACAAGACTCAAAAGAGTAGGGACATGGAGCGGGGGCTTCTGTTGCTGAGAAGGTGGAATTGTTACACAAATATGACTTTCACAAAGGAGGAGTCAACTTGGAATAATAAATATATTAGACATTGTTTGTCCAGAGTTCTTATTTATTTGCAGTTGCACTTTGTACAAAGCGAATTCCCCAGGCTTAAGTAAGATGAGTGGGAGAGGTCTGGGGCAATGGTTTCAGGCATAAATATGCCCTTTTGCCCACTAACTAATAAGGAGCCAGACATACAGATGAAGCCAAGCTCTGTTGCAGAATAAGGTTTAGCGTGCAATGTAGTCCAACCAATCATCTTTTCCAGAGAACACCTATGATCAAAACTACCAGACTGTGTTCCTGAGCATGTATCACAAATGAGATTTTAAAGATTTTCAAACAATGTGTGCTTCTTAAATGCATTTTACATTTTCAATATTTAGCCTAAGACTGTCACTCAAAACTGAATGAATGGAGCTGTAGGTATACACACTATAACTCTCCTCTGAGCTCTCTGTGGGGTCCCAGGGAGGTGCAGGTGCAGTCTCAGTACAGCATTAGGGGAGATGAGTCCCTCAGCGGCGTGAAGCAGCAGCGCTCTACTGGCTGTCTCTACAGCAGCCACACACTGCCTTAATGAGCTGTTCCCAAACATGAGCACCACTTATTACACAAAGCAACCCTTAATGACTCATTAACCTTCATGTTTAGTAGCGCTACTGAGAGCCTTTTTCTGCTCTGTGCAGCAGGCAGGGAGAGAGGGAGCTCTGTGTATGATTGTCAAGCACTACCATTAATGCACTATTTTGTAAAACAGAACCCTTTCCAGCCCACTCGCACCTCCTTTTTTTCCATTTGCTGACCATGTCCAGAAAGAAAATCTATATTAATATAAAATGTATAGAGCATCTTTGCAATCAGGAAATCTGACATTTGTTCTTTGGATATTATATTCTCTCGAATTCAATAAAGAACGACTCTATTTCTGTTACTTCAGAATGGCTGCCCTTTGGCCCAGTCAGGCAGAAGCCTTTCATAGTAACAATAAGATCTCTCCTAAAATTAGTATCTTGTGTGCAAAAGTTGAATGGATTTTATACAGTTATACAACTGCCCGAGCCATCTCCACCAGACCTCTACATCATCCCACCCCAGGGAGTGGGGCTGGGCTCATGGCCATCACTATAAAGAGGAGCTCCCAGCAGCAGCTGCAGGACTGCTGTCCTGTCTCTAGACAGGACCCCCTACCAGCCCTTATGAGCGAAGGGTGATATCACTCTTAGGGGGTACTTCTCCCTTCATGACTCAGTTCTGCAACCTGACTTGTCCTTTACCTGCAAACCTCTGACCCAACACTGCATGGAGTGAGTGAGAGCACGACCGCTGCAATTAGGGACTTAAATCAAATGCAGTGAATATTTGCAACATTTAGCCCTGGATTGTTACTCTAGTGCAAAACTGAATGGATGGAGCTGTAGGTAGGTGTGCACTATAACTCTTTTCTGAGCTCTCTGTAGACTCCCAGTGAGGCGCAGGTACAGTCTCAGGGTTTTCCCTCAGTGGGCTGAAGTAGCAGCACTGTACTGGCTGTCTACCCAGCAGCAAGCCACTCAGTGGTGATTGTTTCCCCTCCAGGGCTGATATCATCATGAAGGCCCATGACCATTGTCCAGGGCTTCTGACAACACACTTATGTCTGCAGCCTGCAGAGTGGAAACTCTTATCTAATATAATTCCATTGAGAAATGGAAACCTCAGAGAGGGACAAGGGGATGTGATGGTGACTGAATTCACATGTGTGGGGTGGAACCACAGTGCTGCTCAGATGAGAGGGGTTCCCACACTGAGCAAAGAAAATATGCCCTCTGCTGCTTCTATTCTGTGATAGTAGAATGACAAGGAACATAAATGTGAGTTGCTTCATGGTTTAAAACAAAGAAGTCATGTTTCATTTTTAGCAGTTTGTTTCCTGGAATAATTTATAATTTATTACATGATTTATTACTGAATATGTTGCATTTCATATTATAATATTTAAATGGTTTATGGTTTAATGATTACATATTGTATTCTTTAAAAGACAACTGTGTGTAGGGAAGGACTAGAACAAAGATATAGAACATATTCAAATGACTACATATTGATTACAAATCAATACATTTTCTGTATTTACTTAATATGAAGCTTTAAAATGCCTTCCAGCTTAAGCTCTGGAAGTTGACTGGTTCTTTTAACCAACATCTAAATAAAAGTAGACAGACATTCTGACTAGAATATTACTCACACACATTAAATGCAATCTAATGTTTATGACATTTATTTGGCCATCATTTTCTTCTTGGTATTTTTATCGGGTCTCAGTAAGATTATATAACACTTGGGAGCAAAGATGCAGAGGAGTAGTCCATAGCTGGAGGCCAAGATGGCAAATATCTCCACAGCAACTGTATATTTCCCTGGGGAGCTGATGTAAGCAGGGACAAAGGTGATCCAGACAGCACAGAAGATGAGCATGCTGAAGGTAATGAACTTGGCCTCATTGAAGTTGTCTGGGAGCTTCCTGGCTAAAAAGGCCAGCAGGAAGCAGGTGGCTGCCAGCAGGCCGATGTAGCCCAGGACACAGGCAAATCCAGCCCCTGAGCCCACATCACACTCAAGGATGATCTTGGCACTCCTCCCCTGTATCTCGGCTGGGATGGGCGGTGAGAGAACCAGCCACAGCACACAGATGAGCACCTGGACAGAGGTGCAGAGGGAGATGGCCAGTCTCTGCTGCACCGGGCCAAAGTACCGCATGATGTTGCTGCCAGGGACTGAGGCACGGAAGGCCACCAGCACCACCACCGTCCTGCTGAGGACACAGGAAATGCAGAGCACAAAACTGATCCCAAACAGCGTGTGGCGCAACATACAGGACCAGAGAGAGGGGCGACCAATGAAGGCCAGTGCACACAGGAAGCAGAGAGAGAGTGCCAGCAGCAGCATGAAGCTCAGCTCTGCATTGTTTGCCTTAACAAGAGGTGTGTCCTGGTGGAAAAAGAAGGTGGTAATGACACAGCCTGTGAGGGCCACCCCAGAGACTGAAAGAGCAGCAAGAATGATCCCCATGGTCTCCTGGAAGGACAGGAACTCCACCTCTTTTGGAATGCAGGTTGTTCGAGCAGCATTTGACCAGAATCGATCTGGGCACTTCTGGCACTCTGTTGAACCAGAAAAAAAGGATGTAAACCAATAAGTCAAGACCAACACAGTTAACAGGGAAGTTTACAAATGCATCTGACCAAACTCATACTTTGGATGCATATAGTATAAGAGCTACAAAATGAGATTTAATTTGTTGAGTAAATATTTCTGGAGATATGGCTAAATATTGTGTTTTCGCAAGTATGCAAGTATAACAATGCTTGCTATCAGTGCTTGATATAATTTTCAGTAGGGTTGATTATGATACTGTTTAAAATAAACAACAAATTATAATTTGAAAAGACTCATATCACAAGTTTTCCTTTTTCTTTCTTCCACTTTACCAGTTAACTTTGGGGCTTTATTGTGTGGACAGAAGTTAATGTTCTTGTTATTTCTGTAGGAAACCCTGAAAAGTGCCAAACTCTCAGTTCTGGATTGATATGGGGCATGCCGCCCCAGCAAGCAGTAACTTGGCAGGATGGCATACTTGCCATCCCAATAAGATACTGACTTAGTTTGCGAAAGATAGCATGCTCAATGGCCAGGTAGGAAACTAATCATATCCTTGAACATGGTACTTAACTTGCATTGCGTTAACTTGCAAGCTGTGTAAGCTGCTCTAGGTAAGAGTGTCTACTACATGTCTGTAATGTAAGGTGTGCTCCTAGATTTTGCTAGCTCTCAACTGTTTACTTCTGGCCAGTTAGCTACCCCACAATATGTTGATTATGAATGCTTGGAGGAATATTTCTGCCTGCTGTCTCTTTTGCCTGACCCCAAACTAATTTGCATCTGATTCTTAGAGAACTGATGGACCTGCTGTATATCCAAGTTGGAGACAATTGTTGTTTTCCTGCTGACGTTTGTCAAGTTGGACATACGGCAGAAGTCCATACTGTCTGAATTGTTGGTGGAGTTGATTCAAGGTGTTTGTGCCCATGCTGTATAAGAAAATACTGTGTCATTATTTAGGAAATGAAACAGAACCTACTTCAGGCTATATTTAAGAGATTGATTTGGTACCTATGTTTAGCCTAGATTCAGAACATGCATGTAGTGAGCTGCCCGTTTGCCTCGGCAACAATAAACACAGAGCTGCACAGCTGTTCTGGCTTCTGATTTAGGCTGGAAACATACTTGCATTTTCTTGCGCTAAGTGCACGTGAAGTGGCTGCATCCAATGTGACGACATTGTTCTCACACTCGCCTGCTTACTTTCTCTCTGACTGGAAGTATAAAAGGTATATCCACTAGGGGGTAGATCACGGTATCCCTTCTAATGATCCCGCCATCCTTCCTCACTTCCTGGCGTCAGTCACGTCACTAGGCATAAAATGAATACTGTCACTGTGGTTTATGCGGGTATTGCACCTTCCAGACGCGTAGCGTTAAAAGTAGAGGACGTGCACAAAGGACGCTCTGAATGACTGCAGAATATGCATGACAGCCATATTGTGTATGCGTTCACATAATTAAAATCAAGTATGTTTACAGCCTTAACCAACAACCTTCTTTAGTTAACCAGGTAAGAAGTGTATGAAGTGATTTTGGCTGCAGTCATTAACCACTACAGTGAGTATTAAACAGAAAATGAAACAACGCTAATTTGTTATACACAATGAAACAAGGTTTATGATTAATAGTACCAGAGGTGTTGCTGAACTCTCCTTCTGCACACGGTAAGCAGTCAAAGCAGCAGATGGGCTTTCCTTTCTGCACAGCCTTCCGAGTGCCTGGGGGACAAGGCATGCTGCAGACAGACACAGGCACCTGGATGCATCCAAGACAACATACAGAGCATCACTCTAACTCTGTGCCATCACTGAAAAGCAGTTTACACCCTCAGCATCACAGCACCTTTCATTATCCTGTATTCCAACATATTAAAATGACCTCTTAACACTTAACATATTTGTGTACATTTCAGTGAACCATGCACTAAATCACACACATGCACCATCATTCCTTGCTGATATCTCACCAATGCAGTGACAATTCTCAAAATTGGTTCAATACAAGCATGACATATAAAGACACACACACAAACACACACATACTGTAGCAAAATTTCTAAGTCTGTCAGCTATATCTGCTATATCTATAAATAACTAGCTACTGTATATCTGCCAATGAGAAGTAGGCCTACTGCATGGGACTTTGTACTGGTGTTCTTACAATCAACAAAGCCATGTCAAGCAAGGATAGTGACACTGTTTATTCTATTAATTGAATACATGTTCAAATTTCCCTCACAAAATGCAGCGCTAATATATTTTATGTGTAATGTCTCATATATGTGCAAACTTTGTTGAGAGGGCAGATTCAGTAATGCATTGAATTAAGATGTCAATCTGTGCTTTATCTGGAAATTTTGCTGCTTTTGTTCACACTACCGCCGAGTCTGAATATTTTTGTAAATAGGTCCTAGGTTCTGAACTTCTTACGCATAATATCAACTCCGGCTCTGTTCACACATGCTGCAGACAGCGAAAATTGAAAGAACATTTACGAGTTAAGCTGCATAGGTGAAAGGGGCTTCGGAAAACCTGCAGGGTAATGAACGAGCTGGCCTTTACACTGGGAACAGCAGCACAAGGTTGGCCCTCAGAACTGCCTCCAATACTGTCTTTATGGGTGCCATCAGCCAGTGGGCCAGAGACCGCACTCATTAGCATAGCCCTGTGGGCTTTACAGAGGGAGAAATGCTAAGAATCTGAGTATAAATAACACAGATTTAGAACATGTGATTATGAGTACACCAGTCCAAAAATTCCACAGAAGCTCCTCTGGATAAGTTTATGGCATGCTAAATTCACGGTTCACTTTACCTCTTTCTGGCCACCACCCCAGACGACTCTTTTCACATCGATGTCAAATTTGCTGTGAAATCCGTCCACAGAGTCAAACTGTCCCACCTTGACGAACTTCACTGTCCCTTGTGCCCAAACTTGCCAATTCATGATGTCATAAGCAGCTGAGGGTTCCCCTTTCTCATTGAATTGTGTAACCTCCCCCAGAGGAGTGGTGAAGTTGACAGTGCTGAGGTAGTGGAGAATCTTCCAGGATTTTCAACAATATTTAACAAAATTAAACACAGGGTGATGACAAATGAAAACTGTTAACAGTGAATGTTTGGCACTTCTAAACTATTATCGCACTATCAAATGCAAATTAAATTATATAGAATTAACAATAAATATTGAGCACACTACAGTACTTGGATGGGAGACCACCTGGAAAGACTAAGTTGCTGCAAGTAGTGGTGTCAGCAACCTACTCTATGAGTGAATAATCCTCAATGCCCCAGTACAGTGATGGGGACCGTGTGCCGTAGGAGACACCGCCTTGCGGATAAGACTTTAAACCAAAGTCCTGACTCACTGTGATTATCAAAGATGCCTTGGCATTCATCGCTAAAAGTAAGGGGTTCTCCGGTGTCCTGGTTAAATTCCTCACTTGCTCTCTCTCTCAACATTGTTCTCCCTCTCACACACACTCACAAACATCTATGATTTTTCTATACAAAATCCTAACATCTACTCTTCATAAATTCCTCTTGAACTATCAATATATATGAAGGAATGTTGTTTATCATCACCTTTTTATCATCACCTATCATCACCATTTTAGACTATATTTTGCAAACAGAGAGTATGCTTCATGTATAAGCTATTTATGCATTATTCATAAGCTATTAAAATTATTTTATAGTTTTGCCCAATTTGTTATTGGATTCTGATGCTGTATGTTTCTGTCCTTACTCTTACCTGCCAGGGCTGGAGGTTGGTGACATCTGGACAATCCCCATTTTCAAAGGGGCCATGTCCTGGTTGGCAGGACAGCATGTTGTGAATGGCATGTGCGATGGCATACACAGCCTTGTACACACCATAAGTGATTCTCTGCTCTGTGACATCAGAATAAAAGCTCTCAACATCGTCCAAGGTTTCAGACCCTGTGCACTGGGGCCGGGCTGATGAAGAGGAGCTGGAATCATTCCTGAAAGAACATCTGAAAATTACCTCCCAGAATTCGTGCAGGAAGGGGTCAGTGGGCATATCCTTGGACTGAAATCCAGTGAGAAAACTGAAACCCTGAATGTTTCCTTTGCGCAATGCAATTCCTATAGTGCCTCTCAGTGAGGGCAGGTTTTGTGGAGAAGCGACAAGTCTGGAAGTAATCCAGGACTCTGTGGCAATCCACTGCTTGTCAGTGATGTTCTGTCTCACCACTTCCCTTAGCAGGGCATTCATGTCTGTGGCAAGGGCAAAAGTGATGATGACTTTGGCGGTGGAATGCCTGAGTGTTTCCACGATGCGCGGGATACTCTTCTCCAAGTTGACCTTGGGGATGACCTCAGAAAAGGCCACACACACCTGAGAGTTCTGCAGCTCCTCCAGCAGAAGCTGGATCCCAGACCTGCCGTAGTCATCATCTCCCATCACGATGCCCACCCAGGTCCAGCCAAAGAGGCGCAGGATGCGTGCAATGGCTCGGGCCTGAAAGGCATCGCTGGGAACAGTGCGGAAGAATGTTGGATACTTTTGGCGGTCTCCAAGGCAAGCGCATGTGGCAGAGTGGCTCACCTGGGGAGCACACAGATCACACACCAGCCTGTCAGCTTAATGCTTCTGACACATCCAGTTTATCTCTGGGAAACATTAAACAGAAAGCAAACACAGCATCATAAACTGTCATTGAAATACACAGGAGAGGCATTTTTAAAATCTATTTAGCATCTACACTTAATGACTCTCTCTGAGTGCATTTAGGCATTAGGAAAAATAGGAGTCATAATGAGTTTCTTTAATGATCACTGATTTGCTGCTGTGCTGTTCCATTGCGCACCATGGGGATGCTGAAGACTCCCAGTGTACGAGCGATCACGATGGATGATGAGGAGCGGCCATCACCGAGGATGACAGGCACCTTGGGAGTGCGGCCGCACCTGGAGCTTGTAACAACAGGGTCCTTCCCGGTTACCAGCCCCAGTGCAGCGCTTAATGTTGTTCTCTCTGCAAGACAGGTGTCAGCCACGGCATACCCCAGGGTGAGATTGGGCAGCAACTGGGGGTTTCTGTTTATCTCTTCCACTGCTAAGATCATGGTCTGCATATAATAGTACGCGTTCAAAAAAAAGCTGAGAGAGAAAAAAGAAAGAGAGAAATTGAAATGCTTAAGTGAAAGGCAGAGCTAAAAAAATAGAGTGATATTTCCCTGTGGATGCTTGTGTAACTCTTACAAATACATCTCTGTCCATTGTTTGTGATGTATTGCAGACAAGCACACATACACACATTCATACACTGTAAGTAAAGTATTCTCAGGTATATACAGGCATATATTCAGAGAAAGAGATGTTGACACAGACACAGGAAGATATTCATAGTTATGCACTCACTTCTGACAACTCGCAGGTGCTGCTCGCTGTGTGAAGTCCAGGTTGGGCTCAGGTGGCTCTGAATGAATAAAGAACAGTCCTCCAATGATCACGTCACCCTCCTTATACACACTCTGATAGAACGGAGTCTCCAGAAGCCTGCAAGAGGAGTCTGCCAACCCATACACAACTCCAAGGACTAACAGTACCCACGTCTGTAACCAGGTGAGAACACCCATCTCTTGCAGAAGAGAGAGGCAAGAGGGACAAAATGATGGGAGAGAGGGATCTGAGTTCTCCCACTAAACAAGAAAGAGGCTTCTTTATGTAGTTCTCAGTCTGCCCACTCTACAAAAGCAAAAAAAAAAAAAACTATTGTGTAAGCACAGTAATTGAGAAAACCCTGGTGGAGCAGATAGTTAATGGTTGGGACCTCAACCCTAAGGGAAAGAACTAAACCATCTTGTTTTTTATCTGGAGGTAATTATTTCAGAAGACCCTGGAGTCTGGTACTGACACTCCCTCTCTAATGTGCTCTGAGTGCTGTTTGTCTTCAACACGTTTTTTCCACAGCAGGCCCCTCACATCTCCCCTGTGTTCCCTTACAGAATTTCATCATTAAGTGTCACAGACAGGATGGTGAAGTCCAGTAACAGGAAGAGAGATGTGATAAAAACAACCCCAGAAAAATGAGTGTTACGGACACATGAACTATTCAATTTAAGCTGAGCTTAACCCTTTAGCGCACAAGTCAATCCTTTCCCATTTAGGGGGTACCCTATTTAAAGCTTTATAACTACAGATGTGAACACCACATAGACTTATAAAAAGGCTTATATGAAGCAAGACAGTTGTACCATTTACAATACTAACTTAGATTAATTTATATTCATATATAAACTAATAATTGCACCTTAGGAATGTCTCTCCGCTGTATCTAACTTGGCAATAACCAATGAAGCAATGGATTGAGGTTGGCTGACTGAACGTGTGTGCCATCTTCTACTGTACATCATCACTGAATTCAAGATGACTAAAAAATGTTAAGAAAGGTTGTTATGCACTTTTGAACTTCTCTGACACACTGCTGACAGACACACTTCTGACAGACAATCTCAGCTGCTCATGCTTGAGAAATTGTATTATGTCACTTATCCAATTTGTGAGGAGTAGTTGTCGGTTCCCATTGGATCAAAATTAGTCTTCTGGCGAGAAGGGTGGCAAAGGTCATGCAGCAGAACTGTATAGCACTTACTGAAGTCTTACTGGGACCAAAGAAGATCATGAGCGGGTCTGGGTCAATACTGGTCCCAGTCATTTCGTATAAAATTTTGAATTTTTGCCCATTCCTCCTGACAGAACTAGTGTAACTCAGACAGGTTTGTGGGCCTCCTTGCTTGGACACGCTTTTTCAGTTCAGTCCACACATTTTCTATGAGATGCAGTTAGGGCTTTGTGATGGCCACTCCAATACTTTCACTTTGTTGTCTTTAAGCCATTTTGTTACAACTTTGGAAGTATGCTTAGGATCATTGTAGCCAGATTGCCCTCCCAGTCGGGCTATTTTTTATGTCATCATTCAGTGAAAAATGGCATTGTTGCAGTTTGTCATATGTTTTACTATTTTTTGTTATATTGGGCAAGTTTTTAGCCTCTTCTTTCAGCTAGTCATTTACATTCCTTGGTGCAGTTACACTCAGTGGTGATTGTTTCCCCCCCAGGGCTGATATCATCATGAAGGCCCACAAGGCCACTTGACAAAGCCCAGGGCTTTTGACATCTCACACTTCTGTCTGCAGCCTGCAGAGTGGAAACTCTATCTAACAAAAGTCCATTAAGCAATGCAAATATGAATCTAAGAGAGGGACAGAGAGATGTGATGGTGACTGAATTTACATGTGTAGGGTGGAATCACAGTGCTGCTCAGATGAGAGGGGGGTTCCCACACTGAGCAAACAAAGGTTGCCCACTGCTGCTTCTATTATGTGATGGTGAAATTACAAGGAACAGAAATGTGAGCTACTTCATGGTCAAAAAAGAAGTCATGTTTTATTTTAACAGTTTGTTTCCTCAAACAATTTATAATTTATTACATTATTTATTACTGAATATGTTGTATTTCATATTATAATATTTAAATGGCTTATGGTTTAATGATTAAATATTTTATTCTGTAAAAGACAACTGTGTGTAGGGAAGGACTAGAACAAAGATATAGAACATATTCAAATGACTACATATTGATTACAAATGAATACATTTTCTGTATTTACGTAATATGAGGCTTTAAACTGCCTTCCAGCTTCAGCTCTGGAAGTTGGCTGGTTCTTTTAACCAGCATCTAAATAAAAGTAGACATATATTCTGTCTAGAATATTACTCACACACATTAAATGCAATCTAATGTTTATGACATTTATTTGGCCATCATTTTCTTCTTGGTATTTTTATCGGGTCTCAGTAAGATTATATAACACTTGGGAGCAAAGATGCAGAGGAGAAGTCCATAGCTGGAGGCCAAGATGGCAAATATCTCCACAGCAACTGTATATTTCCCCGGGGAGCTGACATACGCAGGAATGAAGGTGATCCATACAGCGCAGAAGATGAGCATGCTGAAGGTGATGAACTTGGCCTCATTGAAGTTGTCTGGGAGCTTCCTGGCTAAAAAGGCCAGCAGGAAGCAGGTGGCTGCCAGCAGGCCAATGTAGCCCAGGACACAGGCAAATCCAGCCCCTGAGCCCACATCACACTCAAGGATGATCTTGGCACTCCTCCCCTGTATCTCGGCTGGGATGGGCGGTGAGAGAACCAGCCACAGCACACAGATGAGCACCTGGACAGAGGTGCAGAGGGAGATGGCCAGTCTCTGCTGCACCGGGCCAAAGTACTGCATGATGTTGCTGCCAGGGACTGAGGCACGGAAGGCCACCAGCACCACCACCGTCCTGCTGAGGACACAGGAAATGCAGAGCACAAAGCTGATCCCAAACAGCGTGTGGCGCAACATACAGGACCAGAGAGAGGGGCGACCAATGAAGGCCAGTGCACACAGGAAGCAGAGAGAGAGTGACAGCAGCAGCAGGAAGCTCAACTCTGCATTGTTTGCCTTAACAAGGGGTGTATCCCAGTGAAAAAAGTAGGTGGTAATGACACAGCCTGTGAGGACCACCCCAGAGACAGAAAGAGCAGCAAGAATGATCCCCATGGTCTCCTGGAAGGACAGGAACTCCACCTCTTTTGGAATGCAGGTTGTTCGAGCAGCATTCGACCAGAATCGATCTGGGCACTTCTGGCACTCTGTTGAACCTTAAAAATTATGCAAACAAACATCTAAGGTAAGATCTACACAAACCTCTAAGTCAAGTCCAAGAGTTAACAAGGAAGTTTAGAAATACATGTGTCGAGAACACACTTTGGACACATTCAGAATCAGAGCTACAAAATGAGATATCATTTGTTGAGACTGAATAAATATTTCTGGAGCTATGACTGAATGTTGTGTTTTTTGCAAAGCAGTTTTGAGAAAACTGACGTTAAAAGATTTTGTTGGGAATATTGCCCATTCTCATAAAATACACCCTTAAACCCAAAACTATTGTATGAAAATTATTATATTTGTGTAGTCCCCGACACAGTGCTTGTCATTATTTTCAATAGGTTTGATTAGGATCGTTTTTAAAGTAAACTATACATTGAAATGAATAAGAAAAAAACATATCATAAGTTTATACTGAGATTTAACTCTAAAACCTAAACACATTAGCAACAGCTCTTCCCTCTGAAATATAACAATACCACTTCCCCTGGGTTGCAGTCAGGGTTCAAATTGTAATCTGAGCTTTGTGGAAGTCTCTAAAATAACTAACGTTAGGTGTAAAAAGCTGACACATAAAGTAGTTCAAACTCAATTGAGCTTTATTGGGGAACATTCAATACGGAAATCAGACATTCGCTCAGTTCGATTCAAAATGGTGAACAGGGGAGAAGCCCCTCAAACTCCTCCTTTGTCTCACCCACGGTGGCACACCACACAAACAACCAAAGACAACAAAACACAAATCAAACAACACAGACACGTTTGTACAAGACAGTAATCACGCTATTTACAACATTTACAGGGCAACAGTCCCGCACGAACCCGATAAAGTGTCCCGTGCGCAGGGCATGCTGAGAGCTGCCGGCAGCATGGTAGCTAGTCTATACTACTACTGTCTATTCAATATATTATAAAGATAATGTTGGCTGATACATGTAGTGGCTTCTTCTTCCAAATACGTTTGAACGTTTGTGGCTCACGTGCTCTCAACAGGAACAGGCATAGTTCGTGCAATATTCTACTGCGCACCATGGTGGCTTGGTGGTGAAGTGCAGCCATACTGTCATTCACGAGAGAATATGGTGCGTTTAGTTCTTTTGGAAAACATTTAGCCTTTTAGCCTATTTATCTCGTTAACCTAAATAATACTCATTACATTGAAAAATGCATTATTTGTGATTGATTAAAATAATGTTTGTTGTTAATGTATTAGCGACCCCCACAGATGATGATTTTACTGCTTCCATGGGAGCTCAGACCCCTCCTTATGGGAGCTCAGCTCCCACTGGCTCCCACATAACTCGAACCCTGGTCGCAGTGTAGTATGATGGATAAATTACCTACATTGTAACCTAAAGTTGCATGTTAAATTTCCAGGTCCCTAATTATATCATTGAGCAAAGTGCGTAACTTGATCTGCATCAGTTTATAAGCTGTGTATGTCGCTCTGGATAAGAGCGTCTGTTAAATGCCTCTAATGAAAAGAGTACTCCTAAATTTTGATAGCTATCATCAACAGCCCCTTACTTCCAATGAGTTACTATCCCACAATCCCTTGCATACAAATGCTTGGAGGAAAATGGCTGCCTTCTCTCTCTTTTGCCGCATTGGGTCACATATGTTGAGGGATATTAAACATGTATTAAGTGATTTTCGCTCCAGTAATTGAACAAAACATTGAGCGTTAAACAGAAAAGGAAACAACACTTATTTGTTGTGCACAATGAAACATGGCTTTAATGCATTTTTTTTAACTTGTACTAAAGAACAGCAAGACAAACAGATAGCCAGTCCTGGCTGACAGGTCATTAGCACATATATTTGCCTTGCACACCCTGGCTAGATGTCACAAGCATTTGTATTCACAGGAATGGGACAGCCTGTATGACACACTGGCCACCCTGCTCACCCAATATGAAACAAACAGGCTGAACATAAACATGTCAGTCTGAAAGTTGTCTTTGTTCATTAAAAATGGCAGCTGTAACCATTTGTTGAGACCTTAAAGCTTTTTGGTATCGTATATCATCTTTGCTTTGTGCAAGTGTTGCAAATAATGGTGCTTGCTCATCATCATGGTTAAAAGAGGGAATGGTTAATAGTACCAGTGGTGTTGCTGATCTCTCCTTCTGCACATGGTAAGCAGTCAAAGCAGCAGATGGGCTTTCCTTTCTGCACAGCCTTGCGAGTGCCTGGGGAACAGGACATGCTGCAGACGGACACAGGCACCTGTATGCATCCAAGACAACATAGAGAGCATCACTCTAACTTCATGCATCACTCAAAAGCATCTTATACTCTCAACATCACAACACTTTCATCACACTGTGTTCTGACATACTGAAATTACCTTTAGACACTTGTTACATTTCAGTGAACCATGCACTAAAAATGTGACAATTCTCTAAATAACTGGCTCAATAACATGTTTTGTAATGCTACAAAGCACTATTGGGACAGGGCATATATACACACACATACACACACATGCATGCATGCACACATACCAAAAATTCTGTTGCTGAAACAACTCTAAACTGATTTCAATCAACTCAGATAGGGGCACTTTACAGAGTTTATTTTTCAGAGTTGATTTTACCCAGAACATTTTGCAGAATGCACACATACACAATGGCAATAAAATGAAGCTGCTCAACGGCATTTGACCAGCAGGGTACTGGAAACACCCAATCACAAGTCCATGGGTGTGTTTAGCAGGGAACTGTCTTTGTTGCTAATTTTGTTATATCTGGGCAGTGTTGGTGTTAATAACTCATACCAGCTGCCAGTGAAGGGTTGTACATGCAAACCTTCCCAGAATGCTCCCCTCCCAGTGGGCCTGTTTGCGCCATGCAGTGCTGCTAATAACCTTGACCCTTTCACACACGGGACCCCCAACATTGGGTTAGGTAGCAGTTTTCCCTGTTCACACACAGGTCTCACAGATGGAAAAATTCTGTCGAGTCTGTTTACACATGACATAACTGATAGATTAGGCAAGGCAAGATGTATACCCTCTGAAGTAATGCGGGACAGAAAATGTTAGGTAAGTTTGTCTTTAAAGGGCTGGCCTCAGAACTGAGTCTGACAGTTCTGTGGGCTCTATACTGCGCTCATCAGCATAGCTTTGTTGGCTTCAAGAGGGAAAATGCTAACAATCTGAGAATAAATAAACCAGATTTTTAACATGTGAAGTCTAAAAATGACATAGACGGCTCCCTGGCTAAATTTGTGGCATGCAAAACTCACGTTCGCTTTACCTCATTCTGGCCACCGCCCCAGACGACTCTTGTCACATTGATGTCAAACTTGCTGTGAGATCCATCCGCAGAATCAAACTCTCCCACCTTGACAAACTCCACCATCCCGTGCACCCCAACTTGCCAGTTAATGATGTCATAAGCAGCCGGTGGTTCAACGTTCTTGTCAAAGTGTATAGCTTCCCCCGCAGGTGTAGTGAAGTTGACATTGCGGAGGTAGTGGAGAATCTTCCAGGATGTTCAACAATGTAAACATAGGGAGAATAAAACCATAACAGTGAATGCTTAGCACTTCTAAACTATTAACGTACAGTCGTACCTCGGATATCCAAACCTCCGAGATCCAAAAAGTCCAGTCAACCAAACAGGGAGATATTTTGAATAGTATAATATACGTACTATTTCTGACGCTTTGTTTATGCCTTTGGTTTTCTTCCTGAAAATGAGTGCTACAAGTGTTGCTCGATTGTGTCACAATAAAGCTGGGTGGTATCATATAATTTTTAATTTTAGGCTACTGTGACAGTTTCAGCATCTCAGTGGATTTGTTAGGTGGATAATACTGGTGTTACCACCCATTTTTTTGGAAGTCAATTGTTGGATGTGATTTATGCAGTTTATAAAACCTGTATATCAGTTAACTCTGTGCTACCCTGCACCTTGTTAATGCCTGTTGATCAAATTTGCTTGTGCTGCTTTGCGTGATTTGATAGTTGCATCTCTTTCAATGGGATATCCCCCCATCATGTCCCTATGTCAACATGGTTATTTTGTCATGGTGCTGTATTAGCCATGCCACGTTTTCAGTAATAACTCAGTGTGGTATTGCCTGCCCACTGTGTTTTTCATCAGTCATATGTTTTTTTTTTCTTAAACAGGCAGGTGGTGATGGGGTGGGGAGCTCCATGTAGGCAGTAGTGGTTAATATAGCAGTCAAAAGCCACATACATCTCATAGAATGACTACTGCACAACTAAAAGAAGATACCTGTTAATTTTACCATTGTTTATAATTATATTTGGAAACATGGTCAAAAATAGGTTTTGAGACAGGCTACTCAGGAGGGAGAAGAGGAACAAAATTAACCTTTATTTTATTCTCACTGGTTCAGAAAAATAACAGAAACTTTTTAAAATTCTGCTTGGAGCACAAACAGATAGGAAAAAAAAAAAATCAGTTTTCTAGCCCTATCTACAATGTAGCTAATAAAATGCTATGGAATTAATAAAATCGGTCTTACACAGGAGTTAGTGGTCAATCCGGTAAATTAGGAGCAATGTTCAATAAATCACATTTCTCTTTCTTCGTTGTTATATGTGACATGCTTCAGTTTAGGCTGAACGAATTTTGAGAGTGTGATTGATCAGTAGTCACAGTCTTTTTGCAGGTTAGGTTATTTGATGCATAATTGGTCAAAATAAACAAAGTATAGCAAATTGGGGAAAATAACCAAGTTTCTATTCCAATTTTGGCATAAATCCTAAGCATAAGGGAACAGTTAATTATCTTAAAATTCTAATTAGGCCTGTTTCCGTTAACGACTTTTAAGCGAATACGTAGGTGAGTATATGAGTAGTAAACAGTGATGCTTCATTTATAAGCTATTTATGGCTTATTCATGAGCTATTAATAACATTATTTAAAATTTTGTTTATTGGGTGCTGCTTCTTAGTATGTTTCTGTACTTACTCTTACCTGCCAGGGCTGGAGGTTGGTGACATCTGGACACCCCCCATTTTCAAAGGGGCCATGTCCTGGTTGGCAGGACAGCATGTTGTGAATGGCATGTGCGATGGCATACACAGCCTTGTACACACTGTAAGTGGTTCTCTGCTGGGATATATCAGAATAAAAGCTCTCAACTTCACCTAAACTCTCAAACCCTGTGCACTGGGGCTTGGCTGACGGAGAGGGGCTGGAGTCATTCCTGAAAGAGCATCTAAAAATGAATTCCCAGAATTCTTTCACAAAGGGGTCAGAGGGTCTATCCTTGGGCCGAAACTCAGTGAGAAAATACCTGAGACCCTGAATGTTTCCCTTGCGCAAGGCAAGTCCTATAGTGCCTCTCAGTGAGGGCAGGTTTTGTGGAGAAGACATGGGTCTGGAGGTAATCCAGGACTCTGTGGCAATCCACTGCTTGTCAGTGATGTTCTGTCTCACAACCTCCATCAGCAGGACATGCATGTCAGGCGCAGTGGCAAAAGTGACAATGACTTTGGCTGTGGAATGCTTAAGAATTTCCATGATGCGCGGGATACTCTTCTCCAAGTTGACCTTGGGGATGACCTCAGAAAAGGCCACACACACCTGAGAGTTCTGCAGCTCCTCCAGCAGAAGCTGGATCCCAGACTTTCCGTAGTCATCATCTCCCATCACCACGCCCACCCAGGTCCAGCCAAAGAGGCGCAGGATGTGTGCAATGGCTCGTGCCTGAAAGGCATCGCTGGGCACAGTGCGGAAGAAGGTTGGGTATTTTTGGCGGTCTCCAAGGCAAGCGCATGTCGCAGCGTAGCTCACCTGAGGAAGCATAGAGATCACACATCAGCCTGTCAGCTTAATTCTTCTGACACACCCAGTTTATCTCCAGAAAACCTCAAACAGAAAACAAGCACAGCATTATACAATATCTTTAAAACACACCAGAGAGGCATATTTAAAAATGTATCTATTTTTGAATCACTGTCTCTGAGCACATTTGGGCATTACGAAGAGTAGGATTCATAATGGTTTTCTTTAATGATCACTAATTTGCTGCTGTGCTGTTCCATTGCGCACCGTGGGAATTCTGAAGACGCTCAGTGTGTGAGCGACCACGATGGATCCTGAGGAGGGACCATCGCCGACGATGACAGGCACCTTGGGAGTGCGGCCGCACCTGGAGCTTGTAACGACAGAGTCCTTCCCGGTTACCAGCCCCAGTGCAGCGCCTAACACTGTCCTCTCTTTGAAACACGTATCAGTCAGGGCATACCCCAGGGTGAGATTGGGCAGCAGCTGGGGGTTTCTGTTTATCTCCTCCACTGCAAAGATCATGGTCTGCATATAATAGTATGAGTTCAAAAAAAAGCTGAGAAAGAAAAAAGAAATATAGAAATGGGAAAGGCTTGAGGGAAAACAGAGTTAGAAAATCAGAGCTTGATAATTACCTATAGACGTTGGCATATGTTGAAAAATAAATTTTTGTACATGCTCTGTGAGTACACACATACACACAGACACACACATGCATACAATGCAAGTAAGGTATTTGCAGGTAGATACGGGCACATATTCACTGTTTGACACAAGACATTCATAGATTAATGGTTATGCACTCACTTCTGACACTGTGAAGGTGCTGCCTGCTGTGTGAAGTCCAGGTTTGGCTCAGGTGGCTGTAAATGAACAGGGAACAGTCCTCCAATGATCACGTCACCCTCCTTATACAAACTTTGATAGAACGGAGTCTCCAGAAGCCTACAAGAGGAGTCTGCCAAGCCACACACAACTCCAAGGACCAACAGCACCCACTGTTGTAACCAGGTACGAACACCCATCTCTTGCAGAAGAGAGAGGCAAGAGGAACAGAGAGATGGGGAGAGGGATCAAAGTTCTTTGACTGAACAAAAAAGATGCTTCTTTATGTAGTTCTCAGTCTACCCACTCTTCAAAAGCAAAAACAAAAAACAAACTAAAAAAATAAAAGTGCAGTGTAAGTGCAGTAATTGTGTAAACCCTGGTGGAGCCCAGTTAATGGTTGGAGCCTCAACCCAATGGGAAAGAACTAAACCACCTTGTTTTTTATCTGGAGGTAATTATTTCAGAAGACCCTGGAGTCTGGTACTGACACTCCCTCTCTAATGTGCTCTGAGTGCTTTTTTTTTCAGAGTAGGCCCCTCACGTCTCCACTGAATTTCCTTACAGAATTGCCCGATTAAGTGTCTACAGACTGGATGTGCAGTCCAGTTCCTGGAAGAGTGATGTAATAAAAACAAACCCAGAAAATTGAGTGTTACAGACACATGAACTATTCAGTTTAAGCTGAGTTTAAATGGCATAAGTAACACTGCGGCAATTGGAGTTGTAAATTATTCGGTGTTTTGACGTAAAGGTTGTTGCGTTTCCATTGTTTTCAGCATTCGGGTGACAGGTCACGGCACGCAAAATATTATAATAGGTGGCGTGAAGCCAAACATTTTCTAAATTTGTGTTGTCTGTTCACCATGTGACACAGTGGCAATTACTGGGTCACAAGACACAAATGGTGGGGAATGTGGGCACCGTGGCCTCTAGTGGAATGACATTTTTTCAGACGACTTTTGAATTTCAACAAGCCAGCACTCTTCCGGTAGTTTATTAATGCACTGCATGGCTATTAGTGTAATCATTATGGTGATAAAAATCAAGGGTGGAACAACAAATAGCGTTACCATGCTCTTTGGAACATTTCTGATTTTACAAAGCACCAAAAACTAACACACACACCACCTGTGGATTCTCATGGCCACTGAGGAATTTCAACCAGAAATGAGTTTGGCTTTATGACACAAAATACATGATGAGGGTTATGAGTCCTGGAGTCACCCCACGCAGCTGAGCAGAAAGGCCACCCGAGCTCCTGCTTGTGTGGGCATGTCTTCATGTGTGTACAAATACTGTGCACTTTCCTTTAATGAGGAGACTGGAAATTATTCATTAGCTAAATACCTGCATCTCATGTGAGTAATCTCTGTAGGGAAATAGAGTTCCTGCAGCTCAGACACATACAATTATCAGCCACTTTGTCACATTGCAGTTAACAACAGCTACTTTTTTCAAGTATCTAAATTTACCTGGATTTACAAGTGGAACATGGATGATTGCAAGAAATATTATTAAAAAACATATTACACTACAGTTGAGCTGTAGTGTTCATTTAAAATAAACCCTCCAAAATAGTAATAATATTATTATCAAGAGTGGTAAACTCAAAGACACTAAAAGATAAAAAATAAATAGAGTAAAATTATAGGGTGATTTTACTAAATTGTAAAGAAGGTGACTGTTTACAATAAATAAGTGCACCTTAGGGCTGTCTCTCTACTGTATCTAACTTGGCAATGACTAATGAAGTGAAGTTGGCTGACTGAAAATGTGTGCCATCTTGTGCCTTACATCGTCACTGAATTCAAGATTGCTAAAAATGTTAAGAATGGTTGTGATGCACTTTTGAACTTCTCTGACACAGTCCTGATAGAAAGTCTCAGATTTTTAAGCTTGAGAAATTGCATTATGTCCATTTTCCAATAGCGTTTGTGAGGGTGGGGTTGTCTGTTTGCATTGGAGAAAAATTAGTCTCCTGGCAAGAAGGGTGGCAAAAGCCATACAGCTGCACGGTATAGCACTAACTGAAGCCTTATTGTGAGGTAGACCAAGGAGGACCATGAGTGGGTCTGGGTCAATGCTGGTCCCAGTAATTTCAGAAAATGCCTTAAATAAAAAGCTCCAAAATGAGGCACGTTTAGAGCTGTGCCAAAATAAGTGAATGTGAGACCCTGGGGGATGCTTAACTTCTGTCAAATGTTGTATCAGAAAATGTTTTACTTTTCAAAAATTTTGTCTCCCCCACTTTTGGTGGTTGTTTTCAAACGTGTTTTTTATGCCGCAACAAATGTTGGGCGACTCTTCAGTGACCACAAGAAGGGAGACGAGAAGAAGGTAGCAATCACTATCCACTCAGTGTTGCCAGATTTTCCGTCCAGTCAGGCTATTTTTTATGTCACCATGCAATGAAAATGGCTTTCGGGAGTTTGTCATATTTTTGACTTTTTTGTTGTCATATTGGGTGAGGTTTTTTAGCCACTTCTTCAGTTAGCCGTTTACACTCCTTGGTGCATTTTTTTCCTCCTCCGCCTATCCCTTGGTAATCTACCTGAAGCCTGTCAATTGACCTTTAGCAAATGAATAACACTACAGAGTCCCCCAGTCCCTGCTTAAAAACAGTTGCTATGTACCACTTCCTCCGACATCTAGCACAGACACTGTCTGCAACAGGACAGCTGATAACGGAATTTTTTTTTTTTAGCTAGCTAGCTACAAATTACAAAGTTTGTGTAACTGCTGTTGGGGAACTTGCAAAACCGACACGTGTTATAATGAACGTTTAGAGGTGGGGTGGGTATTTTTATTCCCTAATTCCCTAAGCCGAACACAAATTTGGAACAGTGTCTGTTTGACAATACTGCGAACAGACACAGCTAGCTAACATTTGCACAAAGGTAAGCTATATTCTGCCTATTAATAGCATTACATCACATGTTTAGTCTATTAAATTGAGTTCGCCGTGTGATTAAATCAAATCAAAGTTTATTTGTCAAATGCACCGTTAACAGTATGGCAGATAGGCAGTTAGCTGGCAATGAAATGCTTAATGTTAGCCTGTCAGCATCATTGTGTAGCTATGTGAAAGGAAAACACACCTAGTGGTGAAACAATAAGATAAATAATAAACAAAAATAAGAAAAGTAACTATGTTTGTCACCACGTCGGTGATGAGCGTGTTTGTTGTGCTCGACCTTGCATTATGAGCATGTTCATGTTTGTCCGGAGAAAATAAGTATACCGTGTATGTGTGTACTATATGCACACACACACACACACACACAGATATGTTAAAGTACTGTACATTATGCATTGTTTTTTTGTTGTTGTTGTGTGTTTGTTTGTTTTGTTTTATTAAGATATTTTATTAAGATTAAGGTTTCATGCTCAGAGGCTTTGTTTTTAAATATGGTAACACTGGCAACCTAATGCTATAAAGAGCTAGCTTGAGATTAAAGTGAAGTCACTATAATGTTCAGTTAGATGGTGCATGGTTTGTGGAACGGCACATTATTATTTTGAGTGAATGTTGCACACCAGGGTTAAAGCTGTATTTGCTGGCTGACAGGGGCAAAAGGGAGCACAGCAGGGCCCATGGGGAGGACAATTATTAATAGGAAAAAATAATCAATTGTAGACTAAGTGTGATGGATCGGGGGGGGGGGGGGGGGGGGGGGGGGAAGTATTGCCTAGAAGAAGAGGTTTAGAACTTCCATACATCAGACACTCCAGACTGGTTTAGAAAATAATCTACCGGCCTTCAAAGTTTGCGACAGTAGTGAGGATTTGGATGAGGGTCAATCCAGTGAGGGGCCCAGGACACATTTAAAGTCCCTGCCCATAATTAGCTGGCTGCTACTATGATTACAATATGTTTATTGATGATATCATCCCAGTTTGGTGCATATACATTAACTATAATGACTATAATGAGAATTGTAGAGTGCACCTGAAACTATAATGTAGTGCCTTGAGGGTCTGAAATGACATAAGCTAAAGAGAAAGGAATATTGCTCTTTATTAGAAAAGTCGATCTAATAGCTTCACTCTGAAATCCCAAAAAATAGATCTGCCCCACTCAGCCTCTATTTAGTCGAGCGTGATCTGTTACCTTCAGGTGTGTTTCCTGTAGAAAACTAATGCCTGTCTTCAACTGTTTAAGGTCAGTAAACACCCTATTGTATTTAATGAAACTATTTAGGCCTTTTACATTCCAGCTGATTGCTCGTACACATGGCCAAATTCTCCCTGTATTATGGCCTTCCTATTCATTGAACAACCAAACCTCAATGAAATACATTTTTATTTTTATTGTGCATTTTACAGAGACATTGTCACAAAGACGCTTAAAACCTCTTACCCATATCGGCATGCTTTATATATTGAGTTGGAGCCAAATGATTCACTTTGAGCAAGCTATTTGGGTTACTGCACAGATGTGCCCTATAAAAGTGTCCACTGCGTGCATATTATTAATTATAGATGATATGCATGTTATGATATTAGATACAAAACATACTCAGTAACTTTTAAATAAAAGACAACTGAATCATAAATCATACATGTCATCATACCATTTATGGTTGGAAAGTGTTTATATATAGATACGACATTAAATGGCTGAATAGGGTTTCCTGTTTGTCCACCAGACAGCCAGAAAGACAAGATATGCTGAAGAGATCATCAATAGCCTCCGTGCCTGAATACTGGACTACAGTACCCTCTACTGGCTGCTTTTTGCTATTTCTGTTGCTCAAGAAATGCAGACATTACATCTTGTATATCATGTTATTTATTTTATTATGTAGGAAAATGGCATAGTAAATTACAATTGTGGCTAAAATAAAGTCAGAATTCTGACTTTAATCTCAGAATTCTGACTTTAAAGTCAGAACTCAAAAAAAAATTGCACGTGGCCCTAATCCTCTTCCGTATGAAAGTAACCTTTGCTAAAAGCATCTGCCGAATTTTAAACTGTAAAGCCCCCATGTGGTGCAAAGCTGAAACAGCACCGACAGCCATGTTTCTCTGAGGACTTCCAGTTTTTTAACTCCGGAATGTCTTTGACTTCATCCAACATTTGCTCTATTGTCAACAGAATATTTATATTATTTGCTTTATTGAGAATATACAATATAGATGTACATTTTTACTCCTAAATTCATATCTCATACATTTGTCTACCCATAGTCAAATCAGAAGTGCTTCGGGAGATCCTCTTCAGTCCCTGAGTACAAACAGAGTACTAAAAGTTGCCCCAACAACTTATCTTTATGACAGTCATTTACAAGTTCAGAATACAAATTCACTGGAGGGGATCTTGCATGTTAAAAGGAGTTGGTGTTTGCCCTGGGGTTGAGATTTGTGCACTGAATGCTTCTTATAATCATCTGATTTGCATTGTTTAAAAGTGGTCTCTTGTAATCAGTTCACATCTCCCTGTTGATGAAATAAGAAAGGGAAAATGGTCAGGATATTAAAATTATGTGTCAGAAAGCATAACTGGCATGGGGAAGAATGGGGATATCTCTCTCCTACTTGAGAGCTCCCTTCCCATAATATGATAATTCAATCATGATGTGTTTTGATATCATTTAGATGGGGCAGCAGTGTAGAACCTGTAATATATGCATAAAATCTATTTTCACAAAATAGATGCTTAAAATGCGTTTCCTTCCTTCGCAAATGACATGTTGTTTTTGAAATGAGAGCTAAGAAACAAAGGGCTGCTGCCTGCAGGTACACAATGTTATTTTTGTTTGTGAATAAATGTGCCTGCCTCACTCCAGGGCCAACCCCCCCACCCTCCCACCCCTACAGACTACAGAATAGATTAATTATGATGCAACATCACAGTGGAGGTTGCGTCTTCTGCACACCCATGGCACAGAAGTCATTACTTAAGACAGAAACAGGTACCTGTCTCCACATGCCAAACTGAGCCTATTGCACCTGAGCCCACTCCCCCAGCTAACCAGTACATTGGGATTTCTGGGGTGGGAATTACCACCCCTCTCTCCCATCAGGTCTTTTTACGCTTTACTAGTTTCACAGATCGCTGTTGATTAAAATGTCACCTCAGGCAAGTCCATAATAACATGTCCCAATGGTGGTGTAGCTGAGGTCACACAAAAAAAAAAAAGCACTATGGGGATCCTGGGGCATTTATTTTTATGCCTGACTTGTGACAATAGTGTTAAACACCCACTGCGATGATGTCACCAGAAAAATTATTAGGTTCACATACTTACAATTTAGTTTCTGTTTTCTTCAGATCGGTTATCATTCTAAATGAGAGAAGCTGAAATAGTACATTAGGTTAGGGGTGTCAAAATAAGGTTCTGGAGGGCCACAGTGCCTGCATATATTTGTGATTTTCTTTTAACAAATAGCCAATTAAGGCCTTAAAACTAAGGTGTGTGGATTCTTCAGCAATTGCTGATTTAAATGAATCACGAGTGCTGAAAAACGCAGAAAACCAGGAGACACTGCAGCCCCCCAGTCCGGTTTCTGACAACGCTGTATGGGATTGAATTGTGCATGATCTGTAGGTGTGACTATGTAACAGGGTCACATGCAAAAGTAAATGCAATTTTTTGGAAAAAAGCTTTGCTGGGTTTTAGAACAGACTGAGTTGGGAGACAGAAGGGCAGATGAATTCAACACACCTGTCATATTATTTCTTATTAATATTGCATATATGTTGATGAAATAAAAAGCGTTTAATATAAGTGCATACATTTACCATGACATAACATTTTAAACACAAATTAATTTGAAGTACGTCAGATTGTCTCTTTGGTCTAAATGGCCCTTTTTTACATTTTTCTATAATGTAAAGTATTCTTTGCTGTTTACTTCAAATAATTTTAAAGACAAAAAGTGACATTTCCAAACATTTTGCGACTAGGAAAGGATATTAATGTAAGCCAATCATTTTCATATTAGAAAAATGACGCAGTTCTGTGGATTAAAGGCTTTCCTCTGGACTCAACTAACACTCTTAGGTCTTACCAGCCCAACCTGCAGCACTGTAGACAGCACCGGCAGGATACAGCGGTTTTAAATCATTCAGTTTGGTTACTACACCTGCCAGCACTTAACCTGAGTGGTTGCCAGCCCTGTATAGGCCTTGCGACCTCACCCCGGGGGGAGAGCTGGGCTTCCATCTCACAAGGGCTAACTATGTTATTCTGACTCTCCCTACAGACTCGGACGTGCCCCTCCTCATGACCTGAACCCAGGTCCCAGAGACACACTGTCCGATCCCTGCCTACTCTCGCCACCTTCACAGGCACTTTTTATCTGTGACCAGCAGTTCTATAGCTGTGTCTGTCGGTGGATTTTTTGGTTGGTCGGTCCACAAAAAGTGTCCAACCCCGTAGCGGCCACAGTTTTCCCCAGGAGGCTGAAATTTGGCATGGACGTTGGTCATGACCGGAAGGTACAGCTGAGTAACTTTCAGGCCAATTGACCAAGAGGGGGCGTGGCCTATCACAAAAAGGCTCATAACTGCAGAATGGATTCACAGATTTGCACAAGATTTTATGGAAAGGTTGGTCATGAACCAAAGAAGAGGTCACATGTTTGTGCGAGGGTGTGTGCGTGGATGCATGCACACATGGATGCATGCGCGTGTGCGGTCGCAGATATTGCGGATTTGCACTTGTTCTACACTGTTTGCCTCCTTTGTGCCACGTTCCCGTAGCAGTACACTACAGTGGTGGAGAATGCGGGTGCGGTACTGGCATAGAGCAATAGAAAAGTTAAAGGCTGTGTTATATTACTCTACTTTTTCTGACATTTTCCCATGGGCAGTGGAATGGAGGATCCAGAAGAGTGGGTGGGCCTGCAAGCACCCTTCCTGGCGGGGGACGCACAACAGGTGTACTATGACCTAACTCCAGCCGATGTTCACAACTATGAACATCTGAAATAGAAAATCCTCAGCCACGCTAGCCTGTTGGCCACGGCTGCTGCCCAGCAGTTCCATACCTGGGCATACCAACCTTTGGTGTCCACTTGCAGCTAACTAGCGGCCCTCACCCATCTGGGAAATCGGTGGCTCCAACCGGAGCTGTTGCTGGGGTGGGCCATCGTCGACCAAATCATAGCAGACCGGTTTGCCCATTCGCTCCCCTACGAGGCATCAAACACTTGTGGGGCAGCCAAGCCCAGCAACCTGGTCATGCTGGTGGAACGTGTGGAAAATGCTGGAGATGCTGCAGGTGGGTGCCCTGAATCCCGGCAAAGCGGCGGTGACCGACAGGTCCAATGGTCAGACCCACTGGACCACCACCCTATGCTGGATCGTCCCTGGGCCGCCACCACTGCGCTACCTGGAGCCGTATGCCCACCATGGCAGAGTTCCTCACAGTGTGACTCTTGGCAGACACTCAGCAATGCACCCAAGCCTACAGATCCCAGGACATATGGCACCCCAGGCAGGACACAGTCGGCGGTGCTTGGCCGCTAACCTGGTCAACCCAGACTAACCTAGTTCAGCCGTGCAGTGCCCTGTTACCATCCGGGAGAAGACCGTGAAGGCCCTGCTGGATACTAGGAGTGTTGTGACCCTGGTGCAGCCCCACCTAGTTCCCGTCCAGGCTGGCAGAATGAAGCTTCTCCCTCTAGTGTGCGTCTATGATGATATCTACTGGGTCCCTACGGTGACACTGCCCATCCATCAGCCACTGGGGCATTGGAAGGTCACCACGGGCATGGTCTGAGACCCACCAGTACCCTTAATCCTTGGCAAAATTGTCTGGGGTTCGACCAGCTGTATCGAGCGGCCCAGGCAGCTGGTCGGACTCGACCCCTGCGAGGAAGAAAACCCTGCCGAAGACTAGGACCGAGGAACTGGAACCCTATGGGGTCTGGCTGGGAGAACCGGTGGCCGCCGAGGAGGACACCGCAGGGGACGGTGCGTGGGGGGAAGATGGAGAAGGTGACCCTTTCTAGATCTCTCATCTCTGCACCCTTGGGGTAATTCGCTATTCCCTTCCATATAATGCCTCCCTGTCACAAGCCATGTCTACACTGAGACCCTAATGTTGGAATGACTTGTCATGATAGTTAGGACATCGTAATCATAAACCATCTTCTGACTCAGACTGAAGAACCGAACCTCATCGGGCGTCCAGCAGAGAATGCATTCCCAGAGGCGCTCAAATACAATAAAAGCACTGCAGGCAGAGACAACACAACTGGCCTGATTAAGATAATGAGCAATAACTGGGCAGATTAGCAGTCAACCCCAGCTGGACGTGCCTGTAAATGAGGTCACAGGTTTTGGACAATGACATTAATGGCTGATGACTAAAGTGTGTCACCTCACCTGGCATCACATTTTTTGTAGACATATATTTTATACAACTAGCCTGGCAACACTTATGAATATGCTTAAATTTAATATAAACTAATGCATTGATTATCTCACAAACATAACATTTTTCAGTCCAGTCTATGTGCCCTACAAGCTGAAGTGGCAGTAATGCTTTCCCACATCCCAGCAATGGCATTCTCATACTGGCACAGACATATTTGATGCCTCTCAAAGGCCAACTGCTCTTCCTCATGCCATATCCTCTCCATCACCTTCCTTTCACAGAAGCTTGCTTTCTGGGGCAGAGTTCACACAAGTCAACATGAAACCCTAGGACACAGCTTTAATTTTGAATGTGTGGAGGGGCATGTGTTAAGTTAGTGTATTGTACCTTCCTCTATGAAGAAAAATGTAAGTTTGTTGCTAAAAGCTAATAACATGATCAAATGCACCTCCATCCCCAAGTCACTGAACCCACATCCCCCTCTCCCAGTTTCACGTTCACTAGAGATGAGGGCCCCCACTCAACAACTCACCTCCAACCCCCTCGTCTCCCACTCTCACTCCTGCCCTTGAACTTCTGAGCTGTGAGTGCATACTTTTTCATCAAATGTTTTGTTTTACCAAAGTTATGTTAGTCATTATAAATATATTACATGGGAAACATACTCATATTATGATACCTCAATCATGATGGATGTGCTTTGATATAATTTTGATAGGACAGCAAGATAGGACCTGTCATGAACACACGAGATCTATTTTCCTCCTTCCCAAATGACGTGTTGTTTTGCAGATGATAGCTAAGGGACAGAGGTGCTACAGCCTGTGGCTATGCAATGTTGTTTTTATTCGTGAATAGCTGCACCTGCCCCACTCCAGGGCCAATCCCCCCACCCATATAGACAGTATATTAATTATGATGCAACAACACAGCAGAGGTTGCGTCTCCTGCATACCCATTGCACAGAAGTCATTACTTAAGGGAGAAACAGTTACCTGTCTCCACATGCCAAACGGAGTCTACTGCACCTGAGCACAGCCCCCCTGGTCAATTGGACCCTCCTGCCCATCAAGTCTTTTTACGCTTTACCAGGTTCACAAATTGCTGTTAATTAAAATGTCACTTCAGGCAAACCCATAATTACATATGTCCCAATGGTGGTGTAGCTGAAGTCACATTTAAAAAAAAACACCATGGGGATCCTGGGCTATTTATTTTTATGCCTGACTTGTGACAGTAGTGCTAACCGCCGTATGATGTGATGTCATCAAAAAAAATCCTTTGGTTATTGTACCTCCCACTTGTTCTCTGTTTTCTTCAGATCAGTTTTCATTCTAAATGAGAGACACCCGAATCGTACATGGGTGTCAAAATCAGGTTTTGGAGAGCCATAGTGCCTGCACGTACTTGCGGTTTCCTTCTAATCAACATTTAAGGCCTTCAGACCAAGCTATGTAGATTCTTCAACAATAGCTGACTTCAGTGAAACGCTGGTGCTGAAAAACACTGAAAACCAGCAAACACTACAACCCTCCAGGACCAGAATCTGACATCCATGTATGAAATTGAATGAGACATAACCTTGGCAAGATTATGGAACAGATAATGTTCCACATTATCTTTGTGAACAATTATGTTTATAATTTAATTGTTGTTTTGAAAATAATTCAATAGTTGGCTATCTAGCAAGCAGGGATAACATGCGTGCTTGACAATGGAAAAACAATATGCCCAAAGGGCCATGGAAGGATATTTCAGTTTCAACTGATTAAAAATCAGTCAATAAAAATAAAGATAAAAGTAACTAATATATAGTCATTGTTGGTAACCGTTGTATAAACGGAATAAACCATTCCGGGTTGTCCTGTTTGGGGAAAATAATGTATGGGAGACCAGGGCTGGGTGTGCCCTGAGGTCGGTTGTTCCTTGCTGTTTTCACCCAAGGAAAAACAACCTAAAGTGCTGTAGATCCTTTTTTACTCCTTTTGTAACATCTCCTTCTGGGTCACAACACAAGTGGCAGAACATACAATGAGTATATCCTTCTTTTGGCGAAACGTCCAAATTTACGAGGGTAAATATATATATATATATATATATATATATATATATATATATATTACGTCATTGCTATTTTTCAACGACTATCCTGTGTTTAGTTGTGAATTAATTGTAACATATCTTATTTTAAATGGTAATCTGCGGACTATCAGTAGAGTGTGAGATTGATTGTCAGAGTTTTAAGCACAAACTAAAATAAGTTTTTTTAAAAACTTAGCTGGGAAGACGGGGTCAGTTGTGCTGAGGGCACAACTGACCTCGACTCTATTAAAAGTTTTCACAGCATTGTCACTTAACATACAAGTTTGTTTTAAACAAACTATAATCAGTCTACTAATTTAATGTCTCACAATAAATTCCATTAAATGTTCACGATTGGTGCTGGCTAACTGGCTTTGTTTAAGTCTAATGAACAATTAAAAATATATATATATATTGATATGCAACAAATAGTTTTATTTGAAGCATATTTGTCAGAGCCCGGTAAAGATGCTTGCAGACAGTATGCCAGCAGCAAGTTACTGAGAAGAAACTGAAACCTGACACCACAATATTTTGAATGCAAATTAGTCGTATTCAACGGTTTTTACTGGTAGTGGTAAAAAAAATAAAATAAAGAAAACGTGTCTGAACATGTGCAAGTGCAATGATTTTAAAATGGTAATAAAACACGTTTTGTTTGGGGCACAATTGACCCCACCTATGGGCACAACCGACATATTGTCCACCATATTATTTATTGTTTTAATACACAAAATACACAAAAAAGTCTATCTGTCCACAAAGGAAAACAGTCAGCAATAGGGATGGAGATTTTCAAATATTTCACAGATCAAGGGATGGCATAATGTGCTCAATTTCAAATAAATTTTGTGCCATGGGGAAAAATCTATCTTGGCTGGGCGGCACCACTAGTTGTATAGAAAATACAGGGACACATAACAACGCACATCAGTACCCAAGTTTATTGCGTCAATAAACACGGTTATTGTCAGATATGACACAAATAATTTTATTTTTAATTCACAAATGTTCACCCACAAAACCAATACAAAATGGCTTGGCTGAATTCTGATTGGCTGGGACATTTGCATTATTTCTCAGTAAATGCCTAACTATGACATAGCTCTTGCAAAAGTTCAGAAAAAAATAATTCTAAATGAATGTGCATCGGTCTGACTCAATAGATGAAGTGGAAATTTGTGAGAGCAAGCAAACCAAGTTACAATATTATACTTGCAACAGCGTCAGCTTAATGCCCACGAATAAGTGTATAGAGGGAAGTTAGTCTAGTCACAGCTTGACTATGTTTGTAGTTTAGCATCTGTTTTGAATGTAATTCAGTAGTTGTCTAACAAGCTATTCATCATAAAAAATATGCCGTGAAACCATTTTGACTTAATACCCACCTGATTTTCAACATTAGGTAACCCAGTGAGATATTTTACAAGAAAGAAGCGTTCATTCCTAAGTGGTAGCCTATAGGGCATGAGATATTTGCTAGAATATTTAAGTAGGCTAATGTTTCCTTCGCAATAGAATGGCATATTTTGAAATTCATATTTTCATTACAATTGCCGGACGTAGTAAAACCGTTTTGGTGGGTTTCCATCAGATAGATGCCCCTATGGGATTAATACGAACAAGTGATGTAGCCTACCATGGAACACTGGCAGCACTAGATTCGACAGAGCCCAGGAAGTCCATGGTTTTGGTTCCCCTTTTCAAAACAGAACCATATGGTGGAGCATTGATAAACCTTCTCTTTTTCCACCTAAACTGTCCTCTAAAAGATATTTTTAAAAGCATTTGAGGCAGTAAATAGGCATGCTGACATTGATTGCAGAGGTCTGAGGCAAGGGTGTAGAGCATAAATATGCAATTTTTTTGTCCACAAACTATAAGTAACAGGACACTGAAATTAAGTAACTTTTATCCCAGAATAGGGTTATGCTTGCAACATATCTCATCCTACCATCTTCATCAGAGATGATGAACATGATTGAGATGATTGAGATAAAATATTCTATATCATAATATTACATTTGTTCCCTCTATCTATCCTTCAGTTTAAAATAGGTGATTTGTTTTTCCACTGAATGTGAATAACTACTGTACTTTACACACATTTACACACATTGCATTTATAGTTTGACAATGAATGCCACATTTTGCAACAATTTATTTCTGGCATAAATATGATATGTAATGAATGTAATATCAGCATAAAATTAAAATGATGAAATAATCAGTATTAAACAAGTTCTAATAATTTCAAAAATTGAGCAGTCTAATGAATCTAACAGAAATATGCACTTCCTTGTAAAGTATTATTCTACATGAATTCATAATATTAATGCAAATAAACCCCCTTTTTGTTTCAATTGCATTTCGACAGATCTACAGACTCTGGGAAACAACAACAAAAAGTATTTTTAAAAGTATTATTAAAATATATAATGATTGCTACAAATAGCAAGGAATACTTGCAATATTTAGCCCTCAATTGTCAGTGCAAAATGGAATGAATGGAGCTGTAGATAGGAATGAATTATAACTGCTCTGAGCTCTGTGGGGTCCCAGGGAGGTGCAGGTGCAGTCTCAGGGTAGCATTAGGGGAGATGAGTCACTCATAGGGCTGAAGCAGCAGCGCTGTACTGGCTGTCTCTACAGCAGCCACACATTGCCTGCAGCACTGCTATAATGAGCTGTTCCCAAACATGAGCATCACTTATCACACAAAGCACCCCTTAATGACTCATTAATCCACAGATTTAGTTACACTACTGAGAGTCTTTTTCTGCTCTGTGCAGCAGGCAAGGAGAGAGCCAGCTCTGGACTTGAACGTAAAGCACTCCATTTGTGCATTTAAAAAAATAAAATAAAATGTAATTGCCTCAACTCCATGTTTTTGTGTGACTCCACAAAAATGTTCAATATTTTTAAAAATCTTTCCACTCAGGAAATCACATGACATGTCTGCTGTTAGGATGTCATGTACTCTCAGGTGAATGACCCTGTTTTTTTCGTTAGATGAGAATGGCTCCACTTTGGCCCAGTCAGGCAGAAGCCTTTCATAGTAAAAATAGCACACGTCTCCTTCTATTAGCATCTTGTGTGCAGAAGTGAGTGGATTTTGTTATTGCTATTTGCAGTTACACATCCGACTGCTCCATCTCCACTACCCCCCCCCCCACATCATCCCACCCCAGGGAGTGGGGCTGGGCTCATGGCCATCACTATAAAGAGGAGCTCCTGCAGAGTCTGCTGGGTGAGCAGGGTGGTGGTGATGCACGCTCGGTGAGAATGCGAATTTGGGGCATGTGCGTGCTGTCCTTAGCCCTCCTCTCCGCCTCCCAGCAGCAGCTGCAAACCTGCCATCCCATCTCTGCACAGGACCCCCTCCCAGCCCTGGTGGGGGAGGGTGACATCACTCTCGGGGGGCTCTTCTCCCTCCATGACTCAGTGCTGGAACCTGACCTGTCTTTCACCTCTGAGCCTGACCCCACACGCTGTGCCGAGTGAGTGAGAGACCCTGTCTGCTGTGATTAGGGAACACTCCTCCGGCTCTAGCTTGGGTGTCTGGGTGTCATGTGGTTTCTTTGAGGGTTGAATGAAGGCAGAAATGCATGGATGCGGGTAGTGTGAATAGAAGCTCTTGGCTGCATTTAAGGTACTTTTACTTCCTCCAGGATGTTACATGTATGATCAGTGCACCCTGGTATCTTTCCTGTCCTCAGGTTTAACTTCAGAACCTTCAGGTGGATGCAGACCATGATTTTTGCCATAGAAGAGATCAACAGAGATGGTCATCTGCTCTCAAATGTGACTCTGGGGTACAAGATCTACGACTCCTGTAGCACACCCTTTCATGCCCTCCGGGCAGCTATGATCCTCTTGAGTCAGCAGGATGAGGGCAGCACAGAGCCACACTGCAGGGCACAGCTGCCCGTTGTCATAGGTGACGGTGGCTCCACTCTGTCTCTAGTTGTGGCACGCTTCCTGGGAATTTTTCATGTCCCACAGGTAAGCAACAACCGGTGCTTTTAAAAAGCCTTAGTTCTGATTCTTGCTGTTTTATAAATCTGCATTGTTTTGCCTCACTTCATGTAGCATACAGTCATTTACCCCTGGGTGTAAAAAATTTAGTTCAATTCATGATTTGAAAAGCATGGCACATGCTTTCTGTAAGATAATATAGCCTGTGTTATTTTGACTGTTGACTGTTGAGACTGGTGCCTTGTGCAATTTTGAGGCTGCTTCTGTAAGTTGAGTCTGCTGTTATGTGTGCAATTTTGAGGTGAGGGTGTTGCTGGCTTATCAGGTCTCTTTTAACTTTTCAAGGTGAGCTACTTCTCCAGCTGTGCGTGTCTGAGCAACAAGGATGAGTTCCCTGCCTTTCTGAGGACTATGCCCAGTGACTTCTTCCAGGTCGATGCCCTCGCTCTATTGGTGCGTCACTTTGGCTGGACCTGGGTGGGCTCGGTAGCCGGGGATGATGCCTATGGCCGTCAGGGGGTCCAGATTTTCAACACGGAGGTGAAAAAGCTGGAGGCTTGCGTGGCCTTCAATGAGATCATCCCCAAAAATCATGAGGCAGTTCGGATGTCCCGCATCGTGGAGCGGATCCGGCTCTCAGGGGCCCGGGTTGTGCTAGTGTTCGCCCTGGAGCAGGATGCAGGGGCACTGTTCAGGGAGGTGCTGAGACAGAACCTGACAGGAATCCAGTGGCTGGCCAGTGAGGCCTGGATCACCGCTGCTGTGCTGTCTAGCCCGCGCTTCCACCCCATACTGCAGGGCTCGGTGGGGTTCGCCATCCGCAGGGCCGACATCACAGGGCTGCAGCCTTTCCTGCTGCGCCTGCACCCTTCCACGTTCGAGGATGACCCCTTCTTCCCCGAGTTCTGGGAGGAAACATTTGGGTGCTCCTTAAAAGCAGGCAGGGGTAACAAGCCTCCCTGCACAGGCACAGAGCAGCTTACCAGCACACAGAACATCTACACCGATGTCACACAGCTCAGAATTTCCTACAATGTTTACAAGGCGGTGTATGCCATCGCTCATGCCCTGGACTCCATGTTTAAATGTGAACCAGGCAAGGGCCCTTTCCCTGGCTGGTCTTGTCCTGACACTGCTAATATACAACCGTGGCAGGTAAAGCCACATTTTATCTTTATTTATCATTAATTGTTTCTCATTAAATGTAGGTTTCCCCCACATTTCTGGCAGTGAGTCTCCAAAAACATTCACTCTTTTCTCACAGCTTCTACACTACTTAAAGCAGGTGAAGTTTACCAGCAAGTTTGGAGAGGAGACAAAGTTTGATGAGAATGGTGACCCTGTGGCGATGTACGATCTGATAAACTGGCAGATCACAGTGAATGGAACAGTGGAATTTGTCACCGTGGGTAGATTTGATGGCACACTGTCCCTCAGTAATAAACTAGAAATTTATGAGGAAATCATTGTCTGGAATGGACAACAGAAACAAGTAAGCATCTAAAATTCCTGACAAACACAAAATATACGTTTTCAGTAACCTTTAAAATGTTTTTTCAATTATATATGTGTTTCCTGCAAATGGGTTTTGGTCATATGTGTATGACTGTAAGCAAGGTTTGCAGCTTTTGATGTTTCGGGCTTTCTGGCAGGAATCCATGAAATCTTGTCCTCAGTGGTGTTTTGTGTGCTGCACTACCCTGACTAGCACAGCCCGTATGCGCTCTGTCCTGCAGGTCCCTCAGTCTGTCTGCAGCAAGAGCTGCCTCCCTGGAACCCGCAAAGCCATCAAGCCTCAATTCCCTGCCTGCTGCTTTGACTGTGTTGCTTGCACAGCTGGGGAAATCAGTAATCAGACAGGTGAGAGCTTTCCTTTATCCTCCTCTGAAATACTTCTTTGCAAGCAGGACAGACAGCAGTTGCTGTGGTTGGCTGAATGTAAATGTAAAGCACAATGTCTGAACCCACTGTGCATAGAAAATCTATGCATGTCATCCATTTTTCTTTTTTTTTTCAACCAGATGCCATAGAGTGTCTGAAATGCCTACCGGAGTTCTGGTCCAACACAAGAAGGGACGAGTGTGTTCCAAAGCAGATCGAGTACCTGTCATACAGGGACACGATGGGCATCGCTCTGCTCGCCGTGGCCCTACTGGGTGTGTGCTGCACGGTTGTCGTGGCCTTCATATTTGTCCGCCACAGGACCACGCCGATTGTCAGAGCCAACAACTCCGAGCTGAGCTTCCTGATCCTCTGCTCTCTGGTGCTCTGCTTCCTGTGCGCACTCGCCTTCATCGGCCAGCCCACCACCTGGTCCTGCATGCTGCGCCACAGCATCTTCGGCATCGCCTTTGTCCTCTGCATCTCTTGCATTCTGGGCAAGACCATTGTGGTGCTTATTGCCTTCCGGGCCACCCTCCCAGGAAGCAAGGTCATGCAATTGTTCAGCCCGAAGCGGCAGAGAGCCATCATCTTCTCGTGCACCCTGATGCAGGTGCTCATCTGCAGCCTGTGGCTGGCTTTGTCCCCCCCATCCCCACAGAGGCTGCTGATGCGTGAGAGCGCTCGCATCGTCCTCCTGTGTAACGTGGGCTCAGCCCTGGCATTCTCCCTGGTGTTGGGCTACATTGGCCTTCTCTCCTGCGTCTGCTTCCTGCTGGCCTTTTTAGCCAGGAAACTCCCAGGAAACTTTAACGAGGCCAAGCTCATCACCTTCAGCATGCTCATCTTCTTCGCCGTCTGGATCGCGTTCATCCCCGCCTATGTCAGCTCCCCGGGGAAGTACACCACGGCCACAGAGATTTTCGCCATCTTAGCATCCAGCTTCGGACTACTGGCCTGTCTGTTTTTTCCCAAATGTTACATAATACTGCTCAAACCAGAGAAAAACACCCGGAAGCATCTTATGCCCAAGTCTGAAAAACATTATTAAATGTGTAACTCCTGCATATTAAATATAGGCTTTTTATTCAATATTGCAACGTTGTGAAATATTGACTTTCTCTTACTGAAATACTGATTAGTACTGTCACTGTCATATTCAAAAATAATTTCATATATTTCAGTTTCAGAATAAAATGTTTAAAACCCACATTTATCTAATTTTTGTTTATAATCTGTTTTTTATAATGAAAATTTGTTGCTGCAGTGAAACATGATACCTGTCAGAGAAATATAAAATTTCCCCCATTTGTTTTAGTGAGCACTAATAGTTTGGCAAGTGATGATAATTGTACAAAGGCTGGTAATTATAGCAAGCAATTACAGAATATCTGTGAAATGCATACTAGAATATTACTGCAACAGAACATGTGGATTATGTAGATTATACTATTATGTTACAGGATTTTCAGGATGCGTACACTTCAGGCATAATAAAGTAAATTCACATTTTATGTAACATTCCTAATGTGCAACACTGCCATGAATCCACAGGAGGGGGCAGTTGTACTGACAGAAATTTAACTGAATCAAAGACCAATACAGAATGCAGTCTCCCTTTCTCATTAATACACACAACTTACTGAATTACACCTGTATAAACAAGCCATGTTGCATTGTAAATAATGTGCATCTATTTTTTTTACAGTCCACTTATTACACCCTTACAATTTACCTGAACTCACTCCTAATCCTTTCCACCTTGACTGAAAGCAGACTGACTATGCGTTGTTGTGTCATTCTTGTGTTTACTATGTGCAGTAGTTATTTCCCATATACAATACTGAAAAAATCAATATAAGTACTTCTTTGGTAATAAAACACATGACCAAAGAAGTACTTAGTTAATAATTACAATATTAACTCATTTTAAAAAAAAAAGGACTCTGCTGTAGCGGTAAGAAGAAGGGGGCCCTTGAACAGCCAGAGTGGTGCAGTCAAAAAGTTCAGGTCCTCAGCGTGCTCTAATTTCTCCCCTGTCGGAAGTCAGGTCACCTTCACTGGAGAAGCACTGGGTCCCACAGGGTCAACAAAAAAGCCCAGCTGTTGTTTGCTAATTTAAATCTCATACCACATGAAAACAACATCATGTTTTGGCTTACACAGAAAACCCACACTAATAAACAACCCTGTCCTGTTTTTTTCTATTCATGCTGCATGTCACTTGTTTATTAGCTGACACTACTGCTGTGTTTTGTCTGCTTGTAATGTTTTGTAGTGGTTAAAAAAAAGATCACAAAAAGAACCTTTTGAACTTTTGAACAGTCACTGCTGTTTGATACAAAAGTAAGAGAAAAAGAGAGGTAGCCCGAGTCCACATGTAAAGAAAGGACAAATAATGGTGTATTCTAATTACGCACATTGTTTAGCTCAAAACAGCTAATGCTCTCTCTTTCACACACACAGACGTATAGCTTAGGTATAGCTGTACTTTAAAACAAATGCCTGAAGATGTAATCCGTCCAATTTCGTAAAAACAGGGGTACATGGTGAACAGGTATCTGCTGCCTGTCCATGCCGGTTACAGCTCTGCTAGACATAACGGTCTAGTGTTGTTCTCGTGTTAATTTAGAACTTTAGAATGATTGACTTACTCACACTTGGAGAGTAATTTCTAAACTGGCCTGGTTTAGAAATTAGCATTGTGTCTTCCCATGTTAAGTCTATGGACAGTTCATCGTCATTAAACTCTAAAGTGATTGCAAAGGTAAATCTGTGGATGGCTTCAGACTACATTGTATGGGGAGAGTCATTGCATATCTCCTCCTAGTTTGAGGCAAATTAAAAGTATTCTGTTCCACTAAAGCACTCCCGCCAGTGGTTCACCCTCTTTACTATCTTGGCAGTTTGACTAGACTGTGCTGCTTTGCTCACAATGGGGTATTTCAGTGATAATCAGTGAAGCGATTATTTCCCCTCCAGGAATGATACCATGATGAAGACCCACAAGGCCTCTGATAAAACTATCTGATTAAAGTCCATTGAGAAATGAAAATGTGAATCTCAGAGAGGGACGAGGGGTGGAGGGTTTTGGGGGGGTGGAGTTGTGTCCTGACGGTGACTGAATTTACATGTGTGGGGTGTAATCACAATGATGCTGAGGTGAGTGGGGATCACACTCAGAGAAAACAAAGTTTGTACCCTGCTGTTTCTATTCTGTGATGATAGAATGACAAGGGAAAGAAATGTGAGAAGCTTCCAGGTGAAAAAAAAAGAAAATAATTGATGGTTTGGCTTGTGAAAGATGCTTTATTTTATCAGTTCAGTTTCTGTAATTATTTATTCAATTATTTATTATTGAATATTCAACATTTCATATTGTAATAATTGAATGGTTTATGTGGTTTAGTGATTTCATATTTTTGGTTACAAGACAACTATGTTTAGGGAAGGACAAAGATACACAGGACAATAGAACATCTTCAGATGTATTACTACTCTCTTAATTTTCTGCATTAACTTAATATAGGGTTTTAATGCCTTCCAGCTTCAGCTCTGGAAGGTAAATACTCCAGTAACCCAACATCTAAACAGAAGCAGATAAATATTCTCACTTGAATGTTTCTCACACACACTAATGTAATCTAAGGTTTATGACATTTATTTAGCCATCATCTTTTTCTTGGTATTCTTGTCTGGTCTCAGTAGGATAATATAACACTTGGGAGCAAAGATGCAGAGGAGTAGTCCATAGCTGGAGGCCAGGATGGCGAATATCTCCACAGCGACCGTGTATTTTCCTGGGGAGCTGACATAGGCTGGGACAAAGGTGATCCAGACAGCGCAGAAGATGAGCATGCTGAAGATGATGAACTTGGCTTCATTGAAGTTGTCTGGGAGCTTCCTGGCTAAAAAGGCCAGCAGGAAGCAGATGGCCGCCAGCAGGCCGATGTAGCCCAGGACACAGGCAAATCCAGCCACTGAGCCCACATCACACTTCAGGACGATTCTGGCAGCCCTTCCCTGTATCTCCGCTGGGATGGGTGGTGACAGAACCAGCCACAGCACACAGATGAGCACCTGGACAGAGGTGCAGAGGGAGATGGCCAGTCTCTGCTGCACCGGGCCAAAGTACCGCATGATGTTGCTGCCAGGGACTGAGGCACGGAAGGCCACCAGCACCACCACCGTCCTGCTGAGGACACAGGAAATGCAGAGCACAAAGCTGATCCCAAACAGCGTGTGGCGCAACATACAGGACCAGAGAGAGGGGCGACCAATGAAGGCCAGTGCACACAGGAAGCAGAGAGAGAGTGACAGCAGCAGCAGGAAACTCAGCTCTGCATTGTTGGCCCTAACGAGGGGCGTGTCCTGGTGGAAAAAGAAGGTTGTAATGACACAGCCTGTGAGGACCACCCCAGAAACTGAAAGAGCAGCAAGAATGATCCCCATGGTCTCCTGGAAGGACAGGAACTCCACCTCTTTTGGAATGCAGGTTGTTCGAGCAGCATTCGACCAGAATCGATCTGGGCACTTCAGGCACTCTGTTGAACCTTAAAAATTATGCAAACACACATCTAAGGTACCAACAAAATCCACATGGATGTTTACAATAACATATATTGAGAGGCATTACAAATGGAATTTTTTGTTTTGTTTTATTTTTAGCTTCAGCTATTCAACAAAACCGTGAGAATTTAACAGAAACTGATACAATGGTAATTTTTGTACAATGAAACATGCTTTTCATGGATTTATTGACATAATTGTACTAAATAACAGCAAGACACACAGATGGCCAGTCCTCGCTGACAGGTTGTTAGCACTGTTTCTGAGCACACCACTGCCTGGCTACAGTACATTTCACAAAAAGTTGTCCACCCAGGATAAAACAAATAGACTATAATCAGGTTAAAGTTGCCCTTGTTAAATAAAAATTGCAACCGTAAACATTAAAGCTTCTCAGTATCATATCATCTTTGTTTTGTGCAAGCGTTGAAAATGATGGTGCTTGCTCTTCATCATGGTTAAAAGAGAAAATGGTTAATAGTACCAGTGGTGTTGCTGATCTCTCCTTCTGCACATGGTAAGCAGTCAAAGCAGCAGATGGGCTTTCCTTTCTGCACAGCCTTCCGAGTGCCTGGGGGACAGGGCATGCTGCAGATGGACACAGGCACCTGGATTCATCCAAGACAGCATACAGAGCATCCCTCTAACTTCATTCTAACATACTGTATTCTTGCATGCACAAAATGACCTGTTGACGCTTAACATTCTCAGTATTTTATTTGTGTACCATGTATTTAACATGTGCGCCCCACCATTTCTTAGTAACATCTCACCAATGCAGTGAAAATTCACAAAATCGGTTCAAAAACAATTTTTGTAATGTTACAAATATTTGTAATAGCACTACTGTGCTGTGACATAAACACACACACACACACATACGCACAGCATTTGTCCAGCAGTCTGTCACTATGCCACAATGTGTACTGGACACACCACACTACTAGGCTATATGTGTGTTGCAGGGAACTATTTACTGTTGATTTTGTTATTTCGGGACAGTTCAGGTGTTAATATCTTGTACTAGACCTCTACTAGTCTGTAGAGATGTGTGCTTTATTTGGCCTTTCCTGTTTTTGAAAAATGCAATACTGAACTTTCCCAGAAACCCGCCCCCCTGCTGAGCATGCTTGCACCGTGCAGTGTTGCTGAAAACCTTTAACCCAGAGACCCAGCAGTGTAATGAAAGAGCAATGTTGTCCCTCAGAACCGCCAATGCCGTCTTCATGTGTGTTGTCAGTCAGTGGGCTCTAGGCTGCACTTGTTATTACAGAAATAAAATAACCTATATTTAGAACGTGAATGATAAGTATTCCAGTCCAAAACTTATACAGAAGGCACCCTGGCTAAATTTATGGCATACTGAATTCACAGTTCACTTTACCTCATTCTGGCCACCACCCCAGATGACTCTTTTCTCATCGATGTCAAACTTGCGGGGAGATCTATCCACAGAGTCAAACTGTCCGACCGTGACAAACTCCATCATCCCCTGTGCCCCCACTTGCCAGTTAATGATGTCAAAAGCGGCCAGTGGTTCACCATTTTCATCATAGTGTGTAGCCTCACCCACAGGTGTTGTGAAGTTGATGGTGCGAAGGTAATGGAGAATCTTAACAGAAAGGGAACAGGATTTTCAATGTTTAACAAAATCAAACATGGTGAGATGAAAAATAAAAACTGTTCAATTTAAAATAAATGCCTGGCACTTCAACTGAAATCTTGAAGCGGCAGACTGTACAATGAAATTTATACTGCATAAAAAGCTAACACTAAATACAGAATGCATTGTAATAATTAATATTCATGTCTGTGAAGAGGATACTAAAAACTTTATGCACAAACGTTTACAGCCTTAGAAATAAATCTGAACAATAAATGTGAACCATAAAATGCAAACTAAATGTGATGATAAAATACTTAAACTTAATGTATATTAAAATGTATGTACAGATAATCGATAATGTTACTAGCATAAGTTGTATTGTAATTATTTTTCAATAGTGTTGGATAAAGTCGTAAACAACATCAGTTAATATATCTTTAAACTGCTGGAAATATTTCATAGATAGATTGATGAGACACTGAAAATCAAGCATCCGTTCAGGATGAGCATATACTATTAGGCAAATTAATAACTATATTACACACAAAGACAAACGCACACACAAACAAAACAAAAGCAAGATAATCAAAAATTAATTGCCATTTTATGAATGCAGAAATTGAGTAATACACCAATTTATTAAGTATAATACACAGTTTTATTGTTTTAAACCAAGAATAGTAACCCTCGAAGTAATTTCCCTTGATTAACTGGCAGCAAAACCTATGTCAGACTGAAAAATTAACAAATTCTGGCAAACATGTTATTCAAAGACTACTAAAAGGCCTTTATACATTATGTAGAGTGTTCATAAATGCATCTATTTTGGAAAAACATTTACTCTACTTGTATCCATGAATAATATTAACATGGGCTGTTAAATGCATGATCAGGAATCAACTTGTAAATGGACTGCATTTATATAGCGCTTTTATCCAAAGTGCTTTACAATTGATGCCTCGCATTCACCAGAGCAATTAGGGGTTAGGTGTCTTGCTCAGGGAGGGACATGCCCAGGGCGGGGGATCGAACCGGCAACCCTCCGACTGCCAAACAACCGCTCTTACCTCCTGAGCTATGTCGCCCCCCAGTATATATGAAGTATATATGAAATTATTTACAACTGCTTATTAATTCATGTAACACATTTATTTGTAATTGTAAGTTTTAGGGAAAGTAATGATTATCAAACAGTGAGTATGCTTTTAACAAATCCCTCATTCATAAACTATTAATAGACATTATTTCATTTTGCTCAATGTGCTATCAAATCCTGATACTTGGTATGTTTTGGAGCTTACACATACCTGCCAGGGCTGGAGGTTGGTGACATCTGGACACCCCCCATTTTCAAAGGGGCCATCTCCTGGTTGGCAGGACAGCATGTTCTGAATGGCATGTGCGATGGCATACACAGCCTTGTACACATTGTAAGTGGTCCTCAACTGAGAGACGTCAGTATAAATGTTCTCAACATCGTCCAAGTTCTCAGACCCTGTGCATTGGGGCCTGGCTGAAAGAGAGAGCGTGGGGTCACTTCTCAAAGAGCATCCAAACGTTGTCTCCCAGAATTCCTGCACAAAGGGGTCAGAGGGCAAATCTTTGGGCCGGACCCCAGTGAGAAAAGACCTGAGACCCTGAATGTTTCTCTTCTGCAAGTCAATTGCTATAGTGCCATGCAGTAAGGGCAGGATTGTTGGAGAGGAGTTGATACTGGAGGTACTCCATAACTCTGAGGCAATCCACTGCTTCTCAGTCATGTTCTGTCTCACTACCTCCATAAGCAGGGCATTCATGTCTGTGCAACTGGCAAAAATGATGATGACTTTGGCTGTGGAATGCCTGAGTGTTTCCACAATGCGCGGGATACTCTTCTCCAAGTTGACCTTGGGGATGACCTCAGAAAAGGCCACACACACCTCTGAGTTCTGCAGCTCCTCCAGCAGAAGCTGGACACCAGACCTGCCGTAGTCATCATCTCCCATCACGATGCCCACCCAGGTCCAGCCAAAGAGGCGCAGCATGCGTGCAATGGCCCGGGCCTTAAAAGTGTCGTTTGGTACAGTGCGGAAGAAGGTGGGGTACATTTGGCGGTCTCCAAGGCAAGCGCATGTTGCAGCATAGCTCACCTGGGGAGCACACAGATCACACACCAGCCTGTCAGCTTAATGCTGCTCCTGACACATCCAGTTTATCTCCAGGAAACATTAAACAAAACAAATGCAGCGTCATGCTATATCAATAAAAAAACAGGAGAGACTTATTTGAAAATGCATCTATTCTTAATCACTGTCTCTGAGCACATTGGGCATTAGGAAGAATAGGAGTAATAATGGTTTTCCTTAATGATCACTGATTATTATTGCTGTGCTGTTCCATTGCGCACCATGGGGATGTCGAAGCCTCTCAGTGTACGAGCGATCACAATTGATCCAGAGGAGCGGGTATCACCGACGATGACAGGCACCTTGGGAGTGCGGCCGCACCTAGAGCTCGTAACAACAGGGTCCTTCCCGGTTACCAGCCCCAACGCAGCGCTTAACACTGTCCTCTCTGCGAGACAAGTGTCAGCCAGGGCATACCCCAGGGTGAGATTGGGCAGCAGCTGGGGGTTTCTGTTTATCTCTTCCACTGCAAAGATCATGCTCTGCAGCCAACGGTATGAACGAAATTCAAAACTGAAAGCAAGAGAGAAAGAGAAATGGGAATGAACTGGATGAATGAAAGGCAGCACTAGAAAGTTAGACATTCATATTCACTAATAGATGCTGCCATTATAAACCTATGTAGATGTGAATGTATAAAGACATGCAGAAACAAACACATGCACACACTGTATGTAAATAAAGTATTCACTGGTATATACAAGGAGATATTCACAGAAAGACACAGGAAGATATTCAGAGTTATGTACTCACTTCTGACACTGCAAAGGTGCTGCTCGTTGTGTGAAGTCCAGGTTTGGCTCAGGTGGCTGTAAATGAATAGGAAACAGTCCTCCAATGATCACATCACCCTCCTTATATACACTCTGAGAGTGCATTGTCTCCTGAAGCCTACAGGTGGACTCTGCCAACCCACATATTACTCCAACGTCCATCGACACCCACAGCCATAACCAGGTGTAAACACCCATCTCTTTCAGCAGAGTTGGGAGGGACAGGGATATGTCTGAGCTCTCACACAGAAAAAGAGGGAGGCTTCCTTATGTAGGGTTCAGTCTACCCACTGCGGAAAAAAAACAAAGTAAAAAAGCATGTAATGTAAGTGCAGTAATTGTGTAAACCCTGATGGAGCCCAGTTAATGGTTGGGGCCTCGACGCAAAGGGAAAAAACTAAACCACCTTGTTTTTTATCTGTAGGTAATCATTTCAGAAGACCCTGGAGTCTGGTACTGACACTGACTCTCTAATGTGCTCTGAGTGCTGTTTGTCTTCAACATGTTTTTCCACAGCAGGCCCCTCACCTCTCCACTGCGTTTGCTTACAGAAATTCCTCTTTAAGTGTCTGAGTCATGGATAGGATGGTGAAGTCCAGTAACTGGAAGAGGGATGTCATGAAAACAAACCCAGAAAAATGAGTGTTACAGACATATTAACTGTTCAGTTGGGTTTAACTTAAATGGATTAGGTTCACTAAAATTGGTGTTTTGATGTAAAGGTGTATACCTGAAGGCAAAATGTGTGTGTGTGTGTTTGTTTGTGTGTGTGTGTGTGTGTGCGTGCGTGTGTGTGTGTGTTTGTTTGTGTGTGTGTGTGCCCCATGATAAATCATCGCTCTTAGTCTGAGTACAGTGGGCAGATTGCAGGCAGCGGTGCAGCTCCCACATGGCTACTCAATGGAGAGGGGAGAGAGAGACCCATCTGGAGGGCCCGGTCCTAGACAAATGTTGAGAATGGGCCCTGGACCCCTTCCAGCTGAGCCCTGTCCCACCTGGGACATACATACACTCTTACATGAACACATATCCATACTCTCTGAGATACACACAAACACACACACCCTGACAGGCTGAGACATATACTGTCAGACACTGAGTCTTATACAAACACCTGTACACACTGGGACTTGCACACACATCCTTATACACTGACAACAACTGACACCCTTACGCACTCAGACATAATTGGACATCCTTATCCACTGAGTCAAACACACACATACGTACACATTGAGAGGCACATGTACACAGGGACACACATCCGCTCTTAAAAGACACACCATTATACGCTAAACATATGCACATGGAAACACATGTCCTTATACAGACAAGCATTGAGCTTTACTCGCACACACTGTTCTCGTATCGTATCGTATCGTTCTCCAAATGCTTAAAATTTCCCCAGGACCACTCTCCTGTGTCCCAGACTATTTCTCTCAGTTCTGTTGTCTGTGTCTGTCTTTTTCTGGAACACAGGTGTAGTGTGTTGGAATTTCATGTTGCACACACGCGCTTATCGCGGTGTAGGAAGTCGATTGCAGTGGTGATTGAGCCAACGCTAGTTCCACACGCTCTAGCTATGTACGCTGTATTCCGTTACTTGACTAATCAACACTGCACAATGGCACTGTCCAGTTAAAACCATGAAAAAGATGAGCTGAGCTAAAAAAAAACTAGAGTCAGCCTTGGAATTCATTTTCTTTGGTGGCGTCAGCTGAAGTTCACCAAGGGGATGAAAAGCTAGGCGGAGTTGGCCTGTTCTGTAAGACCTGTAAGTGACGTTACTTTTAGCTAGTTAGTCTACCTTACGTGGCTAGATTAATTAGATACAGCATACATACTATCTAGCTAAAATTACATGTAGCAAACTTCACTAAAAAAGCTGCTAACAACTTTGAAAAGGCTACAGACAACTTCATGAAGAAGTTATTCACTTAACAAGTATATTAGCTAGCTATCTAGACATATGGCCTGCTAACTTATTCCACTCACGATTCCGTGTTTATATCCCAATACTAACTGATTGTCCAGGGGGTATTTCAGGAGGCAGGATTACTGAGTTAGCTGGATAACTGTGTGGAGTAAAACGCAGAACAGCTCTTTTTCAGTCCATGTTCAAGATTTAGGAGGGTTTTGAGTTTGAGTCTTCCTCTCCCATTGCAGCATGCAGTGCTCCTTAGCAACATACCGGTGATATGAAGGCAACTAAATTGTTGCGGAATTCTGTTTATTTTTCATAAATGTGAGAAAGACATGAATAACACTCAATGCTGTGCAGTACACCCTACCCTTGGTGCTTAGCTCCTGACAACTCTGCTGTCGCTTGGAGCTATATATATATATATATATATATATATATATATATATATATATATATACACACATACTCAGGTCCATAAATATTTGGACATTGACAAAGTTATCGTTATTTTAGCTGTCTACCACAGCATATTGGAGTTTAATTAAATAATGAATATGAGCTCAAAGTGCAGACCTTCCGCATTAATTTGCAGGTATTTACATCCAAATCGGGTGAACGGTGTAGGAATTACAGCAATTTTTATATGTGGCCCCCCCTTTTCAATGGACCAAATGTAATTGGACAATTGGCTGCTCAGCTGTTCCATGGCCAGGTGTGTGTTATTCCCTCATTATTTCATTTACAAGTACGCAGATAAAAGGTGTAGAATTGATTTCACGTGTGGCATTTGCATTTACAATCTTAATTATACTGAATATTTGCTATATTTAGCCCTCAATTGTTACTCAGTTCAAAAATGAATTAAAGAAGCTATAGGTACATGTGCACTGTCTATTACAACTCTCCTCAGAGCTCTGTGGGGTCCAAGGGTGGTGCAGGTACAGTTTCAGGGTAGCATTAGGGGAGAGTCACTCAGCAGCCTGAAGTAGCAGCGCTGTACTGGATGTCTCCCTCAGTGGTGACTGTTTCCCTTCTAGGGCTGATACTATGATGAAGACCCACAAGGCCACTGGACAAACTCACACTTCTGTCTGGAGCCTGCAGCGTGGAAATTCTATTAAGAAAAGTCTATTAAGCAATGCAAATGTGAATCTCAGAGAGGGACTGAGAGATGTGATGGTGACTGAATTTAAATGTTGGGGTGGAATCACAATGCTGCTCAGATGAGAGGGGTTCCCACACAAAGCAAAGTTTGCCCTCTGCTCTTTCTGTTCTGTGATGGTAGAATGACAAGGAGAAGAAATGTGACAAAAATGAATTGTTGTTTTGCTTTAGAAAGATGTTTTATTTATATAATTTTAGTTCCTGGAATCATTTTAATTTATTGGATGATATATTATTGAATATTTTACATTTCTTATTTTAATATTTGAATGTTATATAGTTTAATGAATTCACATCTTTTGTTTATAAGACAACTATGTGTGTAAAGAAAAACTAGAACAAAGAAGATAGAGAACAGATTCAAATGTATTACAAAGTGGTGACACATTCATTTTCTGAATTTAGTTAATATGATGATGTAAAATGTCTTGCAGCTTCAGCTCTGGAAGTTGACTGGTCAAGTGATCCAACATCTAAACAAAGCCAGATAAATATTCTAGCCATCTCTTGATGGTTTCTCAGACACATTAATGTAATTACATGTTATGACTTTTATTTGGCCATCATCATCTTCTTGGTATTTTTTTCAGGTCTCAGTAGGATTATATAACACTTGGGAGCAAAGATGCAGAGGAGAAGTCCATAGCTGGAGGCCAGGATGGCGAATATCTCCACAGCGACTGTGTATTTCCCCGGGGAGCTGACATAGGCTGGGACAAAGGTGATCCAGACAGCACAGAAGATGAGCATGCTGAAGGTGATGAACTTAGCTTCATTGAAGTTGTCAGGGAGCTTCCTGGCTAAAAAGGCCAGCAGGAAGCAGATGGCCGCCAGCAGGCCGATGTAGCCCAGGACACAGGCAAATCCAGCCACTGAGCCCACATCACACTCAAGGATGATCTTGGCACTCTGCCCCTGTATCTCGGCTGGGATGGGCGGTGAGAAAACCAGCCACAGCACACAGATGAGCACCTGGACAGAGGTGCAGAGGGAGATGGCCAGTCTCTGCTGCACCGGGCCAAAGTACCGCATGATGTTGCTGCCAGGGACTGAGGCACGGAAGGCCACCAGCACCACCACCGTCCTGCTGAGGACACAGGAAATGCAGAGCACAAAACTGATCCCAAACAGTGTGTGGCGCAACATACAGGACCAGAGAGAGGGGCGACCAATAAAGGCCAGTGCACACAGGAAGCAGAGAAAGAGTGACAGCAGCAGCAGGAAGCTCAACTCTGCATTGTTTGCCCTAACGAGGGGTGTGTCCTGGTGGAAAAAGAATGTGGTAATGACGCAGCCTGTGAGGACCACCCCAGAGACTGAAAGAGCAGCAAGAATGATCCCCATGGTCTCCTGGAAGGACAGGAACTCCACCTCTTTTGGAATGCAGGTTGTTCGAGCAGCATTCGACCAGAATCGATCTGGGCACTTCAGGCACTCTGTTGAACCTTTAAAATTATGCAAACAAACATCTAAGGTAAGACCAACAAAATGCACAAGGAAGTTTGTAATCACATATATTAGGAGACATCAGAAAAAAAAAGGTCAATAAAATTTTGGCTTCAGGTATTCACCAAAACAGTGAGAATTAAACAAAAACTGATACAGTGGAAATGTCTGCACAGTGGAATTAAATTTGGATTTATTCCAGCCATTAACTGAAATAGAGAGCAATAAACAGAAAAAGAAAACCATGGTAATTTGAGCACAATGAAACATGCTTTTCATAAATTTATTGAGGTGTACTACATAACAGCAAGACACACAGATAACCCACTCCAGGCTGACAGGTCATCAGCACAGATATTTTCCCTGCACACTCCTGCCTGGCTACTTGTCACAAGCACCTGTATGAACAGGCATGGGACAGCCAGTTCACCCAGTATGAAAAAAACAGACTGTAATCTGGTCAGTCTGAAAGCCGGCATTCGGTCCACCGAAGAAGCGGATTGGTCTCAGTCATGCCAGCTGGTGGAGAGAGCACACGCACCTCGGTTGCGTTAACTAATCAGCCCAGGTGCTTAAAGGTCTGTTGCTCTGCACAGTGAGACCGGGAGCTCACACTGAGAGTGCAGTTCTTTATTTAATTTCTTTGTTTGGTTTTTGTTTACATATTTAACAGAGCACAAAATCTATGTAAACCGCCACTGGAAAGTGGATGTGCCGTTGTACTTTGTTTTGTCATTATTATTTCAGCTTGTTGTCTTAGTTTTTTGTTTTTGCCTCAAACCTGTGAAGGGGAAGGGTGACAATGTTTGTTTATTTTATTTTGTGTTGGTGTGCTCTCTCTCTCTCCATGTGGCAACCAACAGTGTTTCCCGGAACTCCCGCATCTCCCTCCCAGGAGTGTCATGCTGACGTGTGACACCGCCCTTGTTAAATAGAAATTGCAACCATAAACCTTTGTTGAGACCTTAAAGCTTCTCAGTATCATATCATCTTTGGTTTGTGCAGGTGTTGAAAATTAGGGTGCTTGCTCATCATCATGGTAAAAATAGGGAATGGTTAATAGTACCAGTGGTGTTGCTGATCTCCCCTTCTACACATGGTAAGCAGTCAAAGCAGCAGATGGGCTTTCCTTTCTGCACAGCCTTCCGAGTGCCTGGGGGACAGGACATGCTGCAGACGGACACAGGCACCTGTATGCATCCAAGACAACATACAGAGCATCACTCTAACTCCATGCATCACTCAAAGGCATCTTATACCATCACAGGACATTCTAACATACTGTATTCTTGCGTGCACAAAATGACCTCTTGATGCTTCACATACTCGGTATTTTATTTCAGTGTACCATGTATTTAAAAGTTGCCTGCCCCACCATTTCTTAGTAACATTGCACCAATGCAGTGAAAATCCACAAAATTGGTTCAAACGCATCTGGGAACGAGTGGGAAAATGCTAAGAATCTAGTCCAGATTTAGAAAGTGAATTATGAGTAAGCCAGTCCAAAACTTATGCAGAAGGCTCCCAGTCTAAATTTATGGCATGCTAAATTCACGGTTTGCATTTACCTCATTCTGGCCACTGCCCCAAATGACACTTTTCTCATCGATGTCAAACTTGCTGTTAAATCTGTCCACAGAGTCAAACTGTCCCACCGTGACAAACTCCACTGTCCCCTGTGCCCCCACTTGCCAGTTAATGATGTCATAAGCAGCCGGTGGTTCACCATTTTCATCAAAATGTGTAGCCTCACCCGCAGGTGTGGTGAAGTTGACAGTGCGGAGGTAGTGGAGAATCTTCAAGGATAGAGAACAACAGGTTTCAATAATTATTTTACAAAACTGAACATGGGGTGATGAAAAATTAAAACTTAAATTTAAAATAAATGCTTGACACTTTAAATTGAAAACTTAAAGCTGTAGACTGTACAATGAAATTTAAACTACATAAAAAGCTAACACTAAATACTGAACACTTTGTAATACTGAACATTGAAGTCTGTGAAGAGGATACTAAAAACTATAAACACAAATGTTTACAGCCTTAGAAATAAAAGCAAAGAATAAATGTGATGAAAAATACTTTAAAAAATGCAATACTGTATATTAACAGAAAATCAATAATGTTAATAGCATAAGTAGTATTTGTAATTATTAGTCAATAGTGTTGAATATATATAGAAAGCAGCATAATTTAAGATATCTTTGAACAGCTGGAATTATTTTGTAGATAGATTGATGAGACACTGTGAAAATTAAGCATCAGTTCAGGAAGAGCATATACTATAAGGCATATTAATATGCATGTCACACGTACACACAGAGATGAACACAAGCACACACACAAACAAACACAAGTGAATCAGAAATTATTTGCACATTTTATGAACATAGAAACTGAGTAATACACCAATTTATTAGGACAGTAAAATAGACAGTTGTATTGTTTTAAACCAAGAATAGTAACCCTCTAAGTAATTTTCCTTCATGAACTGGCAGCAAAACCTATGTCAAACTGGAAAGAAATGTCAATAAATTATGGCATGCATGTTATTCAAAAACTACTAAAAAGCCTTTATACACCATGTAGAGTGTTCATAAATGTATAAACTCATGTTGGGAAAAAACATGTATTGTATTTTTTATCCACAGATAATATTAATATGGACTGTTAAATGCATGAAGTATCTATGAATTATTTTCAACTGCTTATAGATACACTAATAAATGTAACATTTATTCGTAATTGTAAGTTTTTGGGAAAGTAATGATTAACAAACAGTGAGTATACTTTTAACACATTCCTTATTCACAAGCCATAAATAGACATTATTATATCGTTTTGGCCAATGTGTTATCGAATCCTGATACATTGTATGTTTTGGAGCTTACTCTTACCTGCCAGGGCTGGAGGTTGGTGACATCTGGACACCCCCCATTTTCAAAGGGGCCATCTCCTGGTTGGCAGGACAACATGTTCTGAATGGCATGTGCGATGGCATAGACAACCTTGTACAGATTGTAAGTGATCCTCAACTGAGAGACGTCAGTATAAATGTTCTCAACATTGTCCAAGTTCTCAGACCCTGTGCATTGGGGCCTTGCTGACAGAGAAAGGGTGGGGTCATTTTTAAAAGAGCATCCGAACATTGTCTCCCAGAATTCCTGCACGAAGGGGTCAGAGGGCAAATATTTGGGCCGCACCCCTGTGAGAAAAGACCTGAGACCCCTAATGTTTCCCTTGTGCAAGACAAATGCAATAGTGCCATGCAGTATGGACAGGATTTCTGGAGATGAATTGATATTTGAGGTACTCCATAACTCTGAGGCAATCCACTGCTTGTCACTGATGTTCTGTCTCACTACCTCCATAAGCAGGGCATTCATGTCTGTGGAAATGGCAAAAGTGATGATGATTTTTGCTGTGGAATGCCTGAGTGTCTCCACAATGCGCGGGATACTTTTCTCCAAGTTGACCTTGGGGATGACCTCAGAAAAGGCCACACACACCTCAGAGTTCTTCAACTCATCCATCAGATGCTGGATTCCAGACCTGCCGTAGTCATCATCTCCCATCAGCACCCCCACCCAGGTCCAGCCAAAGAGGCGCAGCATGCGTGCAATGGCCCGAGCCTTAAAGGCGTCACTTGGTACAATTCGCAAAAATGTGGGGTACTTTTGGCGATCTCCAAGGCAAGCACATGTTGCAGCATAGCTCACCTGGGGAAGCACAAAGATCACACATCAGCCTGTCAGCTTAATGCTTCTGACACATCCAATTTATCAGAAAACAAGAAACAGAAAACAAGCACAGCATCATACAATATTTATTTTTTTAATAACACAGGAGAGTTGTATTTCACAATATTTCCCTCTTTAACCACTCTTTCTGAGTACACTTGGGCATTAGGAAGAATAGGAGACATAATGGTTTTCTTTAATGATCACTGATTTGCTGCGGCGCCGTTCCTTTCCGCACCAAGGGGATTCCGAAGACTCCCAGTGAGCTAGCAATCACGGCGGATCCTGAAGAGCGGGCATCACCGAGGATGACAGGCACCTTGGGAGTGCGGCCGCACCTGGAGCTCGTAACAACAGGGTCCTTCCCGGTTACCAGCCCCAGTGCAGTGCCTAATGTTGTCCTTTCTGTGAGACAAGTGTCAGCCAGGGCATACCCCAGGGTGAGATTGGGCAGCAGCTGGGGGTTTCTGTTTATCTCTTCCACTGTAAAGATCATAGCCTGCAGCCAACGGTATGCACGCAAATAAAAACTGACAGCAAGAGAGAGAGAGAAATGAGAAATAATTGGGTGAATGAAAGACAGCACTAGAAAGCTAGACATTGATATTCACTGAAAATGCTGCCATTATTCCCAAATAAGCCCAAGTAGATGTGAATGTATTACACAGGCATGCAGAAACAAACACTTTCACACACTGTATATAAATAAGGTATTCACAGGTATATACAAGGAGATATTCACAGAAAGAGATAGGTATTCAGACACTATAGGAAGATAGTCACAGGTAAAGACTCATGCACGCACCTCTGACACCGAAAAGGTGCTGCTCGTTGTGTGAAGTCCTGGTTGGGCTCAGGTGGCTGTAAATGAATAGGGAACACTGCTCCAATGATCACATCACCCTCCTTATATACACTCTGAGAGTTCAGAGTCTCCTGAAGCCTACAGGTGGACTCTGCCAACCCACATATTACTCCAACGTCCATCGACACCCACAGCCATAGCAAGTTACGAACACTCATGTCTTTCAGCAGAGTTAGGAGGGACGGAGATATGGGGGAGAAGGTTCTGAGTTCTCTCACTGACACAAAGGGAGGCTTCCTTATGTAGGGCTCAGTCTACGCACTGCGGGGGAAAAAAAAAAACAAAAAAAAAAAAACAAAGTAAAAAAGCAGGTAATGCAAGTGCAATAATTGTGTAAACCCTGATGGAGCCCAGGTAATGGTTGGGGCCTCGACCCAAAGGGAAAAAACTAAACCATCTTGTTTTTTATCTGGAGGTAATTATTTCAGAAGACCCTGGAGTCTGGTACTGACACTGCCTCTCTAATGTGCTCTGAGTGCTGTTTGTCTTCAACACATGGTTTTCCACAGCATGTCTCATGTCACCACTTCATTTTCTTACAAAATTTTTTCTTTAAGTGTCTGAGTCATGGACAGGATGGTGCATCAAAGTAACTGGAAGAGTGATGTGATAAAAAAACAAACCCAGAATGTCACAGCCATATTAACGGTTCAGTTGAGTTGGACTTAAATGGATTAGGTAGCATGCAACAATGGAGCTCTAAATAAAATTGGTGTTTTGGTGTACACCTGAAGGTAAGACGTGTGTGAGAGAGAATGTGTGCGTGTGTGTGTGTGTGTGTGTGTGTGTGTGTGTTTGTTTGTGTGTGTGTGTGCCCCATGATAAATCATCGCTCTTGGTGTGAGTACAGTGGGCAGATTGCAGGCAGCGGTGCAGCTCCCACATGGCTACTCAATGGAGGGGGGATAGAGAGACCCATCTGGAGGGACTGGTTCTAGACGAATGTTGAGAATGGGCCCTGCACCCTTTCCAGCTAAGCCCTGTCCCACCTGGGACATACATACACTCTTACATGTACACATATCCTTTCATTCTGAGACTTTCACAAACACACACACCCTGACAGGCTGAGACATATACTGTCAGACACAAACACCTGTACACGCTGAGATTGGACACACATCCATATACACTGTCAAACACATATACACACACACACACATACATACACACGTACACACTGAGAGGCACATGTTCACAGGGACACACATCCGCTCTTACACAATAAAAGACACACCATTACATGCTAAACATATGCACATGGAAACACATGCCCTTATACAGACGAGAATTGAGATTTACAAGCACACACTTTTCTCCAAATGCCTAAAATCTCCCCTGGACCACTCTCCTGTGTCCTAGATTATTTCTCTAAGTTCTGTTGTCTGTGTGTCTTTCTCTGGAACACAGGAGTCCAGTTTCTGATGGTCCTTCACTGAATGGCATGTTACAGCAGGTGTGGGTGACTAATGGGAAGTCATGAGCGTAATTTGAAATTCCTCCAGCACCATTGATAATGACACCATTTCATCAACACTGTGACAGTTGTATGGTTTCATCAACACTATAACAACAGCACTGCTTCATCAAAACTGTGAAACTCACATGGCCCTTTCAACAATGCAAAAGCACTGACCAATCAATGCTGCACAATTACACTGTCCAGTTAAAATCATGAAAAAGATGAGATGATCTAATTTTTTCTCTTTCACGCAGAAATTATAGTAAAGGTTGTGGGAAATAAACAGAAAATAAAACAAAAGGCATACTATGCAAGATTTTTTATTTGAAACTTCTGGCAGGGCTAGGTTTGTGGGAGAGGTTCAGGGCAATCAGAGCACCATGCCTACTGGTTAAGTAGGCACACGGACCTGGAGTTCTTCAGTAATTAGTCAATGTATTTAAAGTGTGCTTTCTTCCTAGTAGGCGTCTGTGACTGAGGGATTCACAACCTGAGAGAGAGAGGAAGTTACCAACAAGGAAAAATCTGAAAAGTTATGTTGTTGTTAATTTTGGTTATTTTTGTCTTTGTTATTTTAGTCTGTTTTGTCGGTTTATTATTTTTACCCGGATCCTGTAAGGGTGAAAGGCAAAGCTGTTTTATTTAATTTTGTAATGACCGCGTGAGAATGTAATGACCTTTCTCTCCCTCGCTCTTTTAAAATAAACAGAATAGTACGGAATTCTCGCATCTTCCTGTGTCCATCTATTTTGTACAGCAAAGGGGTGTGTTGCGGCGTGTAACAAAAATATTATAAAATAACTATGCTAAGGCATATATATGATGCACTGGCAATCTAACTCTTTATACACTTTAGTGAAATTCGTGCTCCTTTTTCCTGTAAAATGTGTTTGGGACTTTTGTGGGTGTGGCACTTTTTTCTGTGTGGGGAGGGGTGGGTGTCGCTGCAGAGCCTGTGGCTTGGGATCAGATTCCAACAAAGTGTTTGTTGCTATGGCTGGTGCTTAGAAGCCTACGTAGCCAAGCAAAAGACAAGGCTTAAAAATTCAGCCTTGGAATTACTTTTCTTCAGTGGCATCAGCTGAATTTCTCCAAGGGGATGAAAAGCAACAGGGAGTTGGCCTGTTTTCTGGTAGACCTGTAAGTAACAATACTTTTAGCTGGTTAGCCTACCATATGCTAGATGCCCACGGTTGGGTAGCTTTTGTATTGAATTCTGTTCCCCCCCCCCCCCCCCCCCCACCCAAATGAATTAGATACAGCATGCATACTCTTTAGCTAATGTTACATGTAGCCAACTTCACTAACGAAGCTACTAACTTTGAAAAGGCTACAGACAATTTCATGAAAAAGTCATATACTTAACAAGTATATTAGCTAGCTATCATAGACATATGGCCTGCTAATGTTATTTATTCCACTCACGATTCCATGTTTATATCCCAATTCTAACTAAATGTCCAGGGAGTATTTCAGGAAGCAGGGTTGCTGAGTTAACTGAATAACTGTGTGGAATAAAACCAAGAACATCTCTTTTTGAGTCCATGTTCCAGATTTTGGAGTTTTACTCGGTGCAGTTATGAAGCAAACTTCGTAATCCCTCTCAGTCATCACGAAACAGGGCCTAGAATAGCTACTGTAAATACCAAACGAGAAAAAACATAAAATAACGGTACCAGAACTATGGAGTAGCTACCGTCAGTGTACAGATCGTTATAATACTGTCAATTACTGTTACTATCTATATGGAATCATTCATGTTGCCAAAAATGCTATTTTCAATATTTCTGACCACCTCACCTCTTTGCTTGATATTTTGCTTGTAGTGCTTGAGGGTGTGTCCTCAACAGAGGTGTGGGTGGGGTTAAGGACAAAGGAGGTGTGAGTGGGGTTTACAAACACAGAGTCTACAAGGACTGCACAATCCTACAGGGCTGATAAAATGATGAAGGCCCACAAGGCCAATGGACAATGCCCAGGGCTTTTGATAACTCACACTTAATGTCTGGAGCCTGCAGAGTGGAAACTCTACTAATAAAAGTCTATTAAGCAATGCAAATGTGAATCTCAGAGAGGGACTGAGAGATGTGATGGTGACTGAATTTAAATCTGTGGGGTGGAATCACAATGCTGCTCAGGTGAGAAGGGCTCCACATGAAGCAAATTTTGCCCTCTGCTCTTTCTGTTCTGTGATGGTAGAATGACCAGGAAAAGAAATGTGACAAAAATGAATTGTTTTTTTGCTTCAAAGATGTTTTATTTTTATAAGTTACTTCCTGGAATCTTTTGTCATTTATTGCATGATATAGTATTGAAAATTTCACATTTCTTATTTTAATATTTCAATGTTTTATGGTTTAATGATTTCACATTTTTTGTTTACAAGACAACTATGTGTGTAGAGAAAGCTAGAACAAAGAAGATAGAGAACAGATTCAATTGTATAACAAAGTGGTGACACTTTTAGTGCATTTAGTTAATATTGGGATTTTAAATGTCTTGCAGCTTCAGCTCTGGAAGTTGACTGGTCCAGTGATCCAACAACTAAACAAAGCCAGATAAATATGCCATCATGCACATGAATGTAATTATGTTTTATGATTTTTATTTGGCCATCATCTTCTTCTTAGTATTCCTGTCTGGTCTCAGTAGGATTATATAACACTTGGGAGCAAAGATGCAGAGAAGGAGTCCATAGCTTGAGGCCAGGATTGCGAATATCTCCACAGCAACCGTATATTTCCCTGGGGAGCTGACATAGGCTGGGACAAAGGTGATCCAGACAGCGCAGAAGATGAGCATGCTGAAGGTGATGAACTTGGCTTCATTGAAGTTGTCTGGGAGCTTCCTGGCTAAAAAGGCCAGCAGGAAGCAGGTGGCTGCCAGCAGGCCGATGTAGCCCAGGACACAGGCAAATCCAGCCACTGAGCCCACATCACACTCGAGGATGATCCTGGCACTCCGCCCCTGTACCTCAGCTGGGATGGGTGGTGACAGAACCAGCCACAGCACACAGATGAGCACCTGGACAGAGGTGCAGAGGGAGATGGCCAGTCTCTGCTGCACCGGGCCAAAGTACCGCATGATGTTGCTGCCAGGGACTGAGGCACGGAAGGCCACCAGCACCACCACCGTCCTGCTGAGGACACAGGAAATGCAGAGCACAAAGCTGATCCCGAACAGCGTGTGGCGCAACATACAGGACCAGGGGGCGGGGCGACCGATGAAGGCCAGTGCACACAGGAAGCAGAGAGAGAGTGACAGCAGCAGCAGGAAGCTCAGCTCTGCATTGTTTGCCCTAACAAGGGGCGTGTCCCGGTGGAAAAAGAATGTGGTAATGACACAGCCTGTGAGGACCACCCCAGAGACTGAAAGAGCAGCAAGAATGATCCCCATGGTCTCCTGGAAGGACAGGAACTCCACCTCTTTTGGGATGCAGGTTGTTCGAGCAGCATTTGACCAGAATCGATCTGGGCACTTCTGGCACTCTGTTGAACCTTAAAAATTATGCAAACAAACATCTAAGGTAACACCAACACAATTAACAGAGAAGTTTACAAATACATGACCAAACACATACTTTGGATACAAGTCTCAAAATTAGCCTTTTTCATGTTTTCATCTCATGTGAAAGTACAGAATCAGAGCTACAAAAAGAGATACCATTTAATAACAGTATATATTTCTGGAGATATGACTGTGAATGTTGTGTTTTTGCAAAACACATTTTTGAGAATGTTTGATTATGATAGTGTTTAAACCATAATTTTAAAATAATATGGAAAAAACGTATATCACAAGTGTAACCTCTGATTTAGCTCTAAAACGTCATCCTTTTTCATTCTTCCACTTGCCCAATTAACCTGGCTTGACTCCCCCATTATCCTTTAACCTAATCATGTTGACAACTCTCCCCATTGAAATATAACAATACCACTTCCCTGGGTACAAATGCTTGAAGGTTTATGGCTGCCTTCTCTCTCTCTTGCTGCGTTAGGTCACATATATTGAGGGATATTAAAAATCTATGAAGTGATTTTGGCTCCAGTCGTTAACCAAAGCTGTGAACATTAAATGAAACAACACTCATGTATTGTGCACAATGAACATGCCTTAAATGCATTTTTTGCCTTGACTACTAAATAACAGCAAGACACACTGATACCCAGTCCAGGCTGCCAGGTCGTCAGCACAGATATTTTCCCTGTACACCCCTGCCTGGCTACATGTCACAAGCATTTGTATGGACAGGCATGGGACAGCCTGTGTGACATACTAGCCTCCCAGTTCACCCAATATGAAACAAACAGACTATAAGCAGGTCAGTCTGAAAGTTGTCCTTGTGAAATAAAAATTGCAGCTGTAATGATTTGTTGAGACTTTAACGCTTCTCAGTATCATATCATCTCTGTTTTCTGCAAGCATTGAAAATGATGGTGCTTGCTCATCATCATGGTTAAAAGAGAGAATGATTAATAGTACCAGTGGTGTTGGTGATCTCCCCTTCTGCACATGGTAAGCAGTCAAAGCAGCAGATGGGCTTTCCTTTCTGCACAGCCTTTCGAGTGCCTGGGGGACAGGGCATGCTGCAGATGGACACAGGCACCTGGATGCATCCAAGACAGCATACAGAGCATCCCTCTAACTTCATGCCATCACTAAAATCAGTTTACGCCCTCAAAATTAACTTTTCATCATCCTGTATTCTGACATATTAAAATGACCTCTTAACAATTAACAAACTCTGTGTTACATTCCAGAGTACCATGCACTAAAAATATGTACTCAACATCACACACATGCACCATCACTCCTTGAGAATGTCTCACCAATGCATTGACAATTCTGGGTTTTATTCCATACAGCTATTCAGCTAACTCAGTAATCCTGCTTCCTGAAATACCCCCTGGACATTTTGTTAGAATTGGGTTATAAACATGGAATCATGACTGGAACATTAGCAGACCAAAAGTAGGTCCATACTTGGAAAGTGAATGATTTTTTCATGAAGTTATCTGTAGCCCTTTCAAAACTGTTCAAATTAATTTCCCTGATTGAAATAAATGCAGGTGAATAACCAAGTGAATTATGTTGCAACTATAAACAGCATGTCCCATAGGGGGAAGACATCTCGATGGAAGAACAGATTTATATACAAAAGCTACCCAACCTCATAAATCTATCTACTTATGGTAGAGTAACTAGCTAAAAGTAATTTTACTTACAGGTCTGGCAGAAAACAGACCAGCTTCCTGTCGCTTTTCATCCCCTTGGCGAACTTCAGGCAGAGCCACCAAAGAAAAGTAATTCCAAGGTTGACTCTAAACAAGGCTTTTTTAAACAAGCCCTGTCGGCTTGTCTTTTAGCTTTGCTGTATCTAGGCTTCTTAACATCTGCTGTTGCAGCTGCTGACTAGCAACAAACACTTTGTTGGAATCTGATCCCAAGCCACAGCCTCTGTAGCCACACCCACCCCTCCCCACACAGAAAAGAGTGCCATGCTCAGAAAGGTCCTGGACACATTTTAGAATTACATATACAGGTAAATGGAGCACGAATTTGGCTGAGTGTGTAGTGTAAAGACTGAGACTGCCAGTGCATCATATATATGTATTAGCCTAGTTATTTTATAATATTTCCAAATAAAAATATAAATATAAAAAAGTTATGCATAGTATGCCTTTGAAACAGCCAGATATTTTGCTGAATATTAGTTTTAGCATCGATGTAAATCCTGTCAACACAACACAGTAGAAGAATGATAGTCTTAAGACAAATTATGCTAATGTAATTAGTCAATATAGCTCAGTTATATTGGCTAATAGCTAATCGTAGATACACAGTTGAAGCTTTTGTTAAAATACAACGAAAGTAAGTCTGTTGGTCAAGCTAAACGGCTATCTATATCTGCTATTCATATGTAGTTCCACCTAGTTTGCTACATTGGATAAAAAAGCTAATTAAAGCTGGAAGAGCAGGAAACAAATATTTACCAATGAGAAGCAGGCCTATTACATGGCACACAATTTTGTACCTGTGTTCTTGCAATCAACAAAGCCATGTCAAGCAATGACAGTAACAGTGTGTATTCCATTCTTCAAGTAAATGTTCATATTTCCTTCACAAAATCAATAAATAAATCCAAAATGAATATCTCATATTTGTGCTATAATTGTTGAGAAGGCAGATTCAGTAAAGTATTAATTAAATAAACTTTGTGAGAAGCAAAAGGCCTCACGAAAGAACATTTCAATTTTTTGCATGCTTTATCCAGAAATGTAGCTGCTTTTATTCACACTAGAGTCATGGCGGAAGATTTAAGGTCCTTGGTCCTCACTAAAATTGGAGGAACAATCGATGGGGCTTTGTTCACACATGGCGCCAACAGAAAAAAATGCTGGAACATTTATGGCTTAAGATTACACTGGTAACAGCAGCTCAAGGTCATGCCTCTGAACTGACTCAGACAATGCCTTCTTTATGAAAAAAATAAAAATAATCTTATAAATATAAGTATAAATAAAGCCAATTTTATAAAGGTGAGTGATGAGTAGGCCAGTCTAAAAATGATACAGAAGCCTCCCTGGCTAAATTTATGGCATGCTAAATTCACGGTTCACCTTACCTCATTCTGGCCACTGCCCCAGATGACTCTTGTCACATTGATATCAAGCTCGCTGTGAGATCCATCCGCAGAATCAAACTCTCCCACCTTGACAAACTCCACCATCCCCTGTGATCCCACTTGCCAGTTAATGATGTCATAAGCAGCTGGTGGTTCACCATTCTCATCAAAGTGTGTAGCCTCACCCGCAGGTGTGGTGAAGTTGACGGTGTGGAGGTAGTGGAGAATCTTCCACGATTTTCAACAATGTTTAACAAAATTGAACAAAGGGTGATGAAAAATGAAAACTGTTAACAGTGCATGCTTGGAACTTTTAAACAATTAATGCACTACCAAATGCAAATTAAATTGTTAGTAAAACTACCACTAAATACTGAACACACTGTAATACAGAACATTCAAATCTGTAAGGAGAATACTATAAACTTTAAACGCAAACATGAATATTCAAAATTACAACCCTACAAATTATAGCACGTGCTCACGATTGTAACCTTAGAAGTAATCTACATTAAATACATAATTGTGGGTGATCAATACAGCAGAACTAAAGGTTATGAGAAAATACTTAAAATATTTCACTACACATTAGATAATAATAGACAGGATTATAGCAGAAGCACTGTTTGTAATCATTAGTCATTCATGTTAAATTAATCTATTAAGCAACTTTTGTTAAGATATTTGTAAACTGCTGGACATATTTCATGGATAATGATGAGAGACTATGAAGCACAAGTATGACTTCAGGAAAAGAATATATTATCAGGCAGGGGTCTGAAATTCTGGTCCTGGTGAGGCACAAGCCCTGCTGCCTTTTGTTTTCACTTTAAAATCAGAAACAAATTCAGACCCAAGCAACCGGGTAACCAACATATTCTCTGCTAGCCTGACCAAAATTGAAGAAATTTAATTTTTAATCATTGCTGCATGGATTTGCTTCCATTCAGCCCAAAGAGCATTAGTGAGGTCGGCCACTGATTGGGCGATGAGGCTCGGTCCACAGCTGGTTTTGTAATTGATCCCAAACGTGCTGTGTGGGGTTGAGGTCCGGGCTCTGTGCAGACCAGTCAAGTTCTTCCACACCATTCTTCACAAAACCAATTCTATATTGGCCTTACTATGTGCCCTGGGGCATCGTCATTGCTGGAACAGGAAATTACTTTCCCCAAACTGTTGCCACAAAGTTGGAAGCACAGAATCATCTAGAATGTCATTGCATTAAGATTTACCTTCGCTGGAACTAAGGGGCTTTGCCCAAACCATAACACCCTCAGGGCAAGGGGTGTACTCATACTATTGGTCATCTGATGTCATTAATTTGTGTCTGTAACAGTTGTTCAGACAGGCGACAACATAGCTACAGTTCTCAAAGACAATGGTGGCAAACAAAGGTGAATTTGATCTCATTGTGGATTTAATGCAAGTCCCGTTTTAAAGATGGAATAATCAAGAAAAAAAAACAAAACAAATTGAGCTCTATAAACACAGATATTCTATAAACACACAAGGTGCAATGACCTATAAATATCTCTCTCTCACACACACACACCTATGATTTATCAATCGCAAATCCTAATGTTGACTTGATATATGAAATATATTATAAATATATGAATGAATGTTGATTAACACATAATTTTTGCTAAGATATGAAAACATTATTTTATCATTTTTCCAAATTTGTTATTTGATTCTGATACTCCGTATGTTTCTGTGCTTACTCTGTGCTTACCTGCCAGGGCTGGAGGTTGGTGACATCTGGACACTCCCTATTTTCAAAGGGGCCATCTCCTGGTTGGCAGGACAGCATGTTGTGAATGGCATGTGCGATGGCATATACAGCCTTGTACACACTGTAAGTGGCCCTCAACTGGGAGATGTCAGTATAAACGCTCTCAACATTGTCCAAGCTCTCAGACCCTGTGCACTGGGGCCTGGATGACAGAGAAGGGGAGGGGTCATTTTTCAAAGAGCATTCAAACATCGTCTCCCAGAATTCCTGCACGAATGGGTCAGAGGGCATATCCTTGGGCTGAATCGCAGTGAGAAAAGAACTGAAACCCTCAATTTTTCCCTGATGCAAGGCGAATCCTATTGTGCCACTCAGAGAGGGTAGGTTTTGTGGAGAAGCGATAGATATAGAGGTAACCCAGGACTCTGTGGCAATCCACTGCTTGTCAGTGATGTTCTGTCTCACAACTTCCATCAGCAGGGGATGCAAGTCTGGTGCAATGGCAAAAGTGATGATGACTTTGGCTGTGGAATGCTTAAGAATTTCCACAATACGTGGGATAGTCTTCTCCGAGTTGACCTTGGGGATGACCTCAGAAAAGGCCACACACACCTGAGAGTTCTGTAGCTCCTCCAGTAGAAGCTGGATCCCAAACTTTCCATAGTCATCATCTCCCATTACCACCCCCACCCAGGTCCAGCCAAAGAGGCGCAGCATGTGTGCCATTGCCCTGGCCTGAAAGGCATCGCTGGGCACAGTGCGGAAGAAGGTGGGGTACGTTTGGCGGTCTCCAAGGCAAGCGCACGTTGCAAAGTAGCTCACCTGGGGAGCACACAGATTATACACCAGCCTGTCAGGTTAATGCTGCTCCTGACACATCCAGTTTATGCCCAGAAAATAAAAATAAAAACAAACACAGCATCATACAGTATCAATAAAAACACAGGAGAGGCTTGTTTGAAAATGCATCTATTCTTAATCACTATCTTTGAGCACACTTAGGTATTAGGAAGAATAGGATTCATAATGAGTTTCTTTAATGATCACTGATTTGCTGCTGTGCTTTTCCATTGCGCACCATGGGGATCCTGAAAACTCCCAGTGTACGAGCGATCACCATAGATCCTGAAGAGCGGGCATCACCAACGATGACAGGCACCTTGGGAGTGCGGCCGCACCGGGAGCTCGTAACAACAGGGTCCTTCCCGGTTACCAGCCCCAGCGCAGCGCTTAACACCGTCCTCTCTGCGAGACAAGTGTCAGCCAGGGCATACCCCAGGGTGAGATTGGGCAGCAGCTGGGGGTTTCTGTTTATCTCTTCCACTGCAAAGATCATGCTCTGCATGTAATAGTATGCATTTTTTAAAAAGCTGACAGAAAAAAGAGATAGAGAGAAATTTGAAAGACTTAAGTGAAAGACAGAGCTAGAAAATTAGAACTTGATATTTACCTTTATATGTTGGCAAATATTCACAAATAAATGTCTGTACATGATCTGTGAATACACACAGGCACCCACACATACATAGATACATACATACATACAATAAGTAAGGTATTCTTCAGTATTTACAAGCATATATTTTCGAAAAGAGATATCCACACATAGACACAAGAAGATATTCATAGATTTATGCACTCACTTCTGACACTGCAAAGCTGCTGCTCGTTGTGTGAAGTCCACGTTGGGCTCAGGTGGCTGCAAATGAACAGGAAAAAGTCCTCCAATGATAACATCACCCTCCTTATACAAACTCTGAGAGTTCAGAGTCTCCAGAAGCTGGCAGGAGGACCCTGCTAACCCACACACAGTTCCAAGGACCAACAGCACCCACAGCCATAACCAGGTACGAACACCCATCTCCTGCAGGAGCGGGAGGAGGGACAGAGTGACGAGGAAGAGGGGTCTAAGTTCTACCACTGAAAAAGAAGACGCTTCCTTATGTAGGACTCAGTCTACCCATTGCACAAAAACAAAACAAATAAAAAATGCATGTTGTGTAAGTGCAGTAATTGTTTAAACCCTGATGGAGCCCAGTTAATGGTTGGGGCCTCAACCCAATGGGAAAGAACTAAATCACCTTGTTTTTTTATCTGAAGGTAATTATTTAAGAAGACCCTGGAGTCTGGTAATGTCACTCCCTCTCTTTGTGCTTTGAGTGCTGGGGCTTCAACACATTTTCCCCTCACCTCGGCACTGCGTTTCCTTAGAGAATTGCCCCTTTGTTTGAACCACAGACAGGATGGTGCAGTCCAGTTGCTGGAATAACTATGTAATAAAAACAAACCCAGAAAAATGAATGTTACAGATACATTAACTATTCGGTTGAGTTGAGTTTAAATGGCATAATTAACATTGCAACTGGAATTGGAGTTGTAAATGAAATGGGTGTTTTCATGTGAAAGTTGCTGTTTCCATTGTTTCCACAGCTCTGGGGCTTAATAGGTGGCAGTAAGCCAAATATTTTCTAAATGTATGTTGTTTGTTGACCACATGGCACAGTGGCCACCCCCAGTACTGCATTAGAAGTGTTGGAGAATGTGGACACAGTACCCACTGGTAGACAGACATTTTTTTTTCACACCACTTCTGGATATCAGTGAGCTGGCACTCGTCTAAGCCATCCCTATAAAATGTTAAGGCCTATTAGAGAGAATGTGGAAGTCTGCGCACTATACTACCTGGCAGACCTCATGTTTTTTACTTTTCAGGTCCAGGAGGGTCATGGATGGATGACTGTCAGTCAACCTCCGTCCCTAAATGGACCAGGATTGTTACACCGAGGACAATATGGGACCCCAGCCCTGGGCCCTCTGAGAAGAAAAGGCCTGGGATGAGCTGGACGGATCCTCGTATTGTGAGTGCAAGGGTGATGGTGCGCTGTCACTTCAGCCCTTCAGGTATTCCAGCAGCCTGGGAAAATACATGATGAGGGTTATGAATGTTGGAGTTACCCCCAGAGCTGAGAAAAAATGCCACCCGAGCTCCTGCTTGTGTGGGCATGTCTTCACACATGTACAAATACTGTGTACTTGCCTTTAATGAGGAGACTGGAAATGATTAATTAGCTAAATACCTGCATCTCGTGTGAGTAATCTCTGTAGGGAAGTAGAGACCCTGCAACTCATCAGCCAAGAAATATAGATGTAAAAAACATCATGCGCTAGAGTACAGCCACTTTGTCAGAGTGAAGTTTACTACAATTGCAACTTTGTTTAAGTATCTAAATTTTACCTGTATTCATAACTGGGAACCACATGGGAACACAAATACAAATACAAAAAAAATTTTAAAGTTGTGTTGTTGTGTACAATAGACAATAATACATTTGTGGAAAACATTTGGGCACACTTAAGATGTAAGTACATCAAATAAATCACCTTTTACATGAACAGTTACAAGAAAATGTATGTAATTTCCACAAATGTCTAAAAACCCACCGTTTTGGACTCAAACAATCTTTCTGTTTTAAAACAAATTAAAACTTTCACAGGTTTTAAGGCACACATCTTAGTGGTACTTATTTTATTGTAACTGGTCTGTCTCTAGCTTTAGTGGCATTTGATCACCATGTGAATGCATTTTTGTAAGTCACTTTGGCTAAAAGCATCTGCCAAATGACTAAATTGTAAAGTGTAAAGCCCTTGTGTGGTCTAAAGCTGAAACAGCATGAAGAGGCATGTTTTTCTGAGGACATCCAGTATTTAACACTGGACTGTATGTTTGTGGTTCCATTCAGTATTTACTCAATTGTCAATATACAATATAAATATACATTTTTACACATAGATTCATATCTCACACATTTATCTACCCACAATTAAATCAGAAGCACTTTGGGATGAGATCCTTAGTACAGAGTACTGACAGTTGCACAAACCATTTATCTTTTTATGAGAAATTAGAGTTCATACATTTTTACAGGAGAGGATCTCACATGTAGGAGTTAGTGTTTGTCCTGGGGTTACAGTTTTTGCAATGAATATTTCTTATTATCATCTGATTTACATAGTTTAAAAGTGGTTTATGCAACCTGTTCACTTCTCTCTTCTGAAGAAGTAAAACAGGAAGAATAGTCAGAATATTAAGATTATGTCTGTTCAGAACAGCCATCTGTCAGAAAGAATAGGATAGAGGCTGGGATGGGGAAGGATAGGAATATCGCTCTCCTACTCGAGAGCTACTTTCCCTTAATATGACACCTCAGTCATGATGGATGTGTCTTGCTATAATTTAGATAGGACAGCAGTGTAGGACCTGTTATGAATTCATAAGATCTATTTTCCTCCTTCCCAAATGACGTGTTGTGTTTTGCAGATGATAGCTAAGACACTGCAAGAGGTGCTGCAGCCTGTGGCTATGCAGTGTTTTTTTTTTTTAGTGAATAGCTGTGATTGCCTCACTCCAGGGCTAATCCCCCCACCCATACAGACCAGTAGATTAATTATGATGCAACATTAGAATGGAGGTTGTGTCTCCTGCTTGCCCATTGCACAGAAGTCATTACTTCAGAGAGAAACAGTTACTTGTCTCCACATGCCAAATTGGCTCGACAACACCTGAGCCCAGGTCACAAGTAAATTGGACTCCCACTTCACTACCCCTCCCTCCCATCAGGTCTTTTTACGCTTTACCGGGTTCACAGATTGCTGTTAATTAAAATGTCTCTTATGGTAAATCCATAATAGCACATGTCCCACTGGTGGTGTAGCTGAGGTCATAAACAGGACACCATGGGGATCCTGAGCCAGTTATTTATTTATTTATTTTATCTGACTTGTGACAGTAGTGCTAACCCACTGAGATGATGTCACAGGAAAAATCATTTGTTTTCTGTTTTCTTTAGATTAGTTTTTATTCTAAATAAGAGACACCCAAATAGTACTGTAAGTCAGGGGTGTCAAAATTAGGTTCTGGAAGGCCACAGAACATGCATGTACTAGTGGTTGTCTTTTAATCACTCAAGTCATTTAAGGCCTATGTGGATTCTTCAGCAACTGCTGGCTTAAACACTGCAACCCCTCAGCACCGGATTCTGGCACCTGTGTTTATGATTGAAATTTGCATGATCTCTAGGCATGATTGTGGAACAGGGCCACATGCACAAGCAAATGCAATTATTATAATAATTATTTTCAGCTCTGAAAATTATTGCAGTGTTTGACTGAATGAGTTGGGAGACGGAACGGGAGATGAATTCAACACAACTGTGAGGCGTCATGTTATTATTGCTTATCAATTTCACAGCGATGTTGATATAGTAAAAAGGATTAAAATCTTGAACACAAATTAACTTTGAACCACATCAGCTTGGTCACTATGGTCTGAATAGCATTTAATTCCATTTTCTTGCAATGTATAGTATTCTTTGTCATTTCCTTCTAATTGCTTTGAAGATTAAGTGACATTTCCGAACATCTTCCTCCCAGTAAAGGATATTTATGGAAGCCTATTACTACAAATGACACAGTTTAATATCTGTGAAAACATTTGATCTGTGAAAATAAAATACTTAAAATAATGAACTATTTGAATCCACTCTGAAATAAAACCTCTAATTCCTACAATCTTCATTTTACTAACAAGTCTCTCCTTATCAAATGCCTTTTGGAAATACAAGTAAATAATATCATAAGCCTTGTTATAATCAAAACACTTGGTAGCTTCTGCCAATAAACTGTACAGAGCACTACCCTAAGAATATGAATTTGGCACTTTGAGAGAAGGTTTAAATCTTAAACCTGCCCAGTGGTGAGTACATGTTGTCTGAAGTACAGTAGACACAGGGCTGTAGCAGTCGTCAAATATCTGTTCTGATACACCTTGATGGACAGCAGGCTGATGTTAGCCTTAAGGCTGATCAATTTAATTTCCTGTCTTTTGAGACTTTCGGCAAATACAAACATTTCACTTAAAACTTGTGATTCATTTATGAACATAGCTACATGATTAATACAGTGTTTTGAATCAATTTCTCTTTTTTCCATAATTAATGTAAAATGTATTAAATGTACAATAAAATGTGTGCTTCTCAAATGCAGTAAAATATTTGCAATATTTATCCATGAATTCCAGGGAGGTGCTGGTGCAGTCTCAGGGTAGCATTAGGAGAGATGAGTCCCTCAGCGGCGTGAAGCAGCAGCGCTCTACTGGCTGTCTCTACAGCAGCCACACACTGCCTTAATGAGCTGTTCCCAAACATGAGCACCACTTATTACACAAAGCACCCCTTAATGACTCATTAACCTTCAGGTTTAGTAGCACTACTGAGAGTCTTTTTTTCTCCTCTGGGCAGCAGGCAGGAAGAGCTCTGGACTAGAGAATAAAGCACTACCACTGATGCATTTAAACAAAATTAGTTTCCTTCAACTCCACGTTTTTCCATGTGTGAGAGTACAAAAAAAGTTGTGGAGTTATGTCCTGACAGTCACTGAATTTACACATGTGGGGTGAAATCACAATTATGCTGAGGTGAGTGGGGATCACACTCAGAGCAAACAAAGTTTGTCCCCTGCTGTTCCTATCCTGTGATGATAGAATGACGAGGGACAAAAATGTAGAAACTTCCTGGTCGAAAAAAAAATAATTTGATGTTCTGGCTTGTGAAAGATGCTTTATTTTATCAGTTCAGTTTCTGTAATAATGAATCATTTATTCAATGATTTATTATTGAATATTTAACATTTCATAGTATAATAATTTAATGCTTTATGTGGTTTTGTAATTTCGTATTTTTGGATACAAGACAACTTTGTCTAGGGAATGACTAGAGCAAGGATACATAGGACAATAACACCTTCAAAAGTATTACTAATCTCTTAAAACTTAATTATCTGCATTAACTCCAAAATGCCTTCCAGCTTCAGCTTTGGAAGTTAAATAGTCCAGTGACCTAACATCTAAGCAGATAAATATTCTCTCTAGCCATCACTTGAATATTTCTCACACAAATTGATGAAATCTAAGGATTACTTTTATTTGGCCATCATCCTTTTCTTGGTATTCTTGTCTGGTCTCAGTAGGATTATATGACACTTGGGAGCAAAGATGCAGAGAAGGAGTCCATAGCTGGAAGCCAAGATGGCGAATATCTCCACAGCGACAGTGTACTTCCCCGGAGAGCTGATGTAGGCAGGGATGAAAGTGATCCAGACAGCACCAAAGATGAGCATGCTGAAGGTGATTAACTTGGCTTCATTGAAGTTGTCTGGGAGTTTCCTGGCTAAAAAGGCCAGCAGGAAGCAGATGGCCGCCAGCAGGCCAATGTAGCCCAGGACACAGGCAAATCCAGCCACTGAGCCCACATCACACTCAAGGATGATCTTGGCACTCTGCCCCTGTATCTCAGCTGGGATGGGTGGTGAGAGAACCAGCCACAGCACACAGATGAGCACCTGGACAGAGGTGCAGAGGGAGATGGCCAGTCTCTGCTGCACCGGACCAAAGTACCGCATGATGTTGCTGCCAGGGACTGAGGCACGGAAGGCCACCAGCACCACCACTGTCCTGCTGAGGACACAGGAAATGCAGAGCACAAAACTGATCCCAAACAGCGTGTGGCGCAACATACAGGACCAGGGGGTGGGGCGACCAATGAAGGCCAGTGCACACAGGAAGCAGAGAGAGAGTGACAGCAGCAGCATGAAGCTCAACTCTGCATTGTTTGCCCTAACGAGGGGCGTGTCTCGGTGGAAAAAGAAGGTGGTAATGACACAGCCTGTGAGGACCACCCCAGAGACTGAAAGAGCAGCAAGAATGATCCCCATGGTCTCCTGGAAGGACAGGAACTCCACCTCTTTTGGAATGCAGGTTGTTCGAGCAGCATTCGACCAGAATCGATCTGGGCACTTCTGGCACTCTGTTGAACCTTAAAAATTATGCAAACACACATCTAAGCTATTCACGAAAACTGTGAGAATTAAACAGAAACTGATAGAATGATCATTTGCGTACAGTGAAACATGCTTTTCATGAATTTATTGACATATACTAAATAACAGCAAGATATACAGATAACCCAGATAACTGTTTCTGAGCACACCCCTGCCTGGCTACATGTCACAAGCATTTGTATGGACAGGCATGGGACAGCTTGGGTGACATAATGGCCTCCCAGTTCACCCAATTTGAAACAAACAGACTATAACCAGGTCAGTCTGAAAGCCGCCCTTGTTACGTACAAATTGTAACTGTAATCATAACTTGAGACCTTAAAATTTCTCAGTATCATATCGTATTTGCTTTGTACGTACACTTATTGACCTTAACGATTCTTGGTATCTTTGTACAGGTGTTGAAAATCAGGGTGCTTGCTCATCATCATGGTTAAAAGAAGGAATGGTTAACAGTACCAGTGGTGTTGCTGATCTCCCCTTCTGCACATGGTAAGCAGTCAAAGCAGCAGATGGGCTTTCCTTTCTGCACAGCCTTCCGAGTGCCTGGGGGACAGGGAATGCTGCAGACGGACACAGGCACCTGTATGCAACCAAAATTACATCCAGATCTTCATTCTAACTCCGCGCATCACTCAAAATCATCTTATACCATCATAGGACATTTTCACTGTATTCTTGCATGCACAAAATGACCTGTTGACGCTTCACATGCTCAGTATTTTATTTTATGGTACCATACATTTAAACATTTTATGTGTGGCCCACCACCACTTAGTAAAATCTCACCAATTCAGTGAAAATTTACAAAATTGGTTCAAAAACAATTTTTCTAGTGTTACAAATATTTGTAATAGCACTACTGTGCTGTGACAAACACACACACACACACACACACACATAGAGCATTTGTCCAGCAGGTGGCACCATGCCACAGTGTGTACTGGAAACACCTCATTAACAGGCCATATGTATGTGTCACAGGGAACTATTTGCTGCTGATTTTGTTATTTCTGGACATTTCTGATGTTAATATCTCGTACTGGATGCCAGTTGAGGGATTGTACAGCCAGTCTGGAGAGCCGTGTGTGATTTACTTGGCCTTTCCAGTTTTTGCAAAATGCAATACTGAACTTTCCCAGAAACCCGTCCCCCTGCTGAGCGTGCTTGCACCGTGCAGTATTGCTGAAAACCTTTAACTCAGAGACCCAGCAGTGTAAAGAAAGAGCAATGTTGTCCCTCAGAACCGCCAATGCCGTCTTCATGTGTGTCGTCAGTCAGTGGGCTCTAGACTGCACTTGTTATTATAGAAATAAAATAACCCATAATTAGAACGTGAATTATGAGTATGCCAGTCCAAAACATAAACAGAAGGCTCCCTGGCTAAATTTACGGCATGCTAACTTCACAGTTCCCATTTACCTCATTCTGGCCACCGCCCCAGATGACTCTTTTCTCATCGATGTCAAACTTGTGGTCACCAGAGTCAAACTGTCCCACCGTGACAAACTCCACCGTCCCCTGTGCCCCCACTTGCCAGTTAATGATGTCAAAAGAGGCCCGTGGTTCACCATTTTCATCATAGTGTGTAACCTCACCCGCAGGTGTGGTGAAGTTGACAGCACGGAGGTAGTGGAGAATCTTCAAGAATAGAGAACAGGATATTCAACAAATATTTTACAAAATTGAACATGGGGTGATGAAAAATTAAAACTGTTCAATTTAAAATAAATTCTTGCCACTTTAAAATGAAATTTTAAAGTTGCAGCCTGTACAATGAAATTGAAACTACATAAAAAAGCTAACACTAAATACTGAACATGTTGTAATACTGAATTCACGTCTGTGAAGAGGATACTAAAAACTTTAAACACAAACATTTACAGCTTTAGAAATAAATGCAAATTAAAAATGTGAACCATAAAATGCTAACTAAATGTGATGATAAAATACTTAAACATAATAATGTATATTAACAGATAATCATTAACATTATTAGCACAAGTAGTATTGGTAATTATTTGTCAATGGTGCTGAATAAATGGAGTAAACAACATCAGTTATAAAGTTATCTTTAAACTGCCGGAAATATTTCATAGATAGATTGATGTGACACAGTGAAAATCAAGCATCAGTTCAGGAAGAGAATATAATATAAGGGAAATTAATAACTGTCACACACACACAGACAAACACACACAAACAAACACAAGATGATTAGAAATTAATTGCATTTTACGAACAGCAAGTGAATGATACAGCAATTTATTAAAACAG